>NC_084831.1:72784167-73096945 GCF_033115175.1 Lepus europaeus
GGAAAAAAAAAAAAAAAACACCTCTCTAACATAGGAAAAGTTTTTGCCAAGTAATTGTGGGACTTAAACACCTAACCAAAGCTCAAAATCCAGGAGTGCAAAAGTTGACTGCTTGATTAAATGTACTTTTTATCTCAAAATTTGGCACTTCAGTTGACAGCCTCCACATCTTTAAATAGCAAAGTTAGTCTTAGGGGGTGAGCTATATTTCTAGGAAATAGATTTTCTTGAAAAGGAGTGCTGGGATTCAGAGCAAACTCTACAAGGACATACCATTACAGTATACGAATTTCCACCAGAAAATCCTCTAAATATGTTTATCAGCAAATGACCTGATCAGCTATGATCCATCACAGGCAGATCATGGGTCTGTAAATCAGAACATCCCAGGAAACAAGTTTAAATGGATTTGAGATTACTGACACTTTTTATTAAAGTTCCCTCATAACTCAGGAAAGGAAAATATAATGCCGCAAATATTGCACCTTTTAAAACTTTGTAGGTTATCTTATTTAAAACAGAAAACCTTTCTTATTTTAGGCTCCTTTATAAACAGCTTAAGCCACTAAGGTTTAAAAGCCGAGCTGACAATTTTAAAGACTCTTTTTGAGGTTGTATGCCATTTTTAGAGCGCTGAATGCTTGCTATCATGAACGGGATCAGTGGAGGCAGCTCACTTGATAGCCTCCTCTGCCAGGCAGAATGATACAATAATAATACAGCATCTCCAGACAAGGGGAGCCAATGAGAATAGCAGCCCCAAACACACTCAAAATATTTAACGCCCTCTTCCTTCACTGTTTGTGAAATAGCCATTTGCTTTTACGAAGTCATCAACTTGCAGGACTATGTCTTTGGGCAAAGCACTTAGGAAATGATCCCTGCTTTGGGAAAAATACCCTGGTGAAGTCAGATTTCCTAATTCGTAAAACTTAGGTGACCTCGGTTCTTTGGAATGACCTTAAATGTGAATTTTGAATGCATTGTTTTCAGTTGTATTAATTAGTTTTACATACTTGAGCAGGATATGCAAATTTATGCAAAACAGTTCCCGTTTTCTTTTATGTAAAGTAATATAAATATGTGTGTCCTAAATTATCTGAAAGGAGTACACTTTTTTTTTTTAACTTTTATTTAATGAATATAAATTTCCAAAGTACAGTTTATGGATTACAATGGCTTTCCCCCCATAACTTCCCTCCCACCGGTAACCCTCCCCTCTCCCGCTCCCTCTCCCCTTTCATTCACATCAAGATTCATTTTCAATTCTCTTTATATACAGATCAGTTTAGTATATATTAAGTAAAGATTTCATCAGTTTGCCCTCACATAGCTACACAAAGTGAAAAATACTGTTTGAGTACTAGTTATAGCATTAAATCACAATGTACAGCACATTAAGGACAACTCCTGTTGTTGACTTAACAAATTGACAATCTTGTTTATGGCGTCAGTAATCACCCTAGGCTCTATTCATGAGTTGTCCAGGCTATGGAAGCCTTTTGAGTTCATCAACTCTGATCATATTTGGACAAGGTCATAGTCAAAGTGGAAGTTCTCTCCTCCCTTCAGAGAAAGGTACCTCCTTCTTTTGATGACCTGTTCTTTCCACTGGGATCTCACTCACAGAGATCTTTCATTTAGGTCTTTTTTTTTTTTTTTTTTGACAGAGTGTCTTGGCTTTCCATGCCTGAAATAGGAGTACACTTTTAAGTTTCTTTATCTTAGAGGAGCTTTTAGTTTTGTCTTTCAAAAGTAGTGGGCAAAAATCACCTTTAGTACTATTAAGTAGCCCTATAATGATTTTTTTAAACTTTTATATAATGAATATAAATTTCCAAAATACAGCTTATGGATTACAATGGCTTCCCCCCCATAACTTCCCTCCCACCTGTAACCTTCCCCTTTCCTGCTCCCTCTCCCCTTCCATTCACATCAAGATTCATTTTCAATTCTCTTTATATACAGAAGATCAGTTCAGTATATATTAAGTAAAGATTTCAACAGTTTGCCCCCACATAGCAACACAAAGTGAAAAAATACTGTTGGAGTACTTGTTATAGCATTAAATAACAGTGTACAGCACATTAAAGACAGAGATCCTACATGATATTTTTAAAAATTGATTACTTTTGTATGAAATTTCCAATGTAACACCAGGTGTTTTTGGAAAGCCAAGACACTCTGGAAAAAAAAAAAAAAAGAAGCCCTATAATGATTAATTATAGTCCCTTCAAGTAACTCACATATATGGCACAATCTATTCTTTGTTTTTTCAACTTTTGGCTAGGGTTTGATGCTATGTTTTTATTAACTAACTGGCTTTGACCATCTTTGCTAGGTTTTCAACAGACAAGATTAGAATATCAGAAAGTTCAACTAATATGCAAGGTGTAAAGGTGCATATATTCCCTGGTTTTCAGGCACCTTTAGGGTTCTTTTTGTTTTTATAGATTCAATCTTGATTTGTGTTGTAATTTATTAAACAAAATTTCTTCAGGTAATTAAGATATAATGAATTTAGGCCGGCACCATGGCTCAACAGGCTAATCCTCCGCCTTGCGGCGCTGGCACACCGGGTTCTAGTCCCGGTTGGGGCGCCGGATTCTATCCCAGTTGCCCCTCTTCCCGGTCAGCTCTCTGCTGTGGCTCAGGAGTGCAGTGGAGGAAGGCCCAAGTGTTTGGGCCCTGAACTCGCATGGGAGACCAGGATAAGCACCTAGCTCCTGACTTCGGATCAGCGCGATGTGCCGGCCTCAGTGGCCATTGGAGGGTGAACCAACTGCAAAAAGGAAGACCTGTCTCTCTCTCTCTCTCTCCCCCTCTCTCTCTCTCACTATCCACTCTGCCTATCCAAAAAAAAAAAAAAGTATAATGAATTCAATATGAATTCAATACAGACATACGAGAATATATCACACTAGGCAAATCCTGACTTGAGCCTAAGTCATATTGAAGATGATAGTTTGCATAAATTATAGGAAAGATTGTTTTTATTAACAAATGTTTTATAATTATACGACATACAGTGCACCTGTAATAGTATTTTACTTGGTACTCACGGTGGTCGCCCAAATATTGATTGTAATAGGGAATTCAAGTTTATTCAGGCTTATAACTTGAGAGATTTATAGCATTCTGTGTAAAGCAGAAAACTGTGTTAAAAACACATATGCAAGGGCAGGCGCCCTGGCATAGTATGCTAAGCCTCTGCCTGTGGCACAGGCATCCCATATGGGTGCCAAATGGTGTTCCAGCAGCTCCTCTTCTGATCGAGCTCTCTGCTTATGGCCTGGGAAAGCAGTGGAAGATGCTCCAAGTCCTTAGGCCCCTGCACTTGCTTGGGAGATCCAGAAGAAGTTCCTGGCTACTGGTTTTTGGATTGGCCCAGCTCCAGCAGTTGCGGCAATCTGGGGAGTGAACCAGTGGATAAAAGATGGTTCTCTGTTTCTCCCTCTGTCTGTAACTCTACCTTTCAAATAAGCAAATAAAATCTTTAAAAAACCAATCAAACAAACAACAAGAAACTCATGCATACAGCATGGAATGGCCAGGAGGAATTTCCTATACAACTAATTTCAGTTTGAAAATATGGATGCAACATATAGATATAGATGCAACATATACATAACATATAGAATAAATTCTATAATAGCAAGCACTGAATAGGCATACTTGGCTGCATGGAGCTAATGACAATCTAGATCTTGGTCTCATCTGAACACTGTTATTCTAATTTGTGTTATACTCCTGTTAGCATTAGAATGGATATTTTTTAGTATAAGGACTTACATAGCAACTGCAAAGAATTTAATTCTATCTTTCTGTGATTATTAACATTGCACATATTGCTACATCTCTGCTATTGTACATGGATACCTCTATTATAGACTTTTCCAAAAATAAATCATGTATCCTTGAAATATGATAAAAATAATGTCAGCCTGTGGTTTTTTTTTTTTTAAAGACTTATTTTATTTATTTGAAAGACAGAGTTACAGAGAGAGTTCTTCTACTCGCTGGTTCACTCTCTAATTGGCTGCAACATCCGGAGCTGTGCCGATCTGAAGCCAGGAGCCAGGAGCTTCTTCTGGGTCTCCCTCATGGATGCAGGGCCCACGGAATTGGGCCACCTTTGACTGCTATCCCAGGCCATAGCAGAGAGCTGGATTGGAAGAGGAGCAGCTGGGACTAGAACTGGCACCCATATGGGATGCCAGCACTGCAAGCCAGGGCTTTAACCCGCTGCACCACAGAGCAGGCCCCAGAGTAACATATTTGTAATGTCATACTGGTACATTGTTTTGCAAACTAGCCCAAGTTGTGTTTAATTTTCCAGGACAATGTACATCACTTTGTTTTGCAAATCAATGAGTAGGTTAAAATCCATAAACTGTGAACTTATGTGTTGAGTTTCGGATTTCTATCCAGTAGAAAACATAATTTTAAAGTTATGGCTTTATGCTTTATAGAATATTAGTTTCATAAGTAATTTGACAAACATGGCCTATCATCCACTTAAAATTTAAAACTACACCTTTGTGGGTGACTGTGGATGTCAGTCTTCAAAGTCTTTTGGATTAATGCAATCATTTTACTAGCTCTTTCATTAATCAGTTCAATAAAATGTCAGACATGGAAGAGTCATGTTTTTAGCCTTTGAAACCACATTTTGAGTATTTAGTGCTCTATTTCCATCTAAGTTGTCTTACATTACAAATGTTTGAATGCTTCATTCACATAGGAATGAATTCTCCTATACAGAAATTCAAGGGGCAGGTTTTGTGGCATAACAGGTAAGTTGCTGCTTGGGACACCTGCATCTGATGTCTGATCACCTGGGTCAGGTGCTCATGCCTCTGATTTTGTTCCAGCTTCCTACTAATTTTTTCACTGGGAAGCAGTAAGTGATGGCTAAAGTGCTTGACTACTTATCACCCATACAGAATTGAGTTCCAGGCTCCTGGATTTCCGTTGACCCGACCCTGGCTGTTTTGGGGAATACAATGGATGATTCTCTTTCTCTCTCTCTTACTGTAGCTCTGCTGTTGCTCTCTCTCCACTACTTTCTCTGTCCACCTTTCAAATAAAATGAAAATAAAATTTTAAAATTCAAATATTTCAAACAAACCTAAATCTAAAGTCTACGTTTTCTCTTCCCCTTTCTTTAAACCTATCTTTTGCTACTAAACAAATCACTTCAGATGTAATCATTATAATTAGCTTTTCCACAAATTTATATGTGTCTTTCTTAACTTAAATAGTAGGCAGCTGTGTGAGATATACCACTCTATATGTCTTGAAGATCTTTGTGTTTTATTCCTTATTCTGAACTGCTGTATAGTGTTCTATGGTAACAACATGCCATAACGTGTTTAAGCATTCATCTAGTGAGAGACATTTAGGCTGTTTCCAATGTTTCATTATTATAAACAATGCTAGAATGAGTATGCTTATAATTATTTCCCTGTCCATGTTTATAAATACATCTCTAGGGTAAAAGTAAAGAATTGAGTTTCTAGGTTGTTTGACATTTTAAATAAGAAAGCATATATTAAAATTGTCTTCCAAAAGAGTTCTTTTATACATTCCCATAGGCAGTTAAGCTTACCAATAAAGAAAAATATGAATGTTTTCCCAGACTCTTCAACAGCACAGTTCAATGGAGAAATATTTTCAGTGATAAAATTCTAAAAACAACAAAGAGGAAAATAGTGTATTTAAAAATTATCCCTTAAAATATAACTGATTTGTGTATGAGAACAAAGTACACATTTTTGTCAATTTCTGTGTTCCTTAATGTATTCTTTTTTTTTGACAGGCAGAGTGGACAGTGAGAGAGAGAGACAGAGAGAAAGGTCTTCCTTTTCCGTTGGTTCAACCCCCAAATGGCCACTACGGCCAGCGCGCTGCACCTATCCGAAGCCAGGAGCCAGATGCTTCCTCCTGGTCTCCCATGTGGGTGCAGGGCCCAAGCACCTGGGCCATCCTCCACTGCCTTCCTGGGCCACAGAAGAGAACTGGCCTGGAAGAGGACCAACTGAGACAGAATCCGGCACCCTGACTGGGACTAGAACCCATGGTGCAGGCGCCGCAGGCAGAGGATTAGCCTATTAAGCCACAGCGCCGGCCAGTGTATTAATTTTTTAAAATGTATTTACTTATTTTATGGGCAGAGTCACAGAGAGGGACAGAGAGACACAGAGAGAAAGATCTTCAATCTGCTGATTCACTCCCAAAATGGCTGCAACGACCAGGACTGGGCCAGGCTGAAAGCCAAGTGCTTGCATCATCTTCAGTCGCTTTCCCAGGCAATTTAGCAAGGAACTGGATGGGAAGTGGAACAGTCAGGACTCGAACCTGTGCCCATTTTGTGCCTGGGTTGCAGGTAGCAGTTTGCCCCACTGAACCACAACACTGGCCCCTTAATCTTTTATTTTAAATTTGATGACTCTTGTTTAATTCTTAGAAGAAAATCAGGAAAAACATGCTTCTTTCATAATTTTTCTTTCCTAATAATCTTTGTATTTGTCCATTCAGTTAACTGTAACAATATAACACAGAAAGAAGAGCTTATATGCAACAGAAATTTATTCCTCATAATTTTAGAGTAGGAAGTACAAAATCAAGGAAGTAGGTGATGCGTTGTTTGTGGAGGGCTGTGTTCCTGGTTTATGGATGGCACCTTTTTAGTTTGTCCTTATTTGGTAGGATCAAGAACCAGATTTCTCAAGCCTGCATTATAACAATACTAATTCTGTTCAGTTCTCATCTTTATGACTTAATCAGCTCTCCAAAGCTCTACCTCCTAACACAATCATCTTGGAGTTTAGGATTTTAACATCCTAATATTGGGGAGACACAGACATGCAAATCATGGCCCAAGTATCTTTCGTGTGACACAAAAAAATATTGATTTAAGAAACAGATGCTATTTAAATTTTCTACCATACAATTCTGAGGAAAAGATTTAGAGTTTTTATAAGTTAAAATTGTATTTTATGAGATTCCGCTCTGCAGCAGATTGATCTTTCTGAAATGTAAATCATATCACATTTCTCCAATCTCTCCACTGTTGCAGTTGTCATCCCTGCCACAATTTAGGATCCTCGGGGAGAGAACAGTGTATGACACACAGAAAATATTCCATACATATTTGTCAAATGGACAGACTGCTGCTGATTGAGTGAATCAACAAATGGTTAGTCTATCAGTATTTTGCTGATGCTTTTCAAAGCATGAAATCTCTATTTACTTTGAAAGAGTACATATTGACCTAGTAGATGTCTCAATTGTGTTATTGAAATATTTGATATGTTTATTTGCTTTATGGTTTAATTTATGTTTGTTTCTGACAGAGGAGTTACAGAATATCTTGCTATATTTTTAGATTTGTCAATTTTGGTCAATTTTATATAATGAATAATTTTAAGGTTTTTTTAGGTACATGAAAGTTTGTGACTATTCTCTCATTGTGGCATATTGCCATATCTAGAGATATGAATTATGTTTCTGTATAGAATTTAAGGTATTTTGTCTTGAATTTGATTTTGGAGTTTTGATTTTGTTCTGCATGTGTATATAATCTAGGAAATTTTGACTTTAAAGTATTCCAAGTTTTAGTGGGTACTGAAAGGTATCTTTATCCCAGCTAACAACAACTTTGTATTTTCTACTTTCTATGCCTTATTGTTATTGTTTTTCTCTCCTGTCTTTTATTCAGGTGCCTGGATGTTCTTTGTTCTGATTTTCTGTTCTGGGAGGTGGAATAGTATACCTATCATTTTATAAACTCTCATGCACATTCCTAAATACACATTTATTTAATTTTTCAAGCACCAAAAGTTAGTGTCCTAAGCTATCCCCTACTAATATGAGATGTATGGAAAGATTTTTCTTTAGTTTTGCTTTTCACCTATTCAACCTACAGAATACAGTGAATATTACCTGGGAATTTCATTTTATATGATTAGAGTTTTTGTTTACAATCATTACTTACCTGCTTCACATCTCTGAGCCTTACTCTTCATGACACTTGGTGTGACTTAATGTGTTCATAGCTCACCATATAATTTTGCTGAGCTTTATCAAAGGCTTTGCCTCAATTGCTATCCTCTCTACTGTGTTTTCCTGAACATGCTTCTTTGAAATATATGCTCAGTCAGACTTGCCCCAAATGATGGAGTTAGAAATGTACCAGGGGATTCCAATACAATCCCATCAAGATTGCATGTACCAATGCCATCTCACTAGCCCAAGTGATCAATTTCAGTTCATAACTGATCCCACTGATAGGTCTAAGAGTCAAAGGGATCACATAAATGAGACTAGTGTCTGCTAATACTAACTGATAGAATAAAAAAGGGAGAAAACAATCCAACATGGGAAGTGGGACTCATAGAATGGCAGATGTCCTAAACAGCACTCTGGCCTCAGAATCAGCCCTTAAGGCATTCGGATCTGGTTGAAGAGCCCATGAGAGTATTGTAGGCATGGAAAGCCAAGACACTCTGGCAAAACAACAAAACAAAACAAAACAAAACAAAACAAAAAACAAAAAAACAACAACACCTAAATGAAAGATCTCTGCAAGTGAGATCCCAGTGGAAAGAATGGGCCATCAAAGAAGGAGGTACCTTTCTCTGAAGGGAGGAGAGAACTTCCACTTTGACTATGACCTTGTCTAAATAAGATTGAGGTCAGCAAACTCAAGAGGCTTACATAACCTTGGAAACGCATGACAAGAGCCTAGGGTGATTACTGATGCCATAAACAAGAGTGTCAAATTGTTAAGTCAACAACAGGAGTCACTGTGTACTTACTCCTCATGTTGGATCTCTGTCCTTAATGTGTTGTCCAATGTGAATTAATGCTATAACTAGTACTCAAACAGTATTTTACACTTTATGTTTTGTGTGGCTGCAAACTGATGAAATCTTTACTTAATATATACTAAATCAATCTTCTGTATATAAAGAGAGTTGAAAATTAATCTTAATGTGAATGGAATGGGAGAGGGAGCAGGAGATGGGAGGGTTGCAGGTGGGAGGTAAGTTATGGGGGGGGGAAGTCATTGTAATCCATAAACTGTACTTTGGAAAGTTATATTTACTAAATAAAAGTTTTAAAAAAAGAAATATATTTTTGTTAATTATGGCTTTGATGAGTTCCCATTTTTTCAAAGCTAAAAAATATGAAGCATACATGACTATGTAAAGCACTCGCTCTTAAGAGGTCTATAAGGAATGGTTAGAGAAATCACACAATAAACCACTGAATTGTAAACTGAACAGTCTAGTATTAAAATGTCTATTTAAGACAGATGCAAAGATGCTTCTTAGTCCAATTTTCATGGAAATGAAAATATTATCTTTATGTCAAATGCACCCTCACCCTGACTTCTCCACATACATAATATTTCTTTACTTTTTCCTGACTCTATTATTATGGATTCAAACAACAAAATAGAATTCTGCTTAGATATTTTAAGCAGAAAGAGAATTAGACATCAAAATTGATGGAAGGGGCCAAAGGGGGAGAGGGGGCATTACTCATATCAAAAACTGTAGGAAGCTGTGTATGGTACTGCCTAAGTGTGTACTGCCCTGTGGCTGCCGCACCGAGAGTTGGCATTTAGCAGCCACAGGAAACCACATTAGTCTGTTGTAGCTTTATGAGTCCGAAACTGGGCTTCTGGTATTAGGTACTATAACATTCACATACACACACACATACATGCTCACACACATGTGCACACATACAATCTCTTCCAAAGTCATGTGTGGTCTACTCATTGACAGAACCTAAACCTCATCTCTAGTGGCAAAGGGCTTTGGAATGTAGTTTCACAGATTTGAATCCCTAAAACACAACAAAGTACAGAAAACATCAGAAATGATGCTATCAAAAGGAAAATTTTCTCACCTTCCAAACAGAGGAAATTGTTTTTCTTTGTCTCTTCTTATCCATAACTTAGGTTTTCTTTACATCCATTTTAAAGTCACTTCTTCCATAAAATCAGGTGCCATATTCCTAAAATGATGAAAATTCAATGCTTTTTAAACACGTATAGTGTTGTACACATCTCTTAATGTCATAATATTATTCAACATGATCTTCTTTGTATTATAGTATTTTTGTTGTATTTCTTAACTCGTTGATCTGTGATTTGTCATGCGAAACCTCATGCTACATCTAGCCCATGTTGAAAGTAGAGATAAACGTATAAATTCAAATGCCCCTTGTCTTCTGATGATCTGAAATAGGTTTATATAAACTCATTAGTGAATGCTCAGCTGGAAGAAAATGATTTTGTCACTTTTCTTTTTCAAAACATAGCTGAGATACTCCTTTGTCTAGATACATCAAAGAAAATAATTCAGTAGGCTTCAGTGCCTTAAATCACAGCATTCGTCCATAGTGATTATTGTTAATAAAATCTGAATGAGTAATAAAGCAGCAACAAATCAAATCAAAATAACTTACCATTATGCATACTGTTTTGAGTGGCTCGTGAAGTGTTATGTAAGAAGAATATGATGATGTAAGTTTGAACATCAATGAAATGAATTGATCAACTTATACAATTAGTAGTTGGCTTTGAATCTCCAAGACCCCTTTTCTAAAATAAGGAAAATGATTAATTGAGAATTAAATGAGATACTTCACATTATTGGTATCTAGTAAATTATCTATGCCACTCTTTGACTATTGTTATTACTATTTAACATTTTCCCTAACTATTAAGAAAGACAAAAGCATTTTACAATTATTAACTCATATAGTCTTATAACCTTTTAGCAAGAGTTATATTACTATTTATATTTTGTAAATTACAAAATATTTAGAGAACTCAAGTTATTTGCTGAAAGTTCCACAAAACATTAGTGATACAGTCATGGCACAATCAGTTTTCTTTGGTGTAGATGTGCTTAATCATTATTCTATATATCAGAGAACCTATATTGGAATGAATAGTAAAAAAATAAATTGAAACAAAGATTAAAATGAGAGCCATAAAGATATGTTTAATATTTCTAAACCAAAAATATGCACGTAGATAATTTGCCAATACTTTAGTAGAAGTTGGAATCATTTTCTTGCCTAAAACACAAAGATATTATTCATCAACAATTTTTAGTTTTGCTTTCTTTCTTTGCTTTTCTTTTAGTTTTGCTTCTCTTTTAAGCAAGGAATAAGAAAACTGCAGTGATCCAAGTGTAGAATTTCCCCTTGGCTATCCAATATAAATTTCTGTGATGATGGAAATGCTTTATAGTTGCACTGTTCAATTTGGCAGCCACAATTTGCATGTGGTCATTGATCACATTGCAGTTTAGGAACTAAGTTTTAGGGTTTTTAAATTCTAATTCAGCTGAACTTTATAAGAGCCACATGTGACTAGTGGCTATTGTATTGAACAGCATAGCTCTAGATCTGTATTTTCTCAGCCAATTGCCTCCCACCACCACCAAATAATTTGCCATTTCATGTTCACATCTAAATTCAATAACACTGAAGACCTATTTGACTTATTGGAATGCTGCAAAGCATTGGTACTTTTAAAAAATACAAACCATTTTTACGTTGTTTTTTTAATTACAGTTCCGGCAATAATTAACATGTTTGCTTGGGTGCTATAGGAAGTCCCAGTGGTATAAAAGGTTGTGGAACAAAGCTCCTGACTCCTAGAAAGCATAACAGGCCGGCACCGCGGCTCACTAGGCTAATCCTCTGCCTTGCAGCGCCGGCACACCGGATTCTAGTCCCGGTCGGGGCGCCGGATTCTGTCCCGGTTGCCCCTCTTCCAGGCCAGCTCTCTGCTGTGGCCAGGGAGTGCAGTGGAGGATGGCCCAAGTGCTTGGGTCCTGCACCCCATGGGAGACCAGGAGAAGCACCTGGCTCCTGCCATCGGATCAGTGCGGTGCGCCGGCCGCAGGCCACAGCACGCCAACCGCGGCGGCCATTGGAGGGTGAACCAACGGCAAAAGGAAGACCTTTCTCTCGCTCTCTCTCTCTCTCTCTCTCTCTCACTGTCCACTCTGCCTGTCAAAAAAAAAAAAAAGAAAGAAAGAAAGAAAGCATAACAGGTCATCTGGCAGAAGCAGCATGGCACATGGTCGAGGCAGTGCAATGGCTGCAGATCTGCAGTGCGTTGTGAGCATCAACTTAAAAGTGTGTTCTACAGGAGGAAAGTGTGTCTGAGATTGGGTGAACAGATTGAATGGACCGCAGGCTAAGAGAGCTGTGATTGCTGAACCCAGATCCTCAGCAACTATCAAATAGTGGAGTGGGTCAAAAACACTGCTGGAGATGCCCACATATCACATCGGAGTTTGGGGTTTGAGGCCTGGAGACTCGGCCCTTATGTTTCAGCTTCCTACTAATCACTGGCCCACTAATAATGGCCCAAGTGCCACCCACAGGGGAGACCTAGATGCCGCTCCTGGCTTCAGCCTAGCCTAGGCCCGGTTGCTGTGGGCATCTGGGGAGTGAACTGGAGAATGGAAAATCCCTCTCTCACTCTTTCTCTGTCTCTCTGGCTTTCAAATAAATCAATACATCTTTATGAAACCAAATAGATGAATTAATAGAAAATAAAATAACATAGTAGTGGTCCTAAATACAAGACACATAAACACACACACACAGGAACACACACACACAACACAAGATAAATTTCCATGATAACTAAATGGAAAAGTCAAAATTCCAAAGAAGAAAAGTAATTTTAAAAATTATCTTAAAATACTGTTCTCTTAGTTATAGATCTCTCATTTGAAAAACATTATATGAGCCGTTTTCACTACAAATAAAGCCACATTGACAAAAAAGAGAAAAATCCTACTGATATGACACATGAAAAATTCCCCAAAGCTGCCTGCTGAGCTGCTGTGAGGAGATGACTGGCTCAAAATAAATCCCAGGTAGCTCTTTCCCTTCATCCTGAAAGTGCCCTCTCTGTTACCACACCTGCAGAAACAGGTGTAGCCAGGTTATAAAAGGCTGCTTGATTGGTTATGTGCCAGATCAAAGGACAATGTATATTTGAAAATAGAAAAATGTGTGGAAAATAGAAGGCTTAAGTGAATGTATCCCTAGGGGCAGTAATAACAGATGTGCTGACAATTTATGAATATTTTACTATAAATGCTCTCTTGTTCTTCTATTAAATAAAGAATTACATAGTGCCAGACACTCCACTACAATGCCTGATGTTTACTTAGCTTGATTTGCAAAATCTGAATTCTCTGAAAAAAATAAGACTCAAGAATGTGTGTTTGGTGGACTGATTCTGTCCATTTCAATAAAAATACTTATGTATTCAAGTAGAAATGCATATCTCCACTCAATGGATACATGTAAACAAAAACCACTTAATAAATATCATCTCATTCACATAGCATACACACTCTTACACAATTACTGAGTAGAGAAATTGTTTTTGGTGGTCCATTGCCTCCATATTTTATAATTAATATATCTGATGAAGAATGAGTTTCACAACTCTTGAGAGAGAGCTGTCACTAACGTTTGGGCACAACACGGACAGTCCTTAAGCTTCTCCAAAGAGCTGCACTAATTAGATTGTACTTTATATCTAAGATTGTGTATAAAGAGTCCTTAATAGGAGACAGCCCTGAAGCGCTTCAGTGTAAAACATCTTTTCTCCTTCAATAAAATCAATCCTGAATGTGAAGTCTGTATAACCAGGAATGTTATTTTATCGTGTTAAAAGGAGCTGATGGTGTTCACTTTTGTCTAACATAGATGCTTGCTGGACTGAATCTGAACTATGAAAGGTCAAGAAACAGTCTTTCTAAAATACTCACGAAATAGATCATAATGAATTCCAAGAAAATATCATGGACCATTACATTTTCAAAATTAGCAGGCTCACCAAAACACTTTAAATGATTATGAGGGGAACTTTGACCATTATATGAGCTTTAATAATTAGAATGTGATTCAACCAGAAGGCTAATACATTTAGTATAAAGCCTCCAAATACACAAAATATTTTTATGAAATGCTAATCCATTTGTGCATTTCTCAAATGAAATAAAAGACTGAATTGTTGAGAAGTGATGAGCCAATTAGTGAAGGCTGATAATATCCAATCCATTTTGACCATTATTTGTAGAAATAACATTCTTGAAGAACGGACAGCTTTTTCATGTTAAAGCTACGATTAGATTTTTTTTGGAAGAAAAAAAGAAGCAAAAACCAAGGTAGCAATTCCATCCCTCTATCACACAGCAGCAACATGATTCAACTGTGAACAGCCTGTCATTGTTGGTTGACTAAATAAACTCAGTTAAATGAATTTGTTTTAAAAAATGTAATCATCTAGCCAAAAGATAGATTATGAAGCAGTGGAATAAATACCACTAAAAAATAAACACTTGGTTTGGTAAATAGTTATTGTAGGAAAATAATCCTCTAACCCTGTTACTTAGACTTTCTTCCCTTTAAAATGCAGCATGTATCCAGGGAAAACACGCTGTGGTGATAAAAACATTCCAAAATTTTACGGGAAACATTTTTATAGAGAATTGATCTAAATAAACACACATTCAAAAGCTGATTTTCCTGACACAGTGAAAGTAATGAAGCCTTTTCTAATTAATGCTTCTAATTATTTAACTATCTGAAAGTCTAATATTCATAGTTCATTAGGATTCATAATAACAATGACAGAAAACCAAAATTTACATTTCATTCAGAGGAAATTGCCAAAGATTGGAGTCACAATATTCATTTTTAAAATTTTTTTTCTTGCTTTATTTGTAACAGTAGACATATCTTAGCTTGTTAAATTACATGTCAGAATACCAAGGCAAAGAAATTTATTTAAAATATTTTTTATTAAACTTTTATTTAATGAATATAAATTTCCAAAGTATAGCTTATGTCATTTTCAATTCTCTTTGTATACAGAAGATCAGTTTAGTATATATTAGGTAAAGATTTCAACATTTTGCCCATATAGCAACATAAAGTGAAAAAACTACATTGGATTACTAATTATAGCATTAAATAGCAATGTACAGCACATTAAAGACAGAGATCCTACATAATTTTTTTTCAAATTAATCAATTTTCTATGCCATTTCCATTTTAACACCAGGTTGTTTTTTTTCATTTCCAATTCTCTTTATATACAGAAGATCACTTCAGTATGTAATTAGTAAAGACCTCATCAGTTTGTGCCCACACAGAAACGCAAAGTATAAAAATACTGTTTCAGTACTAGTTATAGCATCACTTGGCTTTAGACGACACATTAGGGACAGATCCCACATGGGGTGTAAGTACACAGTGACTCCTGTTGCTGATTTAACAATTTGACACTCCTGTTCATGGCGTCAGTAATCTCCCTAGGCTCTAGTCATGAGTTGCCAGGGCTATGGAAGCCTTTAGAGTTCGCTGACTTTGATCTTATTCCGATAGGGTTATAGTCAAAGTGGAAGCCAGTCCCAAAGAGAAAAATATCATTTGCTTTCCCTGATCGGTGACAACTGAGCGCCAAAGGGGAAACCTGTTGAAGTGAAATGGACACTATAAGCAACAATGAACTGATCAGCTCCTGTCCTGACTTTAGATGTACAATGTAATACTTTATCCTTTTTAGTATTTGTTGTTGTTGTTGTTGTTCTAGTACTATTGGTTGAACTCAGTAATTAACACACAATTATTCTTAGGTGTTTAAATTTTAACTGAAAAGTGATCCCTGTTAAATCTAAGAGTGGAAAAAGAGAGGGAGGAGATGAACAATTTGGAACATGCTCAATCGGACTGGCCGCAAATGGTGGAGTTAGAAATGTGCCAGGGGATTCCAACATAATCCCATCAAGATGGCATGTACCAATGCCATCGCACTAGTCCAAGTGATCAATTTCAATTCACAATTGATAGCTCTGATAGGTCTAAGAGTCAAAGAGATCACACAAACAAGACAAGTATCTGCTAATACTAACTGATAGAATCAAAAAGGGAGAGAAAGATCCAACATGGGAAGTGGGATACACAGCAGACTCATAGAATGGCAGATGTCCTAAACAACACTCTGGCCTCAGAATCAGCCCTCAAGGCATTCGGATCTGGCGGAAGAGCCCATGAGAGTATAGCAGGTATGGAAAGCCAAGATATCATGGAAAAAAAAAAAAAAAAAGACCTAAATGAATGATCTCTGTGAGTGAGATCCCAGTGGAAAGAACGGGGCCATCAAAGAAGGAGGTACCCTTCTCCGAAGGGAGGAGAGAACTTCCACTTTGACTATTTAAAATATTTTTATTTAATTTCTCATGGTCACATGCAAATGATGATAGGGAAGCAAACACACAGAACATTTTGGTAAGATTTTGATGTTTACATGATATTAATATTTAAAATTCTAATAGTGCTTCCTACATTACTATATATTTTTAGAAAATAATACCAGAGGAACATAGGTTAATCTTGCCTTAACAGAAGAAAATAGTTTTCCTTTTGGAAATAGTTTTCAATATCCTACAAGACACGAATATGCACAGCCTCTGAGGCATACATTACTTAAGTAAATAAATTAAACAACGAATGAACCTAAACTTTAAGTATATCACTAGTCTCAACACTAAATTTTTTTGAAAACATTTTAAGTCACTTAAGCATATTCTGTACTACTAACATTTTTAACTTCTTTCTCAACTGTTGTGCTTTAAAATATAATCATGGAATGTATCAAACAGTTTGCCTATATGGGAAGGGGCATTGTATAATGTAGGAACTGTGCGCTGGCAATTCTCTTGTAATAATAACCAATGAAAAACAAATTTACTAATCTTACTAATCTTAGAAGTAACTAAAAACAAGTAATGCAAATCAATCTTTTTCTGTGAAAAAGGGAATCTTGTTTGAAAAAGAAATAATTTGTCCCCTGTTAAAAAATATTATGAGTTATAGGGTTGGTCTTGTCTACTGTAATTGTTGTGGGAAAGACCATCATCATTATGCTAATAACTACCACTAAAATGGTGGAAAGTATGAATATGAGTGATTTATTAAGAAGCAAACTCATAGCCAAACTGAAATGAGACTAATAAGGTTTTGATGATTATTATCGAATTATAGGCCATTTATGAAACTGAAGAAATATGTTGCAAAATCCACACAGTGCGCTTTTTGTTCCAGCCATATATGTAATGACCCCACTTTTTCCTCTGTAGCTTTTCTTTTAAAGCCATAGGGGGAAAGTGACAGAGCAGGAACCAGATGCTTCAATGACATTACAGAGTAGGCAAATTGCGGCTTGCAGGAATAATTACCTATTGTAACTATCATTTTAATTCAGCAAGTAGTAATCTGTATTTTTTAAGTGCCCAGTACTGTGTAGGACAAATTATATTAGGATGAAAAAGAAACTCTGTAAATAACGTGTATACACAAACTCCGGTCTGTCATTTAGACATAAATTTGAAATTGTTGTGAGAATCTGTGCTTTTTCTTTTATGCACTAGTTTCTTTCAGTTTCTATTACTATTGGTTCATAGTCCTTGGGTTTGAAATAGAGACACTGACTCAAGAGTATGATTTCAAAAGATTTCAGAACATCAGTCTGCTTTTCAAGGTTTTGACTAAATAGATTGACATTTTTTATTTGTAATCATAACTGGCTGTTATGAATTCAAGCACTATTCAACAAATATTTACCTTTTCTTGACATGTGAAAGGGATCATGCTAGGCACTGAGGTTGAGTTTTGAATGAAACAGAGTTCATTATGGAGCTATGGACTCTGTTGTCTGCAATCTGATGGTATCTGCTTTCACGAAGGAAAATAAATCTCCTAATTGATTAAATTTGTATCAGTTTAAAATCCCATGTTTATTTAAACACATAAAAATAGGTAAGAAAGTTCAATCCCTAAGATCTCATTCTAATTAGAATATAAATGTTATATTATTCAACCCAAAACATTTGAGCATATCATGCATGCAATGCATGTATTAGTTGTGTGGTGAATACAATAATAAAATAATTCTTCTCAGTTTGCAAAGCCTCATTTAATCCTAGTAACAATTGGAAGTATATAGGTAAAAATATTGAGCTTAATAACAATTTGAGTTAAACCCATAGTTACATGTGTAGAGGAACTCCATGAAACTTGTTTTCTTTTTATTATCTATTTGTTTTCATTATTAGCATACAATCAGATCCTCTTTTATTTAAGATTTATTTATTTAATTGAAAGTAAGAGTTACAAAGACAAAGGAAGAGACACAGAGAGAGGGAGATCTGCCATCACTGATTCACTCCCTCAAATAGCTTGAATGGAAGCTAGGGACTTTTTCCAGGTCTCCCAAGTGAGTGGTAGGGAACCAAACACTTGGGCCATCTTCTCCTTTCCCAGGTTACTTTAGCAGGGAGCTAGATTAGAAGTGGACCAGCCAGGAGAAGAATCGGTGCCCTTATGGGATGCCAGCATCATGGTGGCAGCTTAACCTGCCTTGCCACATGATGGCCCCCAGTCAAAGTCTAGTTTCTCTTTTTAGTAGCTCCATTCTTTCAGCCAGTCCTTGCATTTGTCACTCTGGACTGCCATAACAAAACATCATGGATCAAGCAGCCAGTGGATTCCTTGTCTGCTGTGGGCACCTTTCTTGGTTCATAAACAGCCTTCTCACTGTTTCTTCACAAGGTGAAAGGGGCAAGAAATCTCTCTATAATTTTCTTCTCAAGGGAGGGCACAATGATCTAATCCAGTCTCACCTTCTAATCTCTTCATGTTGCAGGCAGTTTTCTGCACTTGCATTGTGAAGGACATAAACACCCCAGCCACAGGGATCCCCAGTATTGAGACCCAGCATGTTTGGCTTTGTGGAATGGAGGAGATTGGGATGGGTATGTTTGAGGACTTGGGTTATGGTATCCGAGTACTTCCTGGCTGAATGCTGCGTGTGCACCTGTCTTATTAGTCTTAAAAGTCATTATTCTGATGCATACTGCTGGGATTAGAAATGTTTTCTGTCCCATGAAAAGAAGCTGAACATACAAGAGAAATTCTCTCAACTTTTTCAATTCTATGTTCTCTGCAGCAATTCAGGTCTGCAGTAGTGACTGATCATAGGAGGAGGATCAGTTGCAATTGCCAAGAGAAAAAATTTAAAGTTCTAATTGGCTTTTATTAGCAATTCTAGAGCTGAGCTGCACATTCAATACTATGGCTCTTTCAATGTGCTAAGCAGCAAAAGTTGAATTTATAGGGAGAAAAGAAATGAACAAAGGAGAAAAAAGGAACAAAAGTGTATTGTTTACCATTAGGTTATTGTCCCTCATAAGGGTTAAAGTAGAATCATTTTGCCTTCTCATGCCAACTTCATTTGACCTGTTTGTGGATTTGACCATTCTCTCTAGTTCTCTCCTGATTTCTCAGAAGTTCAGATAAACAACAACAATTGATCATAGGAATTTAGCTGGGGTGACTTCATTCTGATTTTGCCTGTTTGGGCCTTGACTGGAGGTTCAATCTAAAGCAATGACCTCCTACAAATATTATTAATAACCAAACTCTTCTATGGGCTTCATGGTTCAGTGGTTTGGCCAAATACCTCACCTGTTCCATTCACCTTTTCTGCTAACAATAACAATAGGATTTCTGTCAGGATGGAACCTTTCCCACAACCAGCGCAGATTTAAAACAAATAACTAATTTAGTCTTCTATCTTGAGTACATGAAACTCAGATTGCTTACCAAGATTTAGAAAAATAAGAGTTTCAAAAAAGATAGGTTACACTCGGGAAAACACCTGCTTAGAGAAGATAAACATTGGGCGGTAATATTATGACAACGCTAAGTGGATCTTACTGAAATTTTTCTCAAGAATCAGCAAGTAACATAGTATTCATTTCTGACCTCAAAGCATATTCATGCTTTCTGTTTGTCAAAAGTTAAATGTGCTTAAATTCAATTTCCTATCATCTGAGCGCTCACAGTAAATTGCAAGAATGTTATATATACAGCATTTTATGTACACTTGCTTTTCAAGGGGCTCTGGGAAAACTGACTTGGGGCTACTATTCCAGCCTGGAATTTTTGGTTAGAGTCTAAATCTGTGGTTTTCTTCCAACTAGCAGCCCTTCTCCTTCAAGGACTCTGTGTCAACTTTCTTCTGCAGTCATTTTGTTTACCCAAGGGATGTATTTGGACAAATGATTAAAATGAATATATTAACCAACCATTTAGTAAAAAAAAAAAAAAAAAAAAACTATAAAATTTAAATTATATATGTTCACTTAAAAATCGGTGAAGTGTCTTTGGAAAAAGTCATTAATATTTTGTACCAGTGTTTGCTTCAAAGTAGAATGCTGGGTGGTTAGAAAAAAGAGGTGAGTGGCCGGTGCTGCAGCACACTAGGCTAATCCTCCGCCTGCAGTGCTGACACCCTAGGTTCTAGTCCCGGTTGGGGCTCCGGATTCTGTCCCGGTTGCTCCTCTTCTAGTCCAGCTCTCTGCTGTGGCCCGGGAAGGCAGTGGAGGATGGCCCAGGTGCTTGGACCTTGCACCCACATAGGAGACCAGGAGGAAGCACCTGGCTCCTGGCTCCTGGCTTCGGATAGGCACAGTCCGCCAGCCATAGCGGCTATTTTAAAAAAGAAAAAAAAAAAAAGAGGTGAATGAGAAATTAAATTTTTTCTATAAAATGTTTTGAGCCTTTTAGATCTTTCTAAAATATATATGTGTGATACATTCATCAAAATAATTTTAGAAAAAGATATCAAAGCCAAAATAAGACAAAACAAAACCATCATGAAGGTATTCTCTAAATATTACATTGAGCTATATGGCATTGTTGATTCTTGGTCCTTTTTAACACTTTGTAATTTCATATGGTTCAACCAAAAACTACTCTTATTGGAACAATATTCCTAGTTGTCGAGAAATGAGAGAAAATACAAACAAGCCGATGACTACTAGTCATGCTTACCAATTACTTATAGTCCTCTGTTGCTTTGTTTTAATTATTCTGTTAAATGTCATCTCTCTTTAAAGATTTGTATCTTCTACTTTTAGTTTCAAAGTAAACCAGGATGCTTGGTCACCTTAAAGAATACAAATGGAAGTAACAGAACCACATTTCAGACTCAGGTATTTCTGCCTCTAAAACCCATCCTCGTTCAGGCGGCCTCACCTGGGAGCCAGTAGTGGAATGGCAGGCGTTTTGAAGTCTAGACCCTGGAATCCATTTCCACCTTACTGATCACTGACAAATCCTTACTCTTGTTTAGGTCCTAGTTTTTTTCAGATTAAAGTGTGGTTCATATTCCTTACTTTGCCCACCTCATAGTGGCTGTAAAACCCAAATGAAAAATGTATGTGGTGGTATTCTGTATATCGTAAGACCTATTTAAATGCATAGAATTATTATTGATTATCAGCATCATCACCTAGACTGGAAAAAGAGCAGCAATTTGTGGGAAGAGACAAACAACAGTGAAGATCAAGAAAAAAATAATACATTATATTGGAATGTAAATGATGTATTTTCTTTTTAGCAAACAACAACAAATATCAGAAAGAAATCCATCAGACATCCAATATTTTATCCCTAAATAATTAAGCCAATAATTTTTCTGAAAGTATTTAAAGAAATTAATGAGAATAATATTTTGTCAATTTGAAACAAGATACCTCTATTTTGTGCAATACATTAGGTGAAAGTAAACATTCTGAGTTTAATCAACTTCACAAATTTTATAAAGATAATTTGGTGGAAATAAACTATAGTGAAAAAGCATTAACCAGGCCTTCACACCTTTTCATTTTGCATGCTATTTGGATGATACAAATGATATATAAGCATAACTACTTGAAGATGAAATAAGAGTTTGTGAGCAAAAGGCCACAAACCATTAGTCATTATATTTCCTCCCAGGCACTTTCAACGAAAGAGCCAAAAGGACCAGTAATCACCAGGCCTAAAGGCCAGGAATCTGCTGCTGCCTTGGAATGGAGCAGACCCAGCTGGCACCTTCCCTCAGGTTGGAAAGTCTGGAAGTTAGCTGTAACGGGTGCAGCTGCAACACTGGGGGCTATAGGATCAACTACAAACTCCCTGAGAGGTGCTTGCCTCTCTGGCCATGGGCTCAAAACTAGCTTGCTGAATATTAATCATCCAGGAAAACAAAGCAGCCTTCATAGTTGATACAGTGGTAGCACCAGCAATAGTCCCCAGACCTACCTTATGGCTTGAATATGTGCTTTAACCAATGACCTAGTGACTGACAACCTCTGTCTTCTGTACCTGTCCTTACTGAGATGACACCAGCAGCTCATTAGGGCTCCTGTCCTGGATATAATGAAAACTTCTCCTAAATTTAGATAACTCCCGTTGTTCAGTGCTTTGAATCATTAAAGTGTTAGTAGCAACATGCTGTGCACAAACTTTCTGATTTTACAGGATCCATGTTTGAGTGCTGCAATAACAGCTAGCATTCATTGGTTTCTGTGTGCCATGTCTTGTTCTATGTCTTTGTGGGCATTATCTATTTAATAATGAAACAACACAAGAAGTAGGTATGTTATTATTACTGTTTTTCAGAAGGTGAAACTGAATGAGGAACAAGGATGTTAAATTGATTTATCCAAAAGCATGCAGCTAGTAAATTTAGGGAGAGTTTTAAACTCATTTCATCTGGCTACAAAGCCTGCAGCTTTAACCATCATGCCGTACCTTTCTATTTATAACTGAATCTGGACAATGGCAAGAAAATCACAGCATCTGCATTGTGTGTTGTTCAATCTATGTTTTGTTTCTTTACTGAAGGCCTCTTGAATAAGCTGATAGAGCATTTGCTCAGGCATATGTTAAAATATATCTATGTATATATTGAAACTGCTAAGTAGTCAGCTTAGCAAATATTAGAATTTTGTTGGATACCCTCACACATATAAAATTCAGCAATCTTTCTATTTTGAATTATGTGGTGTGGGCTCTATCATTTTTCCTAGTATGCATGGAGTTTAAATCCATAAAATAAGATTTTACAGCCATAAATTGTCAAGGTGACATTTTTAGAAAAACAATAGGTATCATTGATTTTTCTCCTTTAAATATGTTGAACTCAAAGGATACTAATTTTCTTTCCTACATATTGGTATTACTAGGAATGAATTTTTTCTTGTGCATCATGCATCAAATTCAAGAAAAAACATGAGCAGAAAAAATGACTTATGTTATATGCTATTATATCCTGTATATGATTTTTTCCTGCAAATATATCAACTTCAATAAAAAATAATTAACATTGAGGGTAATTTCAAAGTTATAATGACTGCTTTGAAAAATCTGGGAGTTTTGCACTAGCCAAGCCCAATAAAACTATATCAGTAAGTAATCCTCAAGCAATGTCCTACAATGAAGTCATTATTGTCCTCTGGAAAAAAATGCATTCTTTTAGCTTTATTTCAAAATTATGGACTTGTATTTATGGTTGATGCCATTTTAATTGCCACTACATAATATTTAGAGGATGAATGCCAAATACAATGGCCAATCACATTGATCAAGTTGTCTTCAGAACTCTTTTTGAGTTAAATCATTTGCTCAAATTATTGATTAAAATTCTAAAGAAGATAAAGGGTAATTAGATATGCTATTAGTAAAAATTCAACCCTCAAAAATCTATCATTTTCTCTTGGAAGACCAGAGTCTATTTAATTGTATTCTACATTTTATTTGACCTGAAAACTACTAGAAAGAACAGTTTATTGTTTGAGTCTTTTTAATTGGTCCTAATTATTTTAACCTGATTCATATAGTTGAAAATCTATTGTAATCCTTAGAAACCCATTTTGAGTACTTGACATGGTAAATATTGCTAACTGTCCTTTAATGTCCATGAAGCTTTCTTACATTATTTTTTAACAAGTGATCAGTATATCTAATGGTGAAAATTATTAGGGTACTGATCAATGACTAATGTCGTTAAGAATCCAATTTATTATTCTTCAAGGATTATTTGAAATAAAAAAAACCAAATGGCTGGGTGTTATGGTGAAGTAGGTTAAGTTGCCTATAATGCCAACATCCCATAGGAGCGCTGGTTCCAGTTCAGGATGCTCCAGTTCCTACCCAGATCCCTGCTAATGAGAATGGGAAAACAGCAGGTGATGACCCAAGTACAGGAGGAGGAGCAGGAGGAGGAGGAAGAGGAGGGTTCCTGTCACCCACAAGGGAGAACAGATGGAGTGCCGGGCTCCAGGTTGCAGCTTTGCCCACCCAAAGCATTGTGGCCATTTGCTGAGTGAACCAGCAGACAGAAGATAACCCCTCCCCCACTCTGTAATTCTTCCTTTCACACAAATCATAAGGGAAAAAAAGCAGGAAGTAAAAATCAATACTTTGCTCACGCCTTTCCTAATTGCTCTAATTTATGATATTTATTGCTTTATACTTAATAGGAATTTTTTGTGTGTCTGTATTTATTCAACTTTGAGTTTTATATGTTTGTGAAATGAAAGATAAGGCTTAAAGTTTTTATTTATTTGATGTGGATTCAGTGCCCAATACCACTTTTTATAAATGGTAGCTCTTTAAAATATATTTCATATGAAGAGATGGTCATCCTCCAGCCTCTGCAATATCCATGACAAAAAATGTTAATTCTTTTGGGGTATTCTTTGGATTTGAGGTAGATAATTAAAATATGTTGACAAGGTCATGCAAATTCCTGTTATATATATATATATATATATATATATATATATATATATCTCAGATTTTTCCCTATTCCATTCATCTCATATTCATATTGAAATAGTATTTCTGTGTTTTCCTCATCCTCTCAACTTCTACCAGACCAGATAGGCCAGGCCTACAGAAGATGCTTTGGTCTAAGTCTGCACTGGTCTCAGTGAGCCTTAATGTGTGGAAATTGGTGCTCCGCTACACCTGGCACCTGTGGAACCAGAATGTTCAGCTAAATAGGACCCTAAAATTTTTATGTCCTTGTTGAATTTACAGATCATCCCTAGAGAAATGCATATATGTTAAGAAAAGGAAGAAGAAATTTATCAAAAACAGAATTTGCCTATTTCAGTTTGTATGAAACCCATTCAAAAAACCTTCTTAAAAAAGGAGTAAGTCATATTCTATTAGGTTTCAATGTCTTAGAGTGAGAATGGAGTATGTAAATTATATGCTTAACATGGTCTTAAGAATCCTGACTTGAAAAACATTTTAGATAGTTTCATAAAATATGAATTTGATATTTTCTTCATAGTAATAATTTTTGTGTGGACAGAGCAGGGGATTTAAAGCTAACAAATGGGACAATCAGAGCAACCAAGAAATGAATGGGAAAAAACCTGAAGTGTGAGAAACAGCTGGAATGTGCATTATGCTGGCATAGCTCTTTGATGCAGTCATTTGGCAAGAACTACAAATCTCCTGGGAGAGAGGAAACAATGTTAATGTATTTACAGAATTCATAGCTCATCTGTCACCAGTCTACTCACCTGGTTAGGCATGCAAATCCATACATGTGGTGAGCAACTTAGTGTATCACAGTGGAGACGTAGAGCTTCAATGATAGTTGTGTCTTTATATTACTTTATTTATAATATTTTTATGATCTAAAACAAAAACACTTTTATAAATATATGTAAATGACAAACTTCTATTTCTAGAATATTTTGAATTCTATATTGCATTTGTGAAAAACTTATTTTTCATTTATTTCTAAAACCAAAAGAAACAATTACAAAATAATGCATGGCATGCAAATAAAAGCATGTCTGATGCAAAATTTTGCAAAAGCAATCTTTTTTTAAAGAGTTACTTATTTGAAAGACGGGAGTTAGCAGAGATAAAGAGAGAAAAAAATCAGTCAGAGAGAATCTTCCATCTGCTGGTTCATACCCCAAATGCACACAACAGCCAGAGATAGGACAGACTGAAGTCAGGAAGTAGAAACTCCATCTGAGTCTCCCACACAGATGTCAGGGACCCAAGTATTTGAGCCTTCACCTCTGCCTCCTAGATGCATTAACATGAAGCTGGATTTGATGTGGCATATCTGGGACCCTAACCAGGCTCTCCAGTATAGGATAGAAATGCAGATGTCCAAGCAGCAGCTTAACATGATGATCCACATACCCATCCCTGTGAAAGTGATCTTATGAAAACAAGGAGATGGAGGAAAACTGAGGGAAAAAAAGAAAAAGAGGAGAAACATTTAATGATGTCATTTCAATTAGTTTTTAAACTTTGGTCCTAATTGTTATATTCTTAATCAATGATAAGCAGTATTTAAACTCCACAAATCACCAATCCTTGTTAAATAAGTACTAAGGCATTTCATAATCAGTGTTTGCTCTTGACAATGTAATTCTTTACTTTTATATATTTTCTCAATTGCATGATTTTGTATAGGTTTATAAAGATTTATAACATTCATAAAAATATAGTCAAATATTCACTCAGGGTGTATTCATTCAGTTCTTCTGAAGCTTATGAGTACAGGGACATAATGTGTATTCTATACAGATAATATACACTGTGCCAAAGGCCTACCGTATTTAGTATCTAGATTATACCATAAATAGATTTTTTCATATAGAGTAAAAGTATGAACTTTAATAGTTCATACTAAACCATTTTTGGGTTCACAACTAATCCCATATTTGAATAAGAAGCTAAAGCAAATTTCTTGGAGGATTTTCTGGTCATTGAATGAGTTCATAAATGACAGCATTACAATAGGAAAAGGTTTTACTAATGAGAGTAGCTTTCAAAATTTTTGAGTGATTATCCTTATGTGACCCATTAGCCCTCAAGCAAGTTTACAAAGGGTTGGGTCCCAGCCCTCTGTTGATTTTCCTTTAGCAATATTGAGAGTTGCTTTTGTGAATGAAAAGCGAGCTTGTTCTGAATGTGACCTGCTTTGTCCAGAGCAGTTGTTTATCTAGCTGTGTTTTAAAGCTGGGTCTTTGTTGAGCTGCCACTGCCAGTGGTTATAGAATCCCCTGCTTTTGTCAAAGGTGATCCCACAAAAGAAAGTGCTATTTCTTCAGGGATTACACAATTAGAAACTTTCAACTGGTTGATGTCAATAAGCCAAGCTCCACTGACAGCTGCCATTCAGGGACCCATTTTTTGCAGGTGGAAAATCTGGAAGTTAAGAGACAATGCAGCATTTATTGCTTGTATTTAATTGTGCTCTACCGGGAAATAATGGCTGTAGATTATTTCCCTTTAATCGCCAATTTTGGGCATTTTGTAACATGCAACCTCAGATGAGTTTCCTGACAAAGTCCAATTTTGCCCCCTCAGGGTAAATGCTCGATTTTCCTAATATTAATTCAGACAGTTGCAGTTTCCCATCTAAATAATTAGTCTTTATATGAAACTTGGGTAATAAACCAAGTTTAAAATAAATAATGAATGAATCTCTTAAGTCAATAGCATCGATCTAGCATTCTCCTAAAATCAAATTGTGAAAGCAGTTTATTTTGAATGGAATTACAGTTTCCAACTAGGGAACACGATTGACATTTTATTTTTTGGGGGGTCAACTATTGAATATAAAACTAATTTTAGGGCTGGAAGTATTTTCTATATTTGCCTTAAGCATTTTTAATAACTATACAAATTGTGTATCCATTTATGTATTCCAGCAAATACACAATTAGATGAATGTACCAAAATCCACATAAATGCCTATCTTAAGATGCCATAACTGTATTTTATGAGAAACTGAAGCTTAAAATATATTTTGGAAAACTAATGCACTTCAATTTTCCAAAGACTGAATAGTTCCTTAAATTAAAGTAATTGAGGACCTATTTTCTTTGGGTAGCATCTTTAATGAAGATACCGTAAGCCTCCAGAGGAAAGACCAAAACAATGGTCATCCTCTCCCTATTTCTGTTTCTCTGGGAAGCAATGTGACAGCTTTTCTACACTGGAAAATTGCTTTCTGTGCAAAATGACATTAAAATGGCTTCTAGTATTACCTACCTGGTGGTGATATGGTTTATCCTTTCAGGATCCTGAATCCTTACTTTTATAATTTTTCTGAGGTTTCTGACAAGAACTTCATGTTCATTAGTACTCAGAGGGAACTTTATGTCTCTATTACCAAAGCAGTTTCTGAGGTTTCAAACCAGCTAGTCATCTTCTCTGATATGAGCTCTGATTAATATACCTCCAAGTGTAACCCTCAGATCTTGGCCTCAAAAATGATTGGTGGCAGATGATTGATAAGGAACAGCTTGCTATAGGACACTCAGAAAACATAAGGACCCATATAAATCACTACAGATGTCCAGGCATCCAGTCCATGTATTTCACAATTCCTATAAAGATGCCCATGATGCCATCTATCCAGTCCTGAATATATTCTCTTGACTGTGGGTGCCTCTGGTGGTGGTTCACTACCCTAGCCTCCTGGAAAGCATTGTCCACATCCTCTGCCTATCTTCTTTGTCTTTCTTTTTTCTTGACACCCAGACTCTTCCTCTTCTAAATGAAAGCAATGGACTTTATCTTCCTTTCTCTCTTCATTTAAAATCTTCTCTTTCCAGATCTGTGAAACAGGGATAAACTACTGAAGTCTCAGAGCAAGTCCTATAGGCGTTTTCATTGCCCAAAATGTCCATCTCTACTCATGGCTCTTATCTCACAGTTAGCATGCTATTATTTTTATGCCTCTCCTCTGATTCTCATTTTCTCTTCACTTCTCCCTTAACCTCTGCGTTCTGATTTACATGTCCATTACCACTCTAGTCACATGTAATCTGTTCTTCTTCTGAACTCCTAAAGTGTTCATTATTGGTAGTGATAAATGCTTCTTATTATTTACTATCTTCAATTATTCATGGACACATCTTATCATTCTTTCTAAATTGAAACATCTCTGAGGGAAGGAAATATACCTAATAAATTATTAGTCCAAGTATAGCACAAAGCATGGTGACTCTCACAGTGAGGGCACAGAAACTACTTTTCAAATAATTCATCTTTGGCGTATACCTAGTTGTTTTATTTAACGCTTTGGTTTTGTGATTTGGCTACACGTTCTATTGTTTGAATGTGTTTCCCAAAAAGTAGGAGTTGGATTCTAATTCCCAGTGCAGCAGTGTTGGGAGATGGTGCCTAAAAAGGAGTGATTAGGTCATGGAGGCTCTGAACCCTCTCACTTTCAGGCCCTACACCATGGATGACACAGCTCCAAAGATCTTGCCAGACCACAGGACCTCAATCTGAAACTGAAAACGATTGAACCGATAATTTCTGCTCACTATGAATTACCCAGTCGGTGGTAGTGTGTAACTGTGGCACAAAATAGCCCACAGGACAAATTCCTGCAGGACAGGCTCCAGCCCTATCTCCTCCTCATTTGTACCCTTTTCATGCTCAGTGTCCTCGTGCTACTAAGATCTGTTCCACAGGCGGCTCTTCCCAGTATTGTGCCTTTCTATTAGAATGCCATTTTACCTGGTGTCTTGACTTTTGATTTTTTCATAACTTTGTATTATGGATTTATCACTTTGTCCTTTTTGAAAAGTGTGTGACATTTGCTAAGGTTGTGAGCTCTGAAATCAGACCTCTGTGTTAGAATTTCAACTGAGGTACTTGTCAGCTGTATGATACTTGACAAAATATTTATTGTATTTCTGGGGTATTTGCATAATTACCATTTAAATGTATCTGTTGACAATATTAGCTTCATAACACTGTTTTAAGTACTAACTTTAATTTTTATTCCAGGTCCTTGCCTTCTACTTAGAGCATCAAATGATAGCTCAAGTCATTGGGGCCCCGCCACTCATGTCTGGAGACCTGGATTGAGTTCCAGACTTCTGGCTTTAGGCTGTCTCAGGCATCTAGGGAGTGAACCAGTGGATGGCAGTTCTCTGTTTCTCTCCTTGTCCCTCTGACTTTCAGTTAAATACCATAAATAAAAGCTTAAAAAATAATAGTGTAAAGAAGTCCACCTGTGGCGCCGGCACCTCGGGTTCTAGTCCCGGTCAGGGTGCTGGATTCTGTTCTGGTTGCTCCTCTTCCAGTCCAGCTCTGCTGTGGCCTGGAAGTGCAGTGGAGGATGGCCCAGGTCCTTGGGTCCTGCACCCGCATGGGAGACCAGGAGAAAGCACCTGGCTCCTGGCTTCAGATTGGCGCAGCACGTGGGCCGCAACGCGTCAGCCGTAGCGGCCACTTGGGGGCAGAATCAATGGAAAAAGGAAGACCTTTCTCTCTGTCTCTCTTTCTCTAGCTAACTCTGCCTGTCAAAAAAAAAAAAAAAAAAAAGTTAGAATTATGGTTATTTAGGTAGGATTATTAGAGTAGTCTGTGGCTGAAGCAGTGAATTTACAAGGGGCTCCTGAGTTGGAACTTGAAGTTCTATTTTTTGATTTTGCTAGTAGATGAAAAAAAATAGCATTTACCTTGCAACACTTCATTAAGTCATATATTTAATTTTGTGTAATCTTTGCCTGCATTTTATTTTACAATAAGTATATTTTCAAATGAGCTAGAGGTAGTATCAAGAAACAGGGAAAGCGCAGTTACCGTTTCCCAAAAATAAATAATTACACCTTTGTTCTAGGCAAGAGGTCAGCCCCTATATCTCATTAACTGTATGAAGGGTCTTCATAAACTTCATGGAAATGGATGTTATTGATACTGATTTGCCTGTTAATATTTCCGTATTAATAAGCTTTGTGGGCTCTTGCCATGAATTCACAGAATTCTGAATACTGGCTCAAATAAACCAGGCAGAATAGTCAGTTTTTAAGCTTTTTTTCAGCGAGAGAAATGCATAGAAGAGTAAGGGTTCTACCCGAAAGGGAAAAGGAAATCTGGATTCATACCGAACAGAGAGTAGGCCAAAAGCCATCCACGTGCAGGAGCATGCTGGCCTGAAAGCTTGGAGCGGGTGGCCTGCAGGCCATGCGCTTGGCAAGGGCAGCAAGGTTATCAAGGGCAAAGAGGGAAAAAAGGGCTAGGCCCACTGTGCTCCAGGCCTTTAATCTACTTCCAAAGGGGAGTGGTTAATTAGTTGATTGGCAGGTGGGTGCCCAGCTGTGGTTAGGTAGGGGCCTGCGATCACACAAGAGGCGTGGTGATGGCGTGGTCTTCCAGCTCACAAACCTAATTGAATTTTTTCTATATGTCTGCCTACATTATTATGAGCAAATTCTGCATGGATTTCAAACTCTTTTTGTAACAAAATAAACTTGCCTTAATTAAAGAAATATTAAATTGAAAGAGAAAAAGAGATATACAGATAGATGGAGAAGAAATATGCCATTAACTGGGTCATTCTCAAATGTCCACAGGCACCAGGACTGTACCAGGCTGAATCCAGGAGCCTGGAACTCAATGTGGGTAGAGACCCAAATACAAACGACTGCCTCCCATAGACTGTATTAGCAGGCAGCTGGAATTGGGAGTGGACCTGGGATTTGGGATTCGAATCCAGGCACTTTAAAACTAGGATGTAGGTGTCTGAAGCAGCATTTTAAAGGCTATGCCAAATAATCATTCCTAAACTTATCATCTAGTTCCATTTTCTATGGATTTTTAAAAGCACTCTCATATTGTATCCATTTTAAACATCAAATAAGCCAGACCAGTGATAACCTGAGATTTCTGAAATAAACTATATTCATCCTTACATGAAAATACTTATTTACACTATTCAAGATATTTTTATCCAGGAAACTGGAGCAGAGTAGTTAAATTATAGATTATGTAAAACTTTGTCATAGTCAATTAAAAAAAATTCCATATCAAATGACTTTGATTTAGTACATTTTATATGAATATCTATACATTTACAAAACAAAGATAGGCCTGGATTCTGCAAGAAATCCTTTCAGCACATATGATACACTAAGTTAATTTAAAAATGAAAGCACAAATCTATACACCCACCTAGGTTCATTTCCTGCACATTGCTTTTTTTTCAGTTTATGAGAAAATTGTTTCATGAGATCTTAAGGTAATTAAATTACTATAAGATAAATCTTAAGATGCTTATGATTCTGGAATAGAATTCAGGAATTTGCATTTGCACACCTACGTATGCCTCTTTAATTCACACCATAATGAGTTAGGCCCTCATTATTCCTTAATTAATTATCTTTCTGTGTTTTTTGGACACTCTAAATAGCACATACTCCTACTTAAGGAACTCAAAGAAAGAAAATGAAACTAATTACAAGTTATTATTCTAGAGAATGGTTATATCTAAGAATGTACAGTGAGACATAAAATTTGAGAGAAAGAACCTGTTCTTTTCCTACTTGAACCAGTATGTATGCTGGTTTTCTGGAGACAATGCTGGAATATAAAACCCCATTTTTCTTTTTGTATACGCAAATTTGATATTGTCTATTATTTGTAAGACATTTTTCCATTGTCAAAGATATTTGACAATATATAATATTTTTCCATTTGCTAAAATATCTTGTTCTCGTCTGTAAAGATTTGTGGTTTTCCTACTTAACATACAGATATTAATATTATTTTATTCTAATTTCTCTTGTTTAATTGACCTTTTAAAACTGGATTTGGGAGGAAATTTTTCCCCTATATTTATTAATTGTTCTTCATGTAGATCAAATCTATTGAAAATGTTAGTATAATCAATTACCTTAATAAATAGTCATATATTTTGCACTTATGACATTAAACATTTTTAAGTGAGTAACTGACTTACCAGTTTTTCATGAAAAACTTTTTTTTTTTTTGACAGGCAGAATGGACAGTGAGAGAGAGAGACAGAGAAAGGTCTTCCTTTGCCATTGGTTCACCCCTCAATGGCCTCTGAGGCCGGCGTGCTGCGGCAGGCGCACCGCGCAGCTCTGAAGCCAGGAGCTAGGTGCTTCTCCTGGTCTCCCATGGGATGCAGGGCCCAAGGACCTGGGCCATCCTCTACTGTACTCCCAGGCCACAGCAGAGAGCTGGACTGGAAGAGGAGCAACCAAACAGAATCCGGCACCCAGACCTGGACTAGAACCAGGGTGTGCCGACGCCGCAGGCAGAGGATTAGCCTATTGAGCCGCAGCACGGGCTGAAAAACTTTTAAAATTGAAGAAAACTAAAGAAATATACCCTACTGTGTCAAAATTACACAAAGCTCTTAAAGTACATTTCTACTTTGGAATCATTTGGAAAATTTCTAAATTGGGAAGTTCAGATGAAGTGCTATGTGGAATTCAGATGTGAGTATACTGACTATTAAGTGAGGGGGGAAGCTATGAAAACAATGAGTGCTGAGAACTTAAAATATTGCCCACGAAGAAGATAAAACAATTGAGTGGTAACTGGATTAGTATATCCCTCTAGATTTTGTTAAGTCATAACATATATATTCAAAGAATATGTAGTGTTTATAGGTGTCACAATCTAACATATTATACGTTATAACAATATGAGTCAAATTAATAGATAATTTAGATAATATTTAAGCATAAGCAACTGGAGAATGGGAGTATATTTTTTTTTTCATTTTTCTATCTGCATTTTTCCAGCACCATTTCCTGCTGCAGAGGAGGCACACAACAAATATGAATCTCTATGAAAGGAGTTAGCATTCAGCTTACTTTTTAAAGAGTAGACAGAACAACTTAAAAAGTTGCTGCCTTTCTGTAGCTTTATTTCTAGTTAGAAATGATTTTTCACTATCCTATTTGCTTTTTTTACAGGAAGTTTCCAAATGGTTACTAAAAACAAATGTGAATAATCATCTAGCAATCCTTAGTATTGTTATTTGGAAAGAGAAAATAATTTAGAAAGTTGAATTTTGCAAAGCATTTACCATAAACAAAATGTACAGTCATTGGTGGCAAAAAAAATTTCTGCAGGTTTGGAACTAAGTAACTAAATGAGTATTCATATACTCTATAACATGGTTTAAGACATTCATAAATATATATTTCCCAATAAACTTGAACTGTACAAGTAAAGAAAATGATTCTTTTACAAACTTATAAATATGTATAACCACATAAATGTACAACTGTATATAATATATAAAGGATGCTGAAAGAATCCTCGATATTGACTGGAGCGCTCAGAACAGTGCCACAGAGGAAGTTTTCAGCAAACACTCACACAACATGGTGACAGTTAACAGGGCTACTGTTGAACAAATTACACATTCTGAGGCTCAGTTTAGAAAGCAAAACGACCCAAGAAGGTAGATATAGACATAGTAAAAGAATTCATTGATCTGTAGTTTAACATATAAACACAGGGATAACACCTTTAGATCATGTTATATACGGGTAGTCTTCCTCAATATAGCTCCCTTATGTTACCCAGTTTAATAATGAACTTACTATTACCTGAGTGGACATGCATGGATCTACCTGTTTGTGTTTTTGCAAAATACTAGTAATTTTAATACTTCCCTGAGTTCATCAAACTACAGATGATACAGTGTTCCATGTTTAGAGCAATATGTGTATTTAAAATACAAACAAAATGAATGAGAAGGGAGAGGGAGCAGGGGGATGGGATGGTTGCAGGTGGGAGGGAGGTTATGGGGGAAAAAAACGCTATAATCCAGAAGTTGTACTTTGGAAATTTGTATTTATTAAATAAAAGTTAAAAAAAATACAAACAAAAAAAGTCAACTGAAGCTAAGTGCCAAAGATATCAGAAATGCCATTCTTGAGAAATATGACTCCAAAAGAATATTACTTACATTGTTGATTGCAAATTATAAACTGAAATAAAGCTGTAATTGTGGATTATAGTTAAGAATTCTATGTATCATTTTACCCTCAAGCCTTTTGGAGTTCTTCAAATATTGTCTAATTAATTAATTAGGTAGTATTAAGCCAATAATCATTGCTGAAACTAAAGGCATTTATAATTTTCTTGATAAGTCTTTTATTCATCTCATGCATTATTTTAAAAAGTTATTTGGTATTTAACTATCTTTTTGAAATTTGACAGTTTAATGTTTGAATACTACAAGTGTTTACAACAGGGCAACCACTTTCATTGATAATGCAAAAAATTAAAATGGTGGATTTGAACAAAGTTGAGTAATATTCAAATGTTATATACTCTGAGGTAATAACTGAAAGCTTAATTCCTATCAGTAAATGCCCCATGAAAGAGCTGTGATCACATCTACTATATGCCAGAAAGTAGGTACTGGGCATTTGGCATCATCCCATTAGGTTTTTCTGCTGAAAATGTTTCCTCTTTTTCATGATTTGCTACATTAATAAAACAATTGAAGAGTCAGACATATATATATACATATATACATAGATATATACATATATATTCAATACATAGTGAAATTCTTAAAATGTGTCAATAAATATTTATTAATCTATAAATTCAGTATAAAGTTTGAACATTGCTAATCCCTAAATTTGAAATCTAAAATGCTCTGAAATTTGAAATCTTTTGAACCTGACATGAAATTCAAAATGTTTCAGATTTTGAATTTTCAGGTTGGGGATACATGACCCGAAAAGTCTAGGCAAATGTTCCAAAATCTGACAAATTCCCAAATCTGAAGCACTTCTGAGAGGCAAACATAGTTTGTAGTGAATAATAATCCCAAAGAGTGAGTATTGTTTATAAAAAATATACTTAATCACAGTGTAGTTTTTTTTTCCTATTTTGAGATACTGGTAACAGAAAAACCTAACTTATACAACACAGGAATGGTTATTTTCTTTAAGTAGCTTAACATATTATATAAAACTTGCTTAAGTTGATTAAGATGAATATGAGTATACGTATGATAAAATAGTTTTATTGCTTCTATACACATTAGTTTTACAAAGGCTTTGTTTATTTTTAAATTTCATTTTATATTAAAAGGGTGAGGCTGGAGAAAGAACTAGATGCAATCAAAATGTAACCAGATGTCAATCATTTCAGGTGCACATGAGTGAAGAAGGTTACCGAGGGGAAGAAGCAATGTCTGTGTCCTCAGAGGTTGCCCATCATGGACCTCTCTCTCCCTACTGTCCACAGTCAGGAGAGGCCTGTGGGTCTCCTCTCTTCTCAGATACATCAGAGGAGCAGAAGGGGTTTCCTTATGAGACATCAAAGAAATGAATGTGCATTAATTCCAATGTAGGCTAATAGGAAAGCACTTGTAGATTTTACTATAGTTAATCCATTATGTCACATTATTTTCCATAACTACTCCAAACTTTCTCTGTTTTCAGCTCCCTTTGTGTGGTTAATACCTTTTATGTCTGTATTGCGTGTTTTAATATATATATTTTCTGAAGTGGCATTTATCCCTGAAATTTGTTGGATAATCACATCCACCCCCCCCCCCCACTTGACAACTATACTTCATATTCCCCTTAATGACTCATCTCACCTCCTACTGCCCCTGAAGTTGAGAACTGCTTGCCATTTAGAGGTATCTTAACTCTTTCAGGTCACTAGAAAGAAGCAATTTATTAAATGGATTCTGGGTACTTGATACGAGTTAATGCAGTTTCAAAGAAGAGATTTGTTTCTATCACACTCAAAGGATCAGGTCAAATAGCCTTTTTCCCTTCCATTTCCTACAATTGCTAAAGATATAATTTGGACTCCATTTTAAACTAAATCCTTGGATGGGGAGGGATCTGAGTCTGTCCAAACTCGGGCACACTAAATTTAGTGCTTATGTTTTATGAGACACAGGGTTATATCATCCAGCTCCTAGGGTTAAGCCCTCAAGATAGGGGAAAGCTTTCTCCATCAGAGACCTGAGACTTTAAACTGTTTCTTCACTCAGAGACACCTCATTCTCAATATGAAAGCATTTAGAAGGGGATGCAGAGGTTATTTTCACACTTCAGAACTCCTCAGTCAGCCAAAGAGGCTCATCGAAGGTCACTCTTTTTGCTTCACTCATCTTTGAATTTCTCATAGCTAAAATGGTAAGACATTTCTCTTTCCTCTCATGTTTTCTCATTTCATTAGATTTCTGGTTTTTTTTTCCTATTAGTAACAACGAAGTAGCAATATCTCTACCAAGCAAAGATTGAATTCTTATGTAATTATCCTGCTCTGCAATTATAAATTCCATAGGAGACATAATATGAATGTTCCTTTATCTGCAAATGACTAAGTCTAAAGCATTTATATTGGCTACACTTCTTTCTTTTTCCATGTCTTTTTATGTGATTAATGGTCTTTATTGGTTTGACCATTAATTTAATAATCCATCCTCAATTGCTTAACATGATATTGCAGTACTCTTGCATGGTAACATCTTAACTTCTTGTCTGAGCAGCTTATGATGGAAAAAGTGGGTTTAGCCCCATGGGAGCCCACTAGTGCAGGCACTGGAACCCAACAGGGAAGCAAAGCAGAGGTGGGTTAGCAGTAATCATGAGAAGAACAGCTAGCAATTCCACGAGTGGGCTCTTATGCCAAAACCCTGTAGGGACCTCTGAACCAGAGGGGGGAAAATTTCATGCTGTCACGTGTCCTATTTGTCAGCTTTGCAGTAATGAATTTTGCCAAGTGAAACTTCTCCTCGCCTTGCACCAGACTTACACACTGTCAAAACCAAAAATTCAGAGGAAAATAGCACTAGGAGTGTAGGGCAACATGAGGTGGGAAGGAAGATCAGGCATATTACAAGAATAGCTTTAGGAAAAGTTCAACCAGCTCAACTTCCTGTTACCAACATCAGGGGCTGCCTGCTGGAGCCAGCTGCCTTACTCTGTACAGATAGCTGCCCTCCACCTGAGCCAGGTGTTCTTAATTACCAGTTCATCCAGGTATGACATGCTGGGATTGCTTCTTATATTCCCAGACACTATGTTAAACCTCTGAGTTTGTGGCTGAAAAGCAAAAGTCAAGCAAATAAGCAAAATCTTGCCTCAGTTAAGAAGGCGATTTCTTTCTACAGGAATTAGATATCTGCCCTCCTTATTTAATAGCCTTTCCTTAGTTCCTGCAGTTGACTGACCTTCTGAACTTTGTGATGGGTCAATGAGCAGTGAGAAATGGGATTGTGGTAATATGGTGGAGCTGGGTTTGGGATTTCAGTACCCATTCGATTTCCTGTCTTCCATGATAAAAATGATGATGGCAAACCTTATGTAACGCATACCACTGTGTTAAGTGTTTTGTTTACTTTATCTCAATCCTCATAACAACATTGGATGGGTTCAATTATTCCACCTTTCGAACAGATGAGAAAAATAAAGCGCAGAGTTTAACACTGTAGAAGGTACTTTCTGAATCTATGAATGGATGCATTTAGTGAATATGAATATATAATTGGCACCTTGAAATAGTCCCAGTCCTCAGTCCTCATGAAAATCATGTCTTGTTACATGGAAAGGAAGGGCAAGAGAGAAAAGCAGTGAACATGAAATTCTGGAGGTGGGTGCAGGACTCAAAGGAGTGCAGGCACCACTGCCCTAGGCAGAGTGAATCAAGAAATCAGTTGCAGTATGAAGAAGCAAGACTTGGGGAAGTCAGAGGGGAAAAAAGAATTTTTAAGCAAGAGACACAAGAGCTCTGATTCCAGTATAAGGACTTTTGATCTCTGACCTATATTATAACACTACTGCCCGTGGGTGGCCTGAGGGTTAATTGTGGCTGGAAGGGACCCTGAAGCTGTTGGGTAGATCCTGTCTAGAAGAGAGGTCAGTACCAAAGAAACTGGAAGTAATTCAGATTTCAGATAGGTTTTGTTTAGTTTTCTGGCATTTCAGACAATCTATCTCATTCTGTATACTCTGAAATTCACAGCCTTCTGATTCCTGTCTTTGCCCCCCCCCTTTTTTTTGTACTTATTCTTTTTGCCTGTGCCAGAAACTGGCTAGTAAAGTACAATTTACCTAGTTGTTTTTCTTGCTGTTGATTATAAATGCCTGGTTTCCTATTAAAAAAAATTCCAGACCTGACCTGATAAATAGCCTGGAGTCCCCACCAATATTTACCTGCCCTTCAAAACTGTGAGACTGACTAATATCTGTTATTTTTCGAGTTTTACTTCTGACAATTATATCCTACTGTAGAATGCTTTCTATGATAACTCCTATGATTTGTATTTTGGGGCTGCCTACTCTGCTCACATTGTTCAGGTAATTCAGTGCCTTTTAACACCTGGCATGTTTGAAATAAGGAGACCCATTTCTGGGGAAAATGAGAGATGAGAATGACTTTTGTTACACAGCCCTGACTTTGCTACCTTCTTTGAAATCAGTGTCCAGTTCCTCATGGTGAGGCAAGTGTTTGGTGCAGGCTCTGAGTCATTGCCTAGAACAGACACATCCTACATGGAGTGCTCTCTTTGTACTGTGGATCTTCCACTTCCAATCCAGCTTCCTGATGCTGGGAAAACTGGGAGGCAACCAATGATGACTCAAATACTAGAGTCTCTGACACCATATTTGAGATATGGTTGGAGTTCTAGACCTTTGATATAACTCTTGCCCATACCTGATTATTGCACACATTTAGGGAGTGATCCAATGGGTAGAAGGTCTCTCATTTTGTCTATATTCTTTAAAATAAAATAAAAATATTTAATAAAAGATCCTCATGGTTACATCATTATTCTTTTCAAGGTAGTGTGGACCTGGGGTCATTGACCCTTACTTGGCTCTTCCTACCTCTCCTACCTCAGACCTACATATGGGTCTTAATCTCAGATCATGACTCCAATAGACACATGAAACTAAAACCATAAAATAGAGCAGAGATATGTCTCTTTTTCTCTTTCATTCCTCCCACATGTGTCTTATACCTATGGAAAAAGGCTACTTCACACGTGTAGACCTCTCCAACCACAGTGTCAGAATTGAAATGCTGATTCTCTTATTTCCTCTGAGTTCCAGGACAGAAAAAAAAAATCCCTTTTGCTCTGAATGCTACTTTATAACTACTCAGGAAGACATATGTGATAACTGCGGTTTATTCCACTGGCACTATGTAAATACTTATCTTTTATTTCTGATATATTTTAGTCAAATCATACTGAGACATAGATCCCTGATCACATCAATGAAAATATTCAGTTCTATTTTGAAAGTTAAATATTTCTGCTATTTATGGGAGTGGGTGTTTATCTTCGTGGTTAAAATGCCTACATCTTACATCAGAGTTTCTGCGTTGGATTCCTGGCTCTGAGTGTGGACTCCAACTTCCTGCTGATGCAGATCCTGGGAGGTGGCAGTGATAGCTCAAATGATTGAGTTCCTGTCACCCATTTGGGAGACCTGGATTGCACTCTGTGCTCTTCATTTGGCCTGGGCCAGTCACAGCCATTGTGGGCATTTGGGGAGCCAACCAGGAGATGGGAGTTCTCTGTTCCTTGGTCTGTCTCTGTCACTCAGATAAATAAATAAGATTCTTAAATTATTAAAATAAAAATCTATGTTATTTTGGTGCTCATTGACCCTTTTCTTTCCTTCTTTTTGGTCACTTTTCTCATTTTTAAAATGGGAGACCAAGAAAGAACGTACTTCAAAGGGTTTGGGGGAAACATGAATTAAATTTGTATATATAAATCACGTAGGAAAATCTAGCACATGACTTGTAGGTGTTATTACTGTGGTTATGATTTGCTCATACCAACTCCTGAAGTTATATAATAGCAGAAATATTTTTTAAAGTTTTTATAAGAAATATCCTAAATAGTTCCTGACATATTCACTATATATTTTGGACTCATAGGGCATTTTTTAGAAGCAAAAATATTGTAACTGGAAGAATCTGAGTTAGTGTCCCACATTTGTAAGTAGATGATTATTGGATCAATCATCTTCTCTAAACTTCATATCCTTTATAAATAAAATGAACATATTTATTTATAATTCCCTGGCTTGTTGTAAAAAACACATGTCACACTGAGGACATGTAGTAAGCTCTGAATATATGGTGGTTATTATAATCCCACATTGATTCCTGTGTGATAGTGAGGGGAAGATAATTCCAAATGCCTGAAAGAGTTCTTTCTTTAAACAACAGTCAGTTATTGTCTGAATAGTTCCTCTGTTCAAGTCTAGAAAGCTACAGTTAAATGTGCAAGTCCCTGAGACTGCAATGGGACAGGCTCAGGCCATCAGTTCAGGTTTGAAACAGGTTCCTTTCTCATTTAAATCATAGTTGTTTCCTCAGTATCCCTTAGTGTTCATCACAATTTCAGGGATAACCCCTTAGTTCCTGTATAGTCTGAATATCATAGATTCTGAATAAAAGCAATGAGTGACATTGAGAAAGATCAACATACTGCAACACAGCATCTTTTAAATTTCACCACAAAGTAAATGAGGAGTCCCTATGTCTCTGTTTCCCTCTCCACCCTGTTCTAACTCCCCTCATCCATTTCTCACACACTCACTCACAAACACATCTTAAGTGTGCTGGGCTTTTTCATTGTAACTTTATGAAAATATTGGATTAATTTGGATTCTTCTCTGCAAAATACATTAAGATAAAATATAAAGAGGAAATTTATTCAAAGGCACTGAAATATGAGTTATCTGGTGAGAATGACCTCTATTGGAATAGAGAAGGAAATAGCTACATTGTGATTATGATGTGTAAATGTGATTGTATGAAAAATTATGTAAATCTTTGGACATTTTAATAGGAAATGGTAATATATTACAAACTGGAATAATATCAACATTTTCCTTTCAATCATATTTAGAGTAAGGCTAATTCCCACAAATATATGGTTCAGAGTTAGCCTGTAGTGTAACTGTTAAAGGGCTTTTTGCTTCACTTACTAGGTAATAGACCTAGGACGCAAATTAAGTAGACTATATTTATGCATATATGGCATTATATGCTACATATTCATTTGAAACCATGGCTTGGAATATTCAGAAAAAGACACAAAACTTAATTTCAGTTAATATTTTCTTCTCTCTGTTTGCTTCCAGAAGACTCAGTGTGTCTCTCTAAGTGTTTGTAACCCCTGAGTTTATTTTTAAATGAGAGGTTACAAATGAAAATACACCCTCCCAGAAAAAAGTGCCAAGCAGAATAAAGGAAAAATCATAGATGAGACTGTAAAAACTCAGGTGCTAAAAGAGGTTTGCAAAATTTCAGTGAAATTCATTGCTGTTTCCAGTGAAAACAGAAGAGGATGAAGCTACTAAGACATGGACTAAAAACAATGCTTAACCTCGCAGAGAAGGCCATAGTGATGGGTTTGCCAAGTGTCTATTATCAGAACATGCTGTATCCTAAAGCAATTCACTGTAGACATAAAAATGGAATTAAAACTTGAAGAGAATCTAAACCAATTTAGGCATAGAAAATATTCACCAATTATATCACATTGTCTCAAGTTTATGTTTCTTAAACCATAAAGAATTTTGAAAATATTGTTATAACTCCATAGAGACCTAGAAATAAGTCATAAAATTAGTGATCAATATTTTTAGAAATATCTCTATTTGTATTCTTCTATACCATAAGATTCCAAAGAAACACTTACTTTGGATAAAAGACAATACATTGGAGTGACATTTTAGGACCTTAAGTAATTGCAAAATTTATACATTAGCTTATAGATTACACCAAACCCCATTAGCTTCTTCAAAATCTTCCTATTTCTCTGTTCTTTAGTATGTAATTTTCAGAGATGGACAAAAAATATCCCAGTAAGAAAGCAATGCAAGCCACAGAATGTAGACAAATTCTTGATTATAATAGAGGGTAAGTTTTCCTTTTTTTTTTTCTTCTGTATATGTTATAGAGAACATTTAGTATGGGATTCTCAGTGCTGATTTTATAAACTTTTGCTAGTCAACCAAGATGAATTAAAATGAAACAATGATATAGTTCTCTCTGTTGAACAAATCCAGCAGTCTTTAAGAGTGATGATTTTCAAAATAATTAATTTTCTATGCCATTTCCATTTTAACACCAGGTTGTTTTTTTTTTTTTTTTCATTTCCAATTCTCTTTATATACAGAAGATCACTTCAGTATATAATTAGCAAAGACCTCATCAGTCTGCGCCCACACAGAAACGCAAAGTATAAAAATACTGTTTCAGTACCAGTCATAGCATCACTTGGCTTTAGACGACACATTAGGGACAGATCCCGCATGGGGTGTAAGTACACAGTGACTCCTGTTGCTGACTTAACAATTTGACACTCCTGTTCATGGTGTCAGTAATCTCCCTAGGCTCTAGTCATGAGTTGCCAGGGCTATGGAAGCCTTTAGAGTTCGCTGACTTTGGTCTTATTCAGATAGGGTCATAGTCAAAGTGGAGGTTCTCTCCTCCCTTCGGAGAAGGGTATCTCCTTCTTTGATGGCCCCGTTCTTTCCACTGGGATCTCACTCACAGAGATCATTCATTTAGGTCTTTTTTTTTTTTTTCCCATGATATGTAGGATCTCTGTCTTTAATGTGCTGTACATTGCTATTTAATGCTATAATTAGTAATCCAATGGTAGTTTTTTCACTCGATGTTGCTATATGGGCAAAATGTTGAAACCTTTACCTAATATATACTAAATTGATCTTCTGTATACAAAGAGAATTGAAAATGAATCTTTACATGAATGGAAGGGGAAAGGGAGCGGGAGGGGGGAGGGTTGCGGGCGGGAGGGAAGTTATGGGAGGGGGGAAGCCATTGTAACCCACAAGCTATACTTTGGAAATTTATATTCATTAAATAAAAGTTTAATAAAAAAAAAAAAAGAGTGATGATTTTGTCATCAGAGCATGTTTTCTTGTTGTTTTGTTTCATTTTGTTTTTGTTTTTTGGCTACAACTGGGGTAGAAGGAGGGGGAATATTACTAGCATCTTGGGATGCATATGGAGGGCATATGGCCCTCCACTCAATTAACTGGCCCAAAAATGTCAACAGCACCAACACTGAGAAACACTGAACTAGTCAAACATAATTCACTCAACAGGACGCCAGGGGACGGAGAGTAAGTTGGACCTAGAAAAAGTGGATAAAAACAGGTTGAAAGTCAGATCTGGGACATTCCTGGATAGAATATAAAATCCAGCATTTATTTTATTGATTTCATTTACTATGGTATGTATACCGCTTCTTACTACCTCCTATGGAGATATTAATTATCTTTATATGTTTTGGTATCTTTACATTCTTTGTATATCTACCTTTGCATTGATCTCTTTTTTTGAATCCCTCCTCATAGAAAAATTGTATTATATGTTTCATATTCAATATACATTAACATTCATACATACCAGGAGACTTCAAAAAGTTCATGGGAATGTAATTAAAAGGTAAGTTTATAAATTGAAATCCATGCACAGTTTATAAAATACGAGCTTTTTAATTATATATATCAGAATTATGTATTACCTTTTTATTTTTTTGAAAAAATTATTCCTCACATAGCCTTTCTTTTAAAGATTTATTTAGTTTTGTTTGAAAGTAGAGTTACACAGAGAGAGGAGAGGCAGAGAGAGAGAGAGAGAGAGATTGAGAGAGAGAGAAGTCTTCCATCCACTTGTTCACTCTTAAATTGGCTGAAGCCAGGAGCCAGGAGCTTCCTCAGAGTCTCCCACGTGGCTACAGGGGCCCAAGGATGTGGCTGTCTTCCACTGTTTTTCCAGGCCATAGCGGAGAGCTGGATAGGAAGAGGAGCAGCCGGGTCTCAAACTGGTGCCCATATGGATGCCAGCCTTCAGGCCAAGGCATTAAACTGCTGCCCCACAGTGCCGGCCTCCACACATAGTCTTAGAGCCTTCAATACATGAGAGTGGTGATTTAAAAAGCATGCACTTTGGAGCCAGATAGATATCAAAGTTGTACTTGCTACTTACTCATCTGTTTGACTTTGGGTAAGATATTTAACTTCTCCCATTTCCAGTCTGTATAATGGTACTAATAAAATATATATAATATATTGTGAATATACAGCTTTATCTGTCTATACCATAAAATCACATAACTATAGAATATAAAGTGTATTATACATTATTTAGAACATGAACACCCAATAGGTAGGTACTAACATTTTAGTGTACCCATCTGTACACATATACCCTACTCATCATTTCATAAGTGTATTTATTCATCTCAAGTACACAAAGCCACAACCAAGCTTGAGAGTTGCAGTGGACACCATGGGTGAAGTGTCCTTATCACCTTCATATCGCCTTGTATCTTGACTACTTCTGCCTCTCAGCTGTGTATCTAAGCACTAGAAATAGCTCTTTACCTGCTCAAAAGACACGAATTCCTACTTCGAAACATCATTGAATTTTACTTTTTACTTTTCACCCACTTCTATTAATCTTTAAAATTTCCTAATGAATTTTAGAAACATTAGAGCTGAAAACTGTATGTAAGCTCAGATTGAGAAATTATCATGAAAATGTTAAATAAATGTTTCCATTGCATATGAGAAAAAAGCTTTCTTTTTTCAAATATAATTTTCAAGAAAAATGTGCTTTCTCCTAAAATGTGTTTCAGAGTTGATAGATGAAATTTGTACCTTCTTCCTATTTCTTTCCTATTTGAAATTAGGGAGACTATTTTAAAGTAACCTGGTGGACAAAGAAAATAAAATCACAGAAAAGGAAATTTACCAGGAAGCAAGCGTACTAGTTATGTACAAAAAGAGTGACAGAGGAATTGAATATGTACGGTTGTATTGCAGTTATTTGTATTCATGCGTCCTAAATTGGATAATTAAACAGTCAAAATAACCTGACCATTAAGCCAAATTACATGGATCATTTAAGTAAATAATCTCATTGAAAAGGTTTAGATGATTAGTTACATTATATCCATAGAAAAAACTTGAAACAATAATCAGTAGTATCTACACTTTTTATTTGAACAAAAGCTCACCGTTTGTTCCACATAAATTATTTTCTCAATAGGAGAGTGTGTAATCATTATATTTTAAACCATTTCCAGACCTTAATGTAGTGTCTAAATACCAGCAAAAAGAAACATTTTATAATGCTCATAAACTAGGGTGATACTTGGAATTTTACCAACTGACATTCTGTAAACACCAACCAGTGAGACAAGGGAATTGACCAATCAGAATAGATGCTACTATAGGACATCAAGTATAGCTACATTAGTGTATATTGGCTTCATATCACCTGTACATATAGGTTTAAAATGGGATATTAATATATATTTATATTTTGTCTAGAATATCATTCTCAAAAATTTACATAAATATAATAAAATTAGTCAACTTAAATTAATACATATTTCTTAGAACCAGAACAAAAATATTAGTTAAATGTCAAAGTAGTGAAGTTTACTGTATGTAAGGAATGTGGTAAAATTTCAGGGCTTAACCAACAGATTCTTTCTTATCTAATTATCATTTTATTCCATTCTAACTGGAAGTTACACAAATGTCAGACATTAAATCTAAGACAAATGTCAAAAGGAATCCCATACCTGCCCAGTAACATCCCAGGCATCCCCATATATTTTAGCAGATCATTAGCAATTGGTAGCATTTCTCTGTCCATCTAATTGTTCTACTGATCATTCCCAGGTGACTTTTCAGTTCTCTCAATGCATCGCTTGGAGTTAAAATATATTGGTTTTCTTCTTAAACCATTTCATTAGGGTTTTAGCCTGGCTGATCACATTAAAATCACTGCTAGATGCTTGGGCTCTATTTACCTATGCGAAGTAGACTGGAGCCCAGGGCAACCACTCATAATTCAGGCCCAAGAAACTCTTTTGCCTGAAATATTTAAATAGTGGAGACCAAGAGACCAAGTGTCTTTTGTGCTTGAATTACAAGAAATTCAGTTCTTCACTTCAAGTTTAAGTAAAGCAATCTGAGCCCCTTTGAACATGTTGAATTAATCTATCCTGGGAAGGACCATTTTCTAGAGCTGTTCTCAAAGGAAGAAATATGTAAGTCTTTCCTAGTTCTTAGTTTATTTCTGTAGTGAATATCTCCTAATCAGGCAATCAAATAAGGTAGAAGAATCTTATAAATGTTCAATACTTCCGTCTACTAGGACAGAGCACAGGGTTGTTCACAAGGCAGGGATCCTAACTGATACGGGCCATGTGATTATGAGCATTCGCCACTGTCTTTGGGGCCAGTGCTAAAGGAGTAAAAAAGATGAGATAGATTCAAATCACAGACAGCTTACTGCCCTTGACCAATACCACAGCCATAGCAAGAGCACCCTTTTTCTTATATTGTTGCTTGAGCATATCTTACCCAAAATTGCTTTCTGAGCCATTGTCATGACCAAAGCATCTAGAAATTGTCATAATCAGTTACTAGTGATTACTGCACAATGTTACAGCAGCATAATGAAGTGCCAACCAAAATTTTCCAACAAATAATGGCTATAATTAAATCATTGGGAGAAATCATTAATATGAAAATTTTTGGAAATAAGGGAATTAGTTTCTATCTGTATTCCACACTAACCACCTAATCCACAGCCATATTCCTTTATGTCCACCTCACCATGGTTTCTACTGGCCAACATCTACCAAACACAAGTTTAGGGGTTGAGACAGAATTGACACCTACAGGGTATAAGAGCCTGTGTGGTTAAATAGCAAACTGTTAAATATTACATTTTCTTTCCTTTCACTCAAGACTTTTATGGAAAGCAAGGAAGAATTTATAATTTGAAAAATTAATATTTATTTATGCATGTTGAAAATCTGGTGATATTTCACTTCATTAACAAATATGTATGTATTTGTGCATGAGTTTATGTGAATCTTACACTTCTAAATAGATCTCCTAGTACTAATAATTAACTTTCACAAAGTCTTTATAATATACCACAGGAACTGAGGCAAAATACTTTGGATTTAGTGACTATTGCAGCCTTATACATCTCTATATGGCATTAATATCTACATTTTTACAGTTAAGAAATCGAAAACCAAGCCAGGATAAACAACTACATGAAATTCCATAATCAGGAAATTTTGAAGCTGAAGTGGAAACTCAGGTATGTATTCAGGCTGAAACATGCATTGATTAAGTCTTCTTTTAAGATTTATTTATTTATTTGAAAGTCAGTGTTACACAGAAAGAGGAGAGGCAGAGAGGGAGAGAGAGAGAGAGAGAGAGAGAGAGAGAGAGAGAGAGAGAGAGAGAGGTCTTCTATCCAATGTTTGGCTTCCCAGTTGGCTGCAATGGCCATACCTGCGCTGATCCGAAGCCAGGAGCCAGGAGCTTCTTCCTGATCTTCCACAGGGGTTCAGGGGCCCAAGGACTTGGGCCGTCTTCCACTGCTTTCCCAGGCCATAGGAGAGAGCTGGATGGGAAGTGGAGCAGCCGGGTCTCCACCTGGCACCCAGATGGGGTGCCAGAGTTTCAGGCCAGGACGTTAACCCACTGCACCACGGTGCCAGCCCTGATTAAGTCTTTTAGATGGTATGGGTTAAATGTAATTCAAGAAAAACTCAAATGTACTCTTTCAACCTGATCTTCACAATTTCCTTCTGGAATTTTATTTTTCAGGTAAGTTATAAAGAGAATGAGAAGACAAAAAGTGATTTTGTCTAATTTCACTTTTATAAGTGGCTTATTTAATGCTTAGAAAATATGAGGAACTCCAGGTTATATCAGTTACTAAATCTAAACTTTTTTAGCATTTGATCATACTTAAACATGTTAGTATGTTTAAAGAAGTTCTTGGGGGCTGGCACTGTGGCATAACAGGTAAAGCTGCCGCCTAAAGTGCCGGCATCCCATACGGGCGCCAGTTCAAGTCCCAGCTGCCCCACTTCTGATCCAGCCCTCTGCTATGGCCTGGGAAAGCAGCTGAAGATGGCTCAAGTTTTGGGCCCCTGCACCCGTGTGGAAGACTTGGAGGAAGCTCCTGGCTCCTGGCTTGGGATCAGCGCTGCTCCAGCTGTTGCAGACAGTTGGGGAGTGAACCAGCGCATGGAAGACCTCTCTTTCTGCCTCCCCTCTCTCTGTGTAACTCTGACTTTCAAATAAATAAATAAATAAATAAATCTTTTTTTAAAAAAAAAGTTCTTACATGGCATATCAATTCCAGTTCAGAAAATAATGCAGAAAAATAACAAATAGCATTTATATTCTGTGTTTACCAGGCATTTTATAACACTGGTATTCAGATTCTAAACCTTTCATGAAGTTATTTGTTTGACAACAATAAGATGGCATGACTCATGCACTCAGCAAGTCTGAGACAAATTTTAAAGTATTTCTAGGGTGTTACATAATGATGACTTTAAAAATCTCTGACTCCAATATTTTGTATTATCTGCAAAAAAAAAAAAAAATGCTATTTTACCCCAAAATGTGAACCACAGCAAATAAACTGCCTAACTGGATCTCATAAAACATTCATTTGGAAGTGCTGTTGTAATGACCTATTACGAAAGCTGAATGTGGTCTCTTTGAAGAGACGTGGGAAAGTACCACTGGGTGATGCCATTAGGTCAAGATGTGTGGTATGAGGCCAGAGTGTTGTTTAGGACATCTGCCATTCTATGAGTCTGCTGTGTATCCCATTTCCCATGTTGGATCCTTCTCTCCCTTTTTGATTCTATCAGTTAGTATTAGCAGACACTTGTCTTGTTTGTGTGATCCCTTTGACTCTTAGACCTATCCGAGCCATCGAATGTGAACTGAAATTGATCACTTGGACTAATGAGATGGCATTGGTACATGCCACCTTGATGGGATTGTGTTGGAATCCCCTGGCACATTTCTAACTCCACCATTTGCGGCAAGTCCAATTGAGCATGTCCCAAATTGTACATCTCCTCGCTCTCTTTTTCCACTCTTAAATTTAACAGGGATCACTTTTCAGTTAAAATTTAAACACCTAAGAATAATTGTGTGTTAATTACAGAGTTCAACCATTAGTACTACAACAACAACAACAACAACAAATACTAAAAAGGATAAAGTATTACATTGTACATCTAGAGTCAGGACAAGAGCTGATCAGGTCATTGTTTCTTATAGTGTCCATTTCACTTAACAGGTTTCCCCTTTGGTGCTCAGTTGTCACCGATCAGGGAAAACAAATGATATTTGTCTCTTTGGGACTGGCTTAATTCACTCAGCATGATGTTTTCCAGATTGCTCCATCTTGTTGCAAATGACCGGGTTTCATTGTTTCTTACTGCTGTATAGTATTCTATGGAGTACATGTCCCATAATTTCTTTATCCAGATGGGCATTTGGGTTGGTTCCAGGTCTTAGCTATTGTGAATTGAGCAGCAATAAACATTAATGTGCAGATGGCTTTTTTATTAGCCAAATTAATTTCCTTTGGGTAAATTCCAAGGAGTGGGATGGCTGGGTTGTATGGTAGGGTTATGTTCAGGTTTCTGAGAAATCTCCAGACAGACTTCCATAGTGGCTTAACCAGTTTGCATTCCCACCAACAGTGGGTTAGTGTCCCTTTTTCCCCACATCCTCTCCAGCATCTATTGTTGGTAGATTTCTGAATGTGAGCCATTCTCACCGGGGGGTGAGATGGAACCTCATTGTGGTTTTGATTTGCATTTCTCTGATTGCTAGTGATCTTGAACATTTTTTCATGTGTCTGTTGGCCATTTGGATTTCCTCTTTGGAAAAATGTCTATTGAGATCCTTGGCCCATCTCTTAAGTGGGTTGTTTGTTTTGTTGTTGTGGATTTTCTTGATTTCTTTGTAGATTCTGGTTATCAACCCTTTATCTGTAGTATAGTTTGCAAATATTTTTTCCCATTCTGTTGGTTGCCTCTTCACTTTCCTGACTGTTTCTTTTGAAGTACAGAAACTTCTCAATTTGATGCAATCCCAAATGTTAATTTTGGTTTTGACTGCCTGTGCTTCTGGGGTATTTTCCAAGAAGTCTTGCCTGTACCTATATCTTGCAGGGTTTCTCCAATGCTCTCTAATAAAGGCATTCGGATCTGGCTGAAGAGCCCATGAGAGTATTGTAGGCATGGAAAGCCAAAATACCATGGGGAAAAAAAAAAGACCTAAATGAATGATCTCTGTGAGTGAGATCCCAGTGGAAAGAACGGGGCCATCAAAGAAGGAGGTACCTTTCTCTGAAGGGAGGAGAGAACTTCCACTTTGACTATGACCCCTATCGGAATAAGATCAAAGTCAGCGAACTCTAAAGGCTTCCATAGCCCTGACAACTCATGAATAGAGCCTAGGGAGATTACTGACGCCATGAACAGGAGTGTCAAATTGTTAAGTCAGCAACAGGAGTCACTGTGTACTTACACCCCCTGTGGGATCTGTCCTTAATGTGTTGTCTAATTTGAAGTGATGCAATAACTAGTACTGAAACAGTATTTTTATACTTTGTGTTTCTGTGTGGGTACAAACTGATGAGGTCTTTACTAATTATATACTGAATCGATCTTCTGTATATAAAGATAATTGGAAATAAAAAAAAAACAACCTGGTGTTAAATTGGAAATGGCATAGAAAATTAATTAATTTTAAAAAAATATTATGTAGGATCTCTGTCTTTAATGTGCTGTACATTGTTATTTAATGCTATAATTAGTACTACAATGGTAGTTTTTTCACTTTGTGTTGCTATATGGGGCAAACTGTTGAAATCTTTACCTAATATATACTAAACTGATCTTCTGTATATAAAGAGAATTGAAAATGAATCTTGATGTGAATGGAAGGGGAGAGGGAGCGGGAAAGGGGAGGGTTGAGGGCGGGAGGGAAGTTATGGGAAGGGGGAAGCCATTGTAACCCATAAGCTGTACTTTGGAAATTTATACTCATTAAACAAAAGTTTAATAAATGAAAAAAAAAAAGATGTGTGGTATGAGCCATGGTGCCCCTCTCCTGGGCACTCCCAGTGGATCTGGCATTACACCCTGAAGTGCCTGGGTATAGCACTAGGCAGCTCTGCAAGAAACTAACCAGTTTGAAATGGCATGTGAGTAGGTAGCTACTTTTCATTATCATTCTTATATTAATCCCAATGATAATAATAATAAAATCTTAATGAGGTTTAAAATCTCAAACAAACAAAAGACCTTTCCTAGTAACTGTTAGGTAAGGACACGTAAAAGGTCTAGCCTGTAACAGCACCAGCAAATATTTTGTAGCTGAAGCCTGTTACAATTTCACTTTTGGAAAAGATGTAAGTGTAGGTTTCTGCTAAGCACTGAACCATCCATTTGCTTGTGTAACAGTGAAATTTGATGATCTTTGACTTTTGCACATTTCGACTTTGGATTAGAATTTTGTATTTACTTAGATTGCCAACTTCAAGCCTGTTGAAGGAAGAGGATATCCTCTTCATAATCAATGGTCCTCCTTTGCATACCATCATTTGAGGTTAGGGGTTATCTAATAAAATCCTTTGGATAAGTAATTCTCTAATCTTATCATATTCTTTGAGCAGTTTTCAAGTCATTTGCTAAGACTGAAATCAATATATGTGCACATCCAATGTGTTACTGAATTAATTATTACCAGTAGGTTCCCAATCCCCCTAAGACAAAGCTTCCTCAGCACTAACAGCATCTATAGCACATGCCTAAACGTCACAAATCAATTTTACCTATTACCAAACAGTCCCATTTGCAGTCTTAGATAGTTGAATTTCATTAAATGTCAAACTTTCAATCTCTCAACCATTTTGCTTCAGTGATTTGATGGTAATTTCTATATTTAATGGTTTGGTTACAAAGGAGTTCTGCTAATCACTTAATGACTGGCATTTGGCAGGTTGGTAATTGATCCATTCAGTTAATCTACAGGAGCACCTGCAATATAACCTAAGATTTCATATTCTATTTGCTGTGTGCTGTTACAATGTGCTCTCAATGTCCTTAGCTCTTCTTGGTTTGATTCTTTAAAAAAATGTATTACAGGGTATGTATTTGATCCAGGGGTAGCAACGCTCTTTGAAAAGCCCACAGCCCACGTTATAGTGCCTGGTTCCAGCCTCATCTCTGCTTCTGATTCCAGGTTCCTGCTAACACACAACCTGGAAGGCAACAGATTATGGCTCAAAAACTTGTGTCCTGCCACCCATGTGAGAGATCTGGATTGAGTTCTTGGTTCCTGGATTCAGCCTGGCTCAATCATGCCCATTACAGGCATTTGGGATGAGATCAGTGGATGGAAGATTTCTCTCTCTGTCTGACTTTCTGTCTCTGTCTCTCAGTTTCTCTGTTTTTCAAATAAAATGAAAATCCAAACAGGGGAAGGTATTAATACCTCTTAATAATGAAACAAAGTGGCCGGCGCAGCGGCTCACTAGGCTAATCATCCGCCTAGCGGCGCCGGCACACCGGGTTCTAGTCCCGGTCGGGGCACCGGATTCTGTCCCGGTTGCCCCTCTTCCAGGCCAGCTCTCTGCTGTGGCCAGGGAGTGCAGTGGAGGATGGCCCAAGTGCTTGGGCCCTGCACCCGCATGGGAGACCAGGATAAGCACCTGGCTCCTGCTATCGGATCAGCGCGGTGCGCCGGCCGCAGCGCGCCTACCGCGGTGGCCATTGGAGGGTGAACCAACGGCAAAAGGAAGACCTTTCTCTCTGTCTCTCTCTCACTATCCACTCTGTCTGTCAAAAATTTAAAAAAAAAAAAGAAAAAAAAAGAAAAAATAATGAAACAAAGCAGAACAAAAACAATATTATACAGATAGAGACATTTTACTAGCTTTAGCAATTCAGTATCTACCTTCCACAGTGCCACAGTCACAAGAACAATATAACCACACTATAAAACTTTTATTTTTATCCTTATTTCCTCATTAAAGAATTTCTGAGAACCAGTTATCTGGTGAAGATGGATATGAGGAGAGCTCATTGGTAGTTGAGGTTGTTTTGTAAGCTTGGTATTTTATTTTTGCTTTTAAAAATTTTAGTTAATTTAATTTGTGGGCAGAGGTTCTTGCTGGAGATGGAAACAATCACGAGAAGACATGACAAAAAGTAAACTTATTATCGTGGTTATAACAAATCTAAGACTTGGATCTCTCTTCCACTGACATTCATTGTTCTTCCAAAATCTCCTTTTGTTGATATGATTACTATGCCTTCCCAAATGTCAAAGACCTCAGATTTTCTCAGGGAAAAAAAAAAAAATCCCTGTAGGGAAGAAAATGAAGGAAAACATGCTTTTCTGCTTTACCAGAAGTCAGTGTGATGACCATTCTGAGTTCTGGCTGTTGACGGGCATTTTGTAAACAGCCTAGCCATCTGGTACAGAGGTACCCTAAATCACTGGGATAGCACCGGGCCTGGGGATGCTATTCTCCTCAGCTCAACCCTTTCCCAGGGCTCTGTCCTTGTGGCTTAGGACATAGCCAGGTTCTGAAAAAAACAGAGCTAGAGATGTGCTTGGTTTGCTCCTCCCTTCCTTGTCTACCCTCCTCCTTTTTGGAACTTTTCTAAGTGTAATAGTGACAATTTGTGTGTGTGTGTGTGTGTATATATACATATACATATTCATATTCATATATATATACGTATATACATATATACATATATATGTATATACATATATATGTATATTCTTTTACTCCAAGACAGGTATAATTCTAATCAAACTATCCCTGGCAACTTACTCAGAATATTAATATGTTTCTTGTGGGGCTGTATTTCACTGTGTAAATGGTAACTACTTTTAGCAATAGTACATTGATGATAAGATAGCACACTGTTTGCTTCATGAGTGCTTACTATGGCTTATTGAGAGTTCAGATGTCAAAAAAAAGCATAATGATAAGAGAGAAAGGGACAATTAGATTAAAGGGGAAGACAGGAGGCTTTGACTCTAGGAAAATGATCTTAGATGTATTATAAAATGATTAATCTGTTAGGGTTTTTAGAAATTAGAGGTAAGAAATAAAGCAACTTAGATATCTAAATTTTGAAGAACATGTATTTCATGGCTGTATAAGGACATGACAAGCTTAGTTTTCTTTATCATAGGAGGACTTCACATGTACAAATACACAAGTATAACTTTATTATGGATAGTTCAAACATACCACATATTAAACAGAATAGTATAACAAACCTCCATATGCATATTAACTCTCTTTAATAAATCATCAACATTTAGCCAATTTTTTTCACCTATACTTTCCTATTTTTATAACCTGACCAATGGATAATTTTACATACGCTGAAATACTTTGTACTTGATCAATTTATACGTCAGCATGACTCATAGCCTAAATTATGAGTGTTTTAAAGAACGTATTTTCTGGTTTAAATAGTTGTTAATAAGCTTTGGACCGGCTTGTGATTGTGATTTCATCTAATCTCATGTGGACAACAAGAAACAAATTTTATGCCTGGACAATAAATTTAATAAAGCTTATTATTTGCAGGAAGTTTTGAATGTTGACTGAGATCGTCAGATGTAGCAAATAATCTTCTTTATATAGCATGGTGCTGAGTAGGCTTAAACAGCTTCTGCTGCTAGAATGCAATGTAATTATAAGACATGATTACAACTGATTATAATCAATCAGCATAGTCTTAAGTATAATTTACATAGCTGCAGCTGTGGTTAGATTAAATCATCAGATAAGATACAATTTCTACTAGGTATATGACATTATTTGAACAAATCCAAATGCAGTAAACTCATAGTACCATAAATGCATGGTAAATTTTGACAATTGGATAATACATTGGGACTCAATTTATCACAAAATAATTTTCCTGCTAGAGAGGTTAGCCTATTTGAAAGACATAGCTAGTGCTTAACTAAGATTGTCAGATAGGACTTCTGATTGTTGGTCCTGCCCCTGCTAATGTTTTATGTGCAATACATAGTGTAATTGCTTCTATTCTTGCAAAGAAGCTAATGTTACTACAATTACAAAGTTAATCCCCCACTCCCAATTTAACACAAAATAAGAGAAAAATTCTAATGTTTATTTTCAGCCTCTATAATAAGGTTATTTCAGTCTTGGCTTCACAGTTGAAACTCAGATTCACAAAACATGGATTTATATAGATTAGGAGAAGTAAGCAATTATGCTTTTTCTCAATCCACTCACACTACAGGTTAAACTTTTAGAAAATAAATTAGTTGATATACATAGAGAATATGAAAAATGACTGTATAAGAGTGAACTTGACATTTCTTTATTTGGTCATTTTTATAGCCCTTGTCTGTATTCCTGCTGAACAGGTGTCCTTTTACTTTTTATACTTGGAGTCATTTATATAGTGGACCATTAAGCTTTTGACTATAAAGTACATTGAAATATATTATCTCAAATATAAGGAAAGAACACAGAGAAAAAGAAAAAAAGGAAGAAGAGAAGTATCATTATATTCTTACAGTTGTATCTGTGACCTAGATTAAATCTTTTCATTATACTAATAAAAAGTAAATAAAAATGAAAAAAATGAAAGCATATGGAGGTACACACTTTTAATCTTCAATTATTAGAAATGTTAAACTAACTGATGGAGTACTGAACAGAGAAAACTGGAACTTCTTTTACCACTAACAAATAGCATTTATTTATTAGCATTTGCTAAAGTTGATTTAACTGAGTTTTATCGCTGAAGATGAAAGAAGAGAAATACCTGCCCTTTTTCTAATATAGGACTGACATAAAAAGATGTAATATAATATAAGTTCTTTGAATTCAACTAAAATGTACTAATGTCAATCTTAAATGATCTGTTGTGAAACTTAATTGGATTTCATTCTTTGAGCCAAATTTTGTTGGAAAAACAAAAAACAGTGTACTAAAATTTCAACAAAGGATTTTTCTCTATGGAACTTCTCTTCTAAGAGTAATACAATTAACATAATCATGTCCATTTTTCAGTCCATCTTTGGGAGAATATTCTTATGTATATAGTAACTTAATCAGTGACCTGGAAGTGTGAGAAGAGTAATTCTGGCATCCCATGGCTGCAGCTGTTTGGCTGGAATACAAGTTCACTACCAAAGAAGAAAACACATTTTAATGACTTAAAGACTGAGAAAATATTCATTCAGCTCAGAGAAAAAATTCTGCAACATTTTGTGCAGATGCACAAAGCATAATTAGACTCTAGATAAATACTAGGCCATTATTTTTCTTTTAAATTCTTGACACTGAAAAATTAACTTCAATTGCCAGAAGTGGTAAGAGGATATACCATGGAAAATTTATAGCAGTCAGATCTTCCTATGCCATTAATGATTTCCAATGCATATTTAAGATATTTGTGGTTTTTTTTTTTTGTAATGTTCTGAAGAGATTGGTTTTCATTTTTCTTAGACTAACAAAGCATCAGCTTTCTCTGAACATAAAAATTTAGGTTTTATAAATTCTGGGTATTTACTACATTTTAAAAAGCAGAAAAAATAAGTCTCACTAGGCCACAATACAGAAATTATTATTTAAAATCAAACAAATGAACTATTGATATACCCCCAAGTAAACACTAAGTTCAAATGGGATGAAGAAGATTGGTGGAAGCAACAGAGAGATAGAAATAGAGAATCTGTGGAGGCCATCTGTCAGCAGATACTTAAACATTACCTGAATTTTCATAAATATTTAACCTTTGGCTACTTCATTGAACCATCAAGTTTTTAAAATATAAAATATAAAATAATGTCACTCAAAGTCTAAACTATTTTATCAACATAAACCAAATTATGAATTACTTTTCAGAAACGTCTTGCCATATCTTTGCCTTTAAAAAGTGGGAGAGTAAAAATACTGGGTTCAGCCTCTTTCTTCCTGGATAAATTGATCTAAGAAAAGCCCCATTGTGACTGGATAATACATAGGCAGCAATAGCAGGCAGTACTGGTGTCACCCATCAGTTGCAGTGGGCAGCATGCTATTCTCTACATAGTGCCCGATCCGTCACCAGCAGGGTTCACAGGGAAACTCTAGAATGTATATGTAGACTCAAGTGAAAGTAGGCGTTTCAGCTCAGAGCTGACACATGGTGTTCCTATTCCCCAAGGATAGCAGGTCCCTGGTTCCCTCAGCACCATCTCAAGGACAAGCGGGAAGAGGAAGAGCCAGAATCTGTAAGATAAAGCATTCTTTCAGAATACATTGAGTCACCCAAAAACACAAGTTGAACAAGTTAATGACAAGTGAGATGCAATTAATTTGCCAGTCTCTGCTCCCATTTACCTGGAGAATACAAGAAAACTTGGGCCAGTTATAGAAAATAATGAAGTAGGGATGAGCATTTGGTGCAGCCATTAGCATGCTTCTTGGGAATGTGGAGTTCCTGGGTTTGAATCCTGGCTCTTCTGATTCCAGCTTCCTAGTGATGCAACTCTGGTAGGCAGCAGTTGGCTCAGGTAAGTGGGTCACAGTCACTTATATAGGACACCTGGGTTGGGCTGCAGGCATGTGGAGAGTGAACCAGAAATCTCTATGTTCTGTCTCTGCATTTGTAAATAAAATTCATAAAAAATAAAACAATGAAATAACATTTTAATGTCTTCCTGGTCACATATTTTACACTTCCCTGAGGTTCTCTTATGCTTCCTGGGAATGTTTACTTTCCCACTTCCAAATGGTGATCCTCCAGTTCCCATTCTCTTCTCGAACAGCTTTACCAAGTCCTTTCCCTGACTCCTCTCCAATTCCTCCACTGTTGCTTATCTTGCCTCACTCTCAAACCCACTGTTTCTTCTACTTGACTCAACAAATGTTTGTTGACTTTACAACTATTTTAAGATTGCTCAATTTATCAAATAAGAACAGCAGGTGCAAATTAAACTTGAATTTTATATACAGCAAAGAATGTTTTTAGTATGTTTCAAATATTGTACAAGTCATACTTATACTAAAAATTATTCATTGTTTATCATTTCTAACTTAACTGGACACTCTGTATTTTATCTGGCAACATGCTATTCTTTCCTATTTATACAACCTGAGATTTTTTTTTTCCTTATGAAATTATCCGAGCAATTAAAAGAAACATTCCCCTTTGTGGAATCCACATCATTTTACTTTCTTTTAAAATTATCCTAATAATATAATATAAAACCCTTTAAATATGATAACCTCTGGATTCAAACACACAAGCAAGACTCTTCTCCAATGCCTGCGAAATTAAGATTCACACTTTGATTTTCTATACAAAAGCTAGGTCAGTAGGCCTCCCTGTGGCTATTTTACAAACATAATACTAACTCAACTCCAATTAAGATAAAGAGAATTCTTTTGATAGAAATTCAGGCTAGATTTTAAAAGACTCAAAATCCATTATATGCTTCATCACTCTCACTTGAGGTGAACATAAAAGTCACTCTTGTGGCAACCCCAATGCCCATTCCATTTTTGTTCTGCCTAATTACCATACTTAACATTAAACCCCAAGCTAAGTTAATGACACAGTGTTTCAGTTATCTATTCCTGCATAACAAACCACCCCAAAATTTAATGGCTTAAAAGACCAACTCTTTTATTTGCTCACAATCCTACAATCTGGGCTCTATCCAGCTGAGTGGTTCTTTCGCTGGTCAGGTTGCTGGGGGTTTAGTGAATAAACAGATTGAGGTAGTAGGCTAGCTAGTGATTGGGCTTGACTAGGGACTGGAGACAGCTGGTTTTCTATCTTTGATTGCGGTTCAAGGCCTCTCCCTTCACAGTGGTTCTTTATATGCTCACTTCATGTTGCCTCCCAGAAAAACAGTTAACTTTCTTGGTTTATCAAGTTTCTCAAGACAGCAGAACTGGAAGATACTAGATCTACTAAAGTCACATGGAAAAATTTGTACTTAGGCCCCCTCCTCCACATTTGGTTGGTTAAAGTGAGTCACAGGTCCAGCTCAACTCTAAAGGAATCCTTAGTAGGATGGATAATTTAAATCAATCAGTGTGACAGACAACAACAAACAAGTATAGCTGGCCGCAAATGGTGGAGTTAGAAATGTGCCAGGGGATTCCAACACAATCCCATCAAGATGGCATGTACCAATGCCATCGCACTAGTCCAAGTGATCAATTTCAGCTCACAATTGATAGCTCTGATAGGTCTAAGAGTCAAAGAGATCACACAAACAAGACAAGTGTTTGCTAATACTAACTGATAGAATCAAAAAGGGAGAGAAAGATCCAACATGGGAAGTGGGATACACAGCAGACTCATAGGATGGCAAATGTCCTAAATAACACTCTGGCCTCAGAATCAGCCCTCAAGGCATTCAGATCTGGCTGAAGAGCCCATGAGAGTATAGCAGGCATGGAAAGCCAAGATATCATGGAAAAAAAAAAAAAAAGACCTAAATGAATGATCTCTGTGAGTGAGATCCCAGTGGAAAGAACGGGACCATCAAAGAAGGAGGTACCCTTCTCTGAAGGGAGGAGAGAACTTCCACTTTGACTATGACCCTATCAGAATAAGATCAAAGTCAGCGAACTCTAAAGGCTTCCATAGCCATGGCAACTCATGACTAGAACCTAGGGAGATTACTGACGCCATGAACAGGAGTGTCAACTTGTTAAATCAGCAACAGGAGTCACTGTGTACTTACACCCCATGTGGGATCTGTCCCTAATGTGTTGTCTAAAGCCAAGTGATGCTATAACTAGTACTGAAACAGTATTTTTATACTTTGCGTTTCTGTGTGGGCACAAACTGATGAGGTCTTTACTAATTATATACTGAAGTGATCTTCTGTATATAAAGAGAATTGGAAATGAAAAAAAAAAAACAACCTGGTGTTAAAATGGAAATGGCATAGAAAATTAATTAATTAAAAAAAAATTATGTAGGATCTCTCTCTTTAATGTGCTGTACATTGCTATTTAATGCTATAATTAGTAATCCAATGGTAGTTTTTTCACTTTATGTTGCTATATGGGCAAAATGTTGAAATCTTTACCTAATATATACTAAACTGATCTTCTGTATACAAGGAGAATTGAAAATGAATCTTTACATGAATGGAAGGGGAAAGGGAGCGGGAAAGGGGAGGGTTGCGGGCGGGAGGGAAGTTATGGGAGGCGGGAAGCCATTGTAACCCATAAGCTATACTTTGGAAATTTATATTCATTAAATAAAAGTTTAATAAAAAAATAAAAAAATAAAAAAAAAGAAAACAGATGATGTCCTGTGGTGGGAGTGGGAGTGGTAATTAGCAATTGTATTATTAATGAAATAGCTCATATCATTTAGTATTTATTTCTTAAATAATTATTTAAGAATGGAGACACATGGAGAAATTTTATGTCAAGTACATGCAACTATTAATATGGATAGAACCCCACATTTTTGTTAAATATATGTTTGCTTGTTTGTTTACTTATTTTTATTGTGATAAAAATCAGAGACAATCACCATTCTTAGTTGCACAAATTCATGAATTTCTACATTTGTGAACTATTTTATAAACAATAATCATTTGAAAAGTTAGAAAATATGTGGAGCTTACTGTGTTTCTTCACACTCAGGTCTCCCAAAGATAAACGCTATTATAATCTTTACCACCATAAATTAATATATTAGGTAAAATGAACCTATAGTGATCATTATAGATAACTGATTTTGCCTAAGGTGGGTATTTTTGTAGGTGTTCATGAGTACTTGAAAATAATGTGCATTTAGCCTGGGATTACATTGTGGCTTAGCAGGTTAAGCGATGGTTTACAATGGTGACATCCCATATGGTTACTTGTTCAAGTCTCAGCTGCTCCACTTCCAATCCAGGTCCCTGTTAATGAGCCTGAGGAGAGCAGCAGAATATGTTCCAAGTGCTTGGGCTTCCCCACCCTAGCGGGAGACTTGAGTGAGGCCCCTTGCCCCTGCATTTGGCCTGGCTCAAGCCCTGTCCCTTGCAGCCATTTAGGGGAGTGAACCGGGGGATCGATGAACTCCCTCTTTATCTGTGTGTGTGTCTCCCCCTCTCTCTGTATCTCTGACTTTCAAATAAATAAATAAAATCTTTAAAAAAAAGGAATATGTATTTTTCCGTTATTGGTTGTAGAATTCTTTATAAGTAAATCAGGTAAACTTGGTTAATTATATTTTCCAAGTCATTAATATTCTTGCTATATTTTTTTCTGCTTGTTCTAAAATTTCTAAAGGGAAGTGTTTAAAACTATCCAACTATTTTGGGGCCCTTTTCTATATCTTCTTTTACTTCCATAAACTTTTACTTTATATAAGGCTATGTTATTAGGTAAATACACATGGCTTTGAGGTGCTTTAGCTGCCTCTTTGCTGAACCTCCTATTCTCACTTTCTCTCTTTGATAACTACAGTGCTCTGGCAAAGTTTGCAGGGGAAAACAATTTTGTGTTGCCATAACAAACAGTAATCTTCTGGAGCATTTCATTCCATACAGTCCTAATTGTTAGCCATTCCCTACCTGTTCTGTTTAAGTAGACTCTAAGATGACAAATACAGAATATGGCTCCCAAAGTCCCCAAACTAAATGATTCATATTGCCCTTTTTTTCCTTTTGGATGATTTTCAGTTGTACACCTGTGGCTAAACTTATGCTTGGATCACAGGTGTTCTATGCCATCCCTTCTCCAAATGAGTACATGCTAGCCATTTCCAGATTATTTAAAAGCCAATTTGAACATCCCTGAGGCTCCCTAGATGAACAGATGCCCAGTTCTTGTACAGCATTCAGTTCAAGTGGAAGAAATGTTCTTTTTAAGTAGAAAAATTATATACAATAGTGTGGTTTCCTTGTAGATTTTTCTATTATACATTTATGGCCACAATGCAGATAAATCATCTTATCTGCTTATCTTTGAAATAACACACTCACCACTGGAGGAACTTAAGGTTTCTTTTTTGTTAAGATTTTATTTATTTATTTTAAAGTCAGAATTACAGAGAGAGGGCCCGCACTGTGGCTCAATAGGCTAATCCTCCGCTTTGCAGTGCCAGCACACTGGGTTCTAGTCCCGGTCAGGGTGCGGGATTTTGTCCCGGTTGCCCCTCTTCCAGTCCAGCTCTCTGCTGTGGCCTGGGAGTGCAGTGGAGGATGGCCCAAGTGCTTGGGCCCTACACCCCAATGGGAGACCAGGAGGAAACACATGGCTCCTGCCTTTGGATCAGCGCAGTGTGCGGCCGCAGTGCGCCAGCCGTGGAGGCCATTGGAGGGTAAACCAACAGCAAAAGAAGACCTTTCTCTCTGTCTCTCTCTCTCATTGTCCACTCTGCCTGTCAAAAAATAAAAATAAAAAAAGACTACTTCAGAAATCCAAAATAATTTTCTGACAATTTGACTTTGATCAAGGTGAAAATGAATATTAGATATATTTTGACACAACTCTTCAAATATTTAAAAATTCTTGTTTAATTTTGTAGAAAATATATATGAATATACATAAACATACTTTTTATAAATTTAACTTTTTAATTTAATTTAAATCTAAATTTAAATTTAATTTAATTTTTAATTTTTATAAATTTAACTTTTATTTAATAAATATAAATTTCCACAGTACAGCTTTTGGATTACAGTGGCTTCCCCCTCCCCAACATCCCTCCCACCAGCAACCCTCCCATCTCCCACTCCCTCTCCCCTTCCATTCACATCAAGATTCATTTTCAATTCTCTTTATATACAGAAGATCAATTTAGTATACATTAAGTAAAGATTTCAACAGTTTGCACCCACACAGAAACACAAAGTGTAAAGTACTGTTTGAGTACTAGTTATAGCATTAATTCTCATTGGACAACACATTAAGGACAGACATCCTACATGGGGAGTAAGTGCACAGTTTCTCCTGTTGTTGACTTACCAAATTGACACTCTCATTTATGGCATCAGTAATCATCCTAGGCTCTTGTCATGAGTTGCCAAGGCTATGGTGGCCTTTTGAGTTCACCGACTCTGATCTTATTTAGACAAAGTCATAGTCAAGTGGAAGTTCTCTCCTTCCTTCAGAGAAATGTACCTCCTTCTTTGATGGCCCGTTTTTTCCACTGGGATCTCACTCCCAGAGATTTTTTTTTTTATTTTTTAATTTTTTTTTGCCAGAGTGTCTTGGCTTTCCATGCCTACAATACTCTCATGGGCTCTTCAGCCAGATCTGAATGCCTTAAGGGCTGATTCTGAGGCCAGAGGGCTATTTAGGACTTCTGCCATTCTATGCTTCTGCTGTGTATCCTGCTTCCCATGTTGGATCGTTCTCTCCTTTTTTTTTTAATTCTATCAGTTAGTATTAGCAGACACTAGTCTTGTTTGTGTGATCCCTTTGACTCTTAATCCTATCATTATGATCAATTGTGAACTGAAACTAATCACTTTGGTTAGTGAGATAGCATTGGTACATGTCACCTTGATGGGATTGAATTGGAATCCCCTGGCACGGTTCTAACTCTAGCATTTGTACATTTGTCCTATTGAGCATGTCCCAAATTGTACATCTCCTCCCTCCTTATTCCCACTCTTATATTTAACAGGGATCACTTTTCAGTTAAATTTAAACACCTAAGAATAATTGTGTGTTAATTAAAGAGTTCAACCAATAGTATTAAGTAGAACAAAAAATACTAAAAAGGCTAAAGTTAAGTTGTTCATCAACAGTCAGGACAAGGCTGATCAAGTTACTGTTTCTCATAGTGTCATTTTCACTTCAACAGGTTTCCTTTTTGGTGCTCGGTTATTTGTCACTGATCATTGAGAACATATGATATTTGTCCCTTTCAGACTGGCTTATTTCACTCAGCATGATGTTTTCCAGATTCCTCCATTTTGTTCCAAATGAAATTTCCATCAAGTCAGCATGGATTATATTTTCTTAGGAATTCTCAGTAAAATTAAATATAGCTTTAGAAGGAGGTACTTGTATAGAACACATTTTATTCTCATATATCTTGGTAATTACAATTTTTATTTGATAAAATATAAAAAACATTAAATATATAATATAAATTTTATGAGAAAAATTGCATATTACCATTTTAGGTATAACATACTTTGATTAAACTACAAGCATTTAATGATTTCTTTGATACATTTAAATATTTTTATTTGAGAGTGATAGATATGTAGGGTATATCTATATATATAGGAATATATATATATATATATATATATGAGAATATATATAGAGAGAGAGGGAGAGAGAAGAGAGCACTCTCTTCTGCTCGCTCATCCCTAAATGCTGACAATAGCTAAGGCTAGGCTGAAAACAGTGTCTGGGAGCAGGGATAATCCAGGACTGCTATGTGGGTGTCAGGAACTCAATTACTTGAACCATCACCTCTGCTGTGCTTCCCAGGGCCTGGAGTAGGCAGCCAGATCTGGGAACCAAAAACCCAGCTAGGCCAAATGCCTGATCTCAATCAATTTCAATCATAAGTGTTAATCAAGGAAAAATGTGTAATGTTGGATCAGAACTTTGTCATCCATCTAAATATCCAACCAGCCATCTAACTTGATGAGGTTAATATTACTAAAGTCCATGCACATGAGTGTCTCCATAGGCATAATGAGGGACTAGAAAAAAGCCAAGCCTTTTGCTAATCATAATAAGAAATTAACAGGACATTGAGAAAAAACACTAAAAAGCAAAATGTAATGAGAGTGTATTTAACTATGAGACATTGTTGATTTTTTTAAAATAAAAATGTAAAAATTAGATGGGACAAAACATTAAATGGAAATTGAAGGCATTTTAAAATGTAAGTTTGATTATATTTAAATGTAGCTTAATTTCTAAGTTGTAGGACAAGAACAACTTAGTCCTCTAGTGAAAGAAACACGGATTAAAAATTACTTACATGAAAGCTCAGCATGACAATTTCAATCACAAATTGGGTTAATTAACTGATTCTATGGAACTTTGTAAAGGTTAAGTGTAAGGAACATGTAACTAGTAATTTAAAATTCATTTGCTCATTTATTCTTTTCTAGTTCTCTAAAGTGAAATAATATAGAGATGGAGAAAAATAGGCCAGTGAAAAAGGGAGGTCCTTCCTGCTGCCTTCTCCCTGGCAGACTGAAAATCTGACTTCTTTGCTGCATTTGGAAAAAAAATTGCTTAAAAAGCTGTAAGGACTGCCCAGGAGTTACTGGGTCCTAAGAAGGCAGTGGCCACACTAGCGTTCCATGAGGAACAGCAGCAGGGAGCCCAGGTCAGGTCTGACCTCCTCTGTCCCTGGGCTGCAGTCGCCCTCCTGCTGTTCAGGTTCCATCTATGTCCAGAATTCAGAGTTCTGTAACTGTTCTGAGGCGACAGAAACCAATTCGACTTGGATATGTTTAAGTTTCTTTAAGACAAAATCTGTTCTGACTTGTACCAAATAAATATGGCGCATTTCTGTTTAAATTTTTAGGTTTCACACACACAAAATTACATTCATGAGCATGAGTTTTCAGTGTAGTTGACCAATTGTTTACTAAATACCTCCTATTCTACCAATGCTACTTTAAATCTAGCTCAATCAAAGCTCTGCCAATGCTGCTTCAGTATCCAAACCAGCCACCAGCATCCCACTACCAATCACTACACTGCCATTGAGGACATGAATGGGTGTGGTACCAAGGAATTAGGAGGGATCCAGAATCATAGCGAGCAAAAAACAGCAGGATGACGGTAAAATATTTATTGGAGACTGAGCTGAGGTAGAGCAAGAAAAGTAAGGCTGATTATTTGTCTCGATTTGGGGAAGTTGTAGAAATGAAAATCGATTCAGTTACTAAAACATCAAGAGAATTTGGATATGTGTTTTTCAAAGATGCTCCTAGTGTTGATGTTTTGGAGCCAAAAGTACACAAACTGGGTGACACATTGAGAGCCTCCAATAGGGCCAAGCATAAAAAGGGAAAAAATCCCTTAAAAAGCATCATGTGGATGGATAGAAACCCTGAATTTTCTAAAGGGCAAATTAAAGACTATTTTGTAACCTTCGGAGCTATTGAAAATATTGAACTCCCCATGGATGTGAAAACAAATGAAAGAAAAATTTTGATGAAGAGCCTGTAAAGAAATCGTTAGAGAGCAGATACCATCAAATTGGTTCATGGAAAGTGTAAAATCAAAGTTGTATCACCCAAAAAGCGAATACACAGTGGCAGCAACAAAAAGAAAGGGCTGGCATTGTAGCATTGTGGCTTAAGCTGCCCCTGGGACACAGGTATCTATCTGAGCACCAGTCAGTGTCCAGGAGGCTCTACATCCCATAAAACTCCCTGCAGATCTGCAGTGTGATTGGGAAACAATTTCATAGGGCTGTTGTGAGATTAAATGACACTATCAACATAAAACATTTAAATTAGTGTCCCATAACAAATAACAGCTATTATTACCATAACTGATTGCTGGTTACATCATAGTCTTAATCATATAATATGCCTCTCATGTAAATCAGTTCAATTGTAGTATTTGCTTAGTATTTCAGAGCCCTCCATCATTCTGATCACAATTCAGGATGGAGAAATATAAATTTAGGAGTTATAGTGGTGTCAAACTGAATTAACTCATTCTATTAAATGGAATTAGTTTAACAAATTCTAAGTATTAACCAAAGACAGCATATCTACATCAGATATGGAGATGGTGACATTCAAGAGGCAGATTTCTTCATCAACAAATATTATAAGTTGAATGGGAATATCTCTAAAGTTAATTAAATTGCCTCTTTTCCTGCTAAGTCACATTTGCTTAAACTGGTTTCTTAAAATGAACATTTCTGGAGTTTTCATGTTGGAGGTACAGTTGCAATGAGCGGGTAGTAGGCGTTGGGAAGCATTAGGTGACTTCTCTTGAACCATGTTTGCACAGGAAACACAATCTAGGTTTCATGTAGGTTTGAAAACAGTTGATTTTTTAAAATTATTTATTTCTTTATTTGAAAGTCAGAGTTACACAGAAAGATAAGGAGAGGCAGAGAGAGAGAGAGAAAGAGAGAGAGAGAGGTCTTCCATCCACTGGTCCACTCCCTAATTGGCTGCAACAGCTGGAGCTGCACAAATCCGAAGCCAGTAGCCAGCAGTTTCCACTGGGTCTCCCATGCAGGTGCAGGGGCCCAAGGCTTTGGGCCATCTTCTACTGCTTTCCTAGGCCATAGCAGAGAGCTGGATCAGAAGTGGAGCAGCCAGGACTTGAGTCACTTGAACCAGTGCCCATATGGGATGTTGGCACTGCAGGCGTTGACTTTACCTGCTATGTCACAGCACCAGCCCCAAGAGAACAGTTGATATTTATAGAAAACTAAACCCTTCAAAAATATCCCCTGGAAATAAGATTATAAAACTAAGAAAATATTGGTTTACATTATATTGTACAAGTTTATACTTCAAAATAAATATTTTATATCTCACCATAATCCATCACTAGTATTCGCTCCCCAAATGGAAAGAAAAATGGTGAGAGATTGTACAGAAATACTATTCAACCACAATCCGTGTAACTGATTTGTTAGGTACTGATATGTCATTACTCCTCTTTGCTTCAGTTTTTCCACTGTGAAAGGATAGAAGTGTACAGAAAAATGTCTAAGACATATTATATCCTTTGATCTGAAATTCTCATATGTAATCTGTAGACTTTTAAAATATATGCATTTATATAGCACAGAGGTAATTTATATTTACTTTGTTATTAATAAGTTGGCAATTTAACATATAATACAGCATATGAATATAAAAATTTTTGTATAACTTCTTAATAAAAATCAATACATTAGGAGATATATTGCTATATTGTTTACAAATGATTTTAATGCTTTAAATATTTTTTAGTATATAATGTATAATACAGTGGTCTTACAGTGGATATTCTCAATCTTAAACCAAAGCTACATCTTTATTATCCATACATTAGAAATACGTTGCTATTTAACATCTATATCATGGCAGACCACTGATTGTTTATTTATATGAATACAACTTTAGATTCTTGGACACATGATTGAGTAAAAGATTGTGTGACTGAAGAGATACCATAAGGAAATAACCATTTGTGCACGTACAGCTATGAGAAATAGCGTGCTATTTTCAATTGCATATTTACTTTACAGAACCTGAAAAGAATGTTGTACCTAGAAAACAATAGTAAGATAATATCCTGGTTAATTAGAGCCAAAGAGCTTCCAGCTTTGCTGTTGTGTTCTTACAACTCAAATGAGTGTGACAGTAATATTTAACTTGTCAATCGAGATATTTGACAAAATAATCATATTAATGAGTCTTAGGCAGTAATGAAAGGATGTGCCTGGCATACTTGTTTGTAAAATTTACCAGACTCATTAAAATAAGAGTTACATCGTATTATCAGTAATGTACATGTTGCTATAAGCATAACAAGTTGGCTCTTTCTAGTTATAATTGCCAGTGAGAGATAAACTCACCTAATATAAGGTTAAACAAGCAATATTGTCAAAAGAGTTTTTAGGAAATATGAAGAGAGAATTCCCTATTCAAAAATTTCCTTATATTTTTCTACCAATCACCATATATAGTGTAGATAGATAGATAGATAGATCCAGAAATAACATTCTTTGGCCATAAAGCAAAGACATGTAGAAATAATATTTTAGATGAAAGAATGATTTATGGAGTTTGATTTCTATTAAACTCAGTTGTAAAGTCATTTTTCTTGTTGCCTATTTAAAAATATTTGTATATTTATCATGACTTTAAATATTCTTTTTAAAATGTGGGTGAAATTGAGATCTCAGAATAGTTTTTTTTTTTTTTTTCCCTAAACCTCGTTCTGTTTTTATGTACTTTTATATGAACACTCCTCATTACAGGAAAGTGTGTTAAAGATTCACTCATTTGTTCAAGAAATGTTGATCAGGTGCTGTCTCTGGTTTAGACACCATAACTCCAGGTGTGCTTTAAAGAAATTGTAGTTCTATTCCAGACCACTGCAGTAAGTGAATAAAGTGTATCACATAATGTCACACAATTTTTTGTTTTGTTTTGTTTGCTAGTGAATATAACTGTCATAGTGCAATGCAGTAAGTAGCCAATAGTGTTATGTCCAAAAAAATAAATAAATAAGGCTCAAAACATGTACTTTAATTTAAACAATACTTTATTGAGTAGTGATGGCAACAAGTTGGCTGACTAGAGGTGCACTGTGCACTTCCCTTCACAAAAAAACTACCAAAAACAGCAATAATAACAAGAACCAATTGCTAAACTGCCATGTTTGAGTCAGAGTATTGAATTGTGGCAGAAATGAGGCGAAATATCAGAGTATGGAAACATACAGCAGCTTTATTAAATACGAAACACAGCATCTTGAATTGCATCTCTCCGGTTGAGCTCAACCCTGAACCAAGAAGGGTATCTCACTGCTGGGAAAAAGTAAGGGGGAGGCTACAGTAGTTCTCACTAATGACGTGAACCTGAAGTCTTTGTCGCCAGAAAAGCCTATAGCCCCCCAGAGTCTAAGCTCAGTTTTTAGAATTTTTGGGGAATCCCCTCTGCTCTTTGTCCCAAGGAAAGTTCCCACACAGTGCTGCCCCTTACCCCACCCAGATTCCTGCTGTACTGTGCCATCTTGATGCCCAACCCACCTGAAGTCCTGTGAAGCAGCTGGGAATTACCCCCTAGCTCAGAAAACCTGACTATTGGAACCAGGTGGGGGCTTTGCCCAACTTCCCAAGCCTAGAAAATGTCAAGCAGTCCACCCTTATCCCCCGCCCCCCCACCTCCCCACCAAGCAGAAAGATGGACTCACTTGCGGTCTTAGGAAGCAGCTAAGCTTCCGATTCTGTGCAGTTGAGCCCACACAGGCCTGCAAATGCACTAGGCAGCCTTTAGACACTAATATGTGCTTCATCCAGGCCACTGGTGTGGATCAGGCCCCACTTGGAGCTCAGACAATGACAGACACACTGCTTTCTCAATGGGCATTCCGTGCCATGCTTACCTGGATCCATCCAAGTGTCCCTCTCCTGCAGAGCCCACAGAAATGCGGAGGCACCCTGTACCTTCAGTCAGGCAAATAACATCAAGAGCTACCAGTTAATTAGCTACCTGGTGGAGCTACTTTCCAGCTGCCATAGCTTTCCCACAAACCCATGGAGCCCAGTCCAGTGAGGGACTCAGCAGGCATCTTCAACATTAACTAGAGCTGAAGAAGCTACACTAATACTACACTCCTGAGCCCATGAAACCAAAGACAATGTACTCTATACAACCAACACCCGACCTACATATCCAGAAGAAAGGATTTTTTTTTGGTTTCGTTTTTTCTTTTGTTTTGTTTTTTAACTGACAAAGCCACATTATAAACTGGTAGTTGTCCAGATATACAGAAATTAACATCAGGACATAGGAATTATAGAAAAATAGGGTAATATGATTCTCCCAAAGAATACTTCTAACAACAGACCTCAAAGTAAAAAAAATTAAAGAACTGCCTGAAAAGCATTGAAAATAATAATTTCAAGGAAAGTAAATGAGAATAAAATAATATAACTTTTTTCATTTTTATTCAATATTTAAATTAAAAATTTTAGTTGGTATCTTTGTCCAAATTTGAGACATTTTCTACTATATTTTGCTGAAAACATTTTCTTTTTTAAAAAAAGATTTTTATTTATTTGCAAAAAAAATTTAGTTTTTAACAGATTTAATGTGATTAGATACAATCCTAAAAACATAATGTTAGTCCCTTCCTCCCTCTCTTCCCAACTCTCTCTCTGCCTTCATTCTTTATCTCTTTCTTCCTACCTTTTTTTTTTCTTTTAGTTTTTGAGGAGAATTACATCACAGTGAAAAGGCTGAATACTTCATCAAATAAGAAGTTTAACAAGTAAAAAGCAAAAAGATTGTAGCTTAGTGGGAATACAAAAAATGGTTATAGGCTGGCGCCGTAGCTTAACAGGCTAATCCTCCGCCTTGCAGTGCCGGCACACCGGGTTCTAGTCCCGGTTGGGGTGCCGGATTCTATCCCGGTTGCCCCTCTTCCAGGCCAGCTCTCTGCTATGGCCCGGGAAGGCAGTGGAGGATGGCCCAAGTCCTTGGGCCCTGCACCCGCATGGGAGACCAGGAGGGGAACCTGGCTCCTGGCTTCGGATCGGCATGATGCGCCGGCCGTGGCAGCCATTGGAGGGTGAACCAACAGCAGGGGAGGACCTTTCTCTCTGTCTATCTCTCTCACTATCCACTCTGCCTGTCAAAAAAAAAAAAGTGGTTATAAACAATAACTGAAAGGAAAAGTGACCATTTTATCCATACACAGTAAATTTTAAAATAATTGCAGATCTTTAATACTATAGTAGTATAACATTCTTAACCATTGGTTTGACAAAGTTTTAAAACAAAGTTTTATAAAACTATATTTGCAGCAATACTGATATACACATATATTTCTTTGTTAATTGTTTGTTTTTTAAATTCTGGCTTCCACATATGAGGTTCTGAGAACATGCAGTACTTCTCTTTGTGGGTCAAGCTTATTTCATTCAACATGATGGCCTCCAGTTGCATCTGTTTTGCTACAAATGGAAAAATTTAATTCTTTTTTCAAACCTTAATAATATTCCATTGTGTATATATACTCTGTTGTTGTTATCCATTCATCTGACACCTTGTATGGTTCCAAATTTTTATTGTGTGCAGTGCTGCTATGAACACCATGGTGCAGGTATCTCTTTGATGCATGGTGTTCAAATCTTTTGCGTATACACCCAAGAATGGGATTGCAGACATCTTATATGATCCAGATAGAGACATTTTAATAAAATTGGAAAAACAATTTGTAATCTAATTCATAAATGTAATAACTACATAGAAATCATAAAAAAGAACAACACTGAAATCCTGAAGCTAAGTAATTCAACAAATTAAGTAAAGCAATACAATTGAGAGCCTCAACAACAAATTATATGAAACAAAAAAAAATTCTGAACTTAAAGACCATTTTAAAAAATACTTTGCTTAGATTATTTATCAATAAGAAAGCCTACAAATATTTACGTGACAACATTAAGAAAACAAATTTTCATATTATGCACATTACTGAAGGAAAATGGAAAAGGGCACACAAATCTATTCAATAAAATAATATCTAAAAATTTCCAAATATTGAGAGCTCGATGGACTCCAGATCCAGGAAGCTCACAGGGTATTTAATAGATTCACCAAGAAAATTTCTCTGACATATTATAACCAAACTGTCAAAATTACAAGATAAAAGGAATTCCCAGATGGCAATCATATAATCCCAGAATTTGCAAATGAAGAATTAAAAGTCAAACGTGTAGTCCAGCAACTTCACAAATAGGTATTTGACTAAAAGAAATTGAAATCATCAGCAGAAGAGTTGTGTTGTGTACATTCCCACATCCACTGCAGCATTACTCACAGTATCCAAGAAATGGAAACAACCTAAAATGTGTTTTATACAGATTAGGTATTATTAATCCTTAAAAAGCAAAAAAGCAAAAAACAACATTCTGTCATTTCTAGCAAGGGGATTTCTGTCATTTGAACCATGGGGATATGGAAAGTGAAGTAAACCACAAAAAGTGACAAATCTGCATATTCTCACATATATGGGGATACTTCAGGAAGTTTGTGGAGGATATAATTAAATGATAAATTCATTTTATGTAGAAAATTTTGAAATCCATGCATAGGTTCCATAATGCACAATTTTCATGATTTTTTATAATAGAATGGAAACATTGAAAGTGAATGGATAGGGGAAAAATACACCACCAAAATGGAAACCAAATGTAAGAAGGAGTTGCTAAATTTATATCAGAAATATTATGCTTTAACTTGAAATTGAGAAGCAGTAATGAAAGGTCACTTTAAGTGATAAATGGATCAATTCAACAACAGAGAATGACAATTTGGTAAATATGTGTGCACCCAAATCTGGAGCGACAAATTACACAAAGCAAAAAGTATCAATATAAAAGAAGAGATCAAATTCAAGTTCAATAATATTTGAGGACTTACATCACATTAACAAAGAAATATTTGAGTTCAACTCTACTCTAAACCAAGTGGACCTAAGAGACATTTATGCAACATTAGTAGAAGGAAAGAAATAACGATGATCAGAGCATAAATAAATGAAATAGATATTAAAAATGTAAATAAAAATATTAGTGAAAGGAGTCTTTCTTGAAATGATAAAGTTGATAAATCTTCGCTAATCTAACCAAGAAAAAAATCAAAACCAAATATATGAACTCAAAGGTGAAAAATGAGACATTACAACAGATACGACAGAAATACAAGGAATAAATAAGGACCATTATGAGCAAGTATACAATAACAAGTTAGGAAACATAGTAGAAATGGATAAATTGTCAAAACATAGAAACTGTTAAAGGAATATTTACACATAATGATATTGGATCAGTAGTAAAAAGTCTCCTAACAAAGAAAAGTCTGAGTCCCAGATGGCTTCACTGCTGCATTTACCAAACTTTATTTTATATTTTCCAAGATTTATTTATTTATTCAAATGTCAGAGTTACACTGAGAGAGGGAGAAACAGAGTGAGATCTTCCATCCACTGACTCTGTTAGTAAAATGGTGCAGACTTAACTGCAGCATGATCTAAACCCTGGACACCATTCTAAGCTCTAGCCCTCACTGCCAAGGCTAGAAGCCAGATGACCCCATGGCCCAACCATCGGTGTCAGCTCCACCCCCACCCTAATGGGATTCACTGCTCCTACTTCTTGCCCGCCTCCTAGCAAAGTTTTAAGATGACCTGTTCTTGAACCTGTTCTCTCTATCTGTCTCTTGATCTCTCTCTCTCTTATGCTCTCCTTTTCTCTCCTTTTCCTTCTTTGCCCCTTCCCTCTGATCTGTCGGGTTTCCTCCACCAAAAATAAACCCTTTCCCTTACTCCAGCGTTTGATGTGTTTCATGGTGGCTTTACAGGTTCACTCCACAGATGGCTGCAATGGCCAGAGTTATGCTAGGCCAAAGCCAGGAGTACCAGGGTCCAAGTAGTTGGGCCATTTTCCCATGCTTTTTCCAGGCCATTGGCAGGGAGCTAGATAGGAAGTAGAGCAACAGGGACATGAATCAGCACCCATAGGGAATGCTGACTTCACAGGCAGTGGCTTAACCTGCTACATTACAACGCCAGCCCCCAAACTTTTATATTAATATCTCTATTTCAAGAAAAAAGTAATATAAATGTGTATATAAAGTCTATATTAAAAGTGAATGTGGCAAAATGCTAAAAATTGTAAAGAAAAAAATGTTTCAACTAAAAACAGAAACATAAACATCAGTTTTCTCAAACTTTACAAAGTTTGCAAACTGAATGATTCTAGATATCATAATTGCTGTTATATCAAAATCAGAGAAGGGCACTACAAAAAATAAATCTACAGACGTCTCACTAATCTCCCTGATGAATATGGTGCATAATTCTTAACAAAATACTGGAAAGCTGAATGAAATATCAGGCTAGAAAATCACTCTAGGATGAAGTGGGATTTATCTCAGAAGAGCAAGATGGCACAACATGAAATTAAGTTAACGTATTGCATCTCATCAAAAGAATGAAGGATACAAAAATGATATCTCAGCCAGCGCCATGGCTCACTAGGCTAATCCTACAACTGTGGCGCTAGCCCCCCAGGTGCTAATCCCAGTTGGAGCGCCAAATTCTGTCCTGGTTGCTCCTCTTCCAGTCTAGCTCTCTGCTGTGGCCTGGGAAGACAGTGGAGGATGGGCCAAGTGCTTGGGCCCTGCACCTGCATGGGAGACCAGGAGGAAGCACTTGGCTGCTGGCTGGCTTCGGATTGGTGCAGCGCGCTGGCCTTAGCGGCCATTTGGAGGGTGAACCAACGGAAGGAAAACCTTTCTCTCTGTCTCTCTCTCTCTCTCTCTCATTGTCTAAATCTGCCTGTTAAAAAATAATATCTCAACTCAATAAAATTGAATAACACTTTAGATAAAATTTTAAAAAGAACTCAACCATTTGGGGCAAGTCAGCTTGAGCATGTCCCAAATTGTACATCTCCTCCCTCTCTTATTCCCACTCTTATATTTAACAGAGATCACTTTTCAGTTAAATTTAAACACCTAAGAATAACTGTGTGTTAATTACAGAGTTCAACCAATAGTATTAAGTAGATAAAAAAAATACTAAAAGGGATAAAGTATTAAGTTGTACATCAACAGTCAGGACAAGGGCCGATCAAGTCGCTGTTTCTCATAGTGTCCATTTCATTTTAACAGGTTTCCTTTTTGATGTTTGGTTAGTTGTCACTGATCAGGGAGAACATATGATATTTGTCCCTCTGGGACTGGCTTATTTCACTCAGCATGATGTTTTCCAGATTCCACCATTTTGTTTCAAATGACTGGATTTCATTGTTTTTGACTGCTGCATAGTATTCTATAGAGTACATGTCCCATAATTTCTTTTTTTTTATATGAATCACTTTTATTAAATGTTATTTTGCTTCCAAAATGCTCAAAATATCTTAAATGTTTATAAAGCAAACACTAAAAATTATAATTCCAATGCAATGGAATACAAATACACAAACACAAATGCATGCATTTTACAAAATCCCATGAAAAATTAGACTCCATATGTATATCTCATAGGTATGGAAAGATATCCAAGATAGGTATTAAATCAACAAATGTCTGTTATATCACGATATTATATGCATAGCTTGTTACTAATTTTTTTAAAAGATGTATATATTTATTCACTTGAAAGGCAGGGTGACAGAGAGAGGGATAGGCACAGAGGGAGAGTGAGAGAGAGATAGGGAGAGTTTACTTCTAAGTTTCCATCCGCTGGTTCACTTCCAAAATGACCACAAATGGCTGAGGCTGGGACAATACAAAATCAGGAGTTTAGAACTCCATCAGGAACTGTCATGTGGGTGGCAGGGGACCAAGCACTTGGGCCATTATCCACTGCTTTTCTAGGCAAATTAGGGACCAGATTGGAAGTGGAGCAGCCGGGACTCAAACTGGTGCTACAATATGGGATGCTGGCATCACAAGTGGCAGTTTAACCTGCTGCAACACAATGCCAGCCCTTATCCCTTTTTTTTTTTAACTTTTATTTAGTAAATATAAATTTCCAAAACACTGTTTATGAATTACAATGGTTTCCCCCCCGCATAACTTACCTCCCACCCGCACCCTTCCTATCTCCTGCTCCCTCTCCCATTCCATTCCCATCAAGATTCATTTTCAATTACCTTTATATACAAAAGATCGATTTAGTATATATTAAGTAAAGATTTCATCAGTTTAAACCCACACAGAACATAAAATGTAAAATACTGTTTGAGTATTATTTATAGCATTAATTCACATTGGACAACACATTAAGGACAGAGATACCCCATAAGGAGTAAGTACACAGTGACTCCTGCTGTTGAGTTAACAATTTGACACTCTTGTTTATGGCGTCAGAAATCACCCTAGGCTCTAGTCATGAGTTGCCAAGGCTATGGAAGCCTCTTGAGTTCGCTGACTTCGATCTTATTTAGAAAAGGTCATAGTCAAAGTGGAAGTTCTCTTCTCCCTTCAGAGAAAGGTACCTCCTTCATGATGATCTGTTCTTTCTATCGGGATCTCACTCCCAGAGATCTTTCATTTAGGGTTTTTTTTTTTTTTTTTTTTTTTTTTTTTTTTCCTGTGTGTCTTGGCTTTCCATGCCTAGAATACTCTCATGTGCTCTTCAGCCAGATCCGAGTGCCTTAAGGGCTGATTCTGAGGTCAGAGTGCTGTTTAGGACATCTGTGATTATACGAGTCTGCTGTGTATCCCACTTCCCATGTTGGATCCTTCTCTCCCTTTTTGATTCTATCAGTTAGTATTCGCAGACACTCGTCTTGTTTGTGTGATCCCTTTGACTCTTAGACCTATCAGTGTGATCAATTGTGAATTGAAATTGATCACTTGGACTAGTGAGATGGCATTGGCACATGCCACCTTGATGGGATTGTATTGGAATTCCCTGGCACATTTCTAACTCTAGCATTTGGGGCATGTCTGATTGAGCATGTCCCAAATTGTACATCTCCTCCCTCTCTTATTCCCACTCTTATATTTAACAGGGATCACTTTTCAGTTAAATTTAAACACCTAAGAATAAATGTGTGTTGATTACAGAGTTCAACCAATAGTATTAACTAGAACAAAAAAAAAAAAACTAAAAAGGATAAAGTATTAAGTTGTACATCAACAGTCAGGACAAGGGCTGATCAAGTCACTGTTTCTCATAGTGTCCATTTCACTTCAACAGGTTCTTTATCCAGTCTATTGTTGATGGGCATTTGGGTTGATTCCAAATGGAATTGGAATTGGGTTGAAGCTATTGTGAATTGAGCTGCAGTAAACATTGAGGTGCAGACAGCTTTTTTGTTTGCCAATTTAATTTCCTTCAGGTAAATTCCAAGGAGTGGGATGGCTGGGTTATGCCCCAAATGGTAGAGTTAGAAATGTGCCAGGGGATTCCAATTCAATCCTATCAAGGTGGCATGTACCAATGCTATCTCACTAGCCAAAGTGATCAGTTTCAGTTCACAATTGATCATAATGATAGGATTAAGAGTCAAATGGATCACATTAACAAGACTAGTGTCTGCTAATACTAATTGATAGAATAATAAAAGGAGAAAATGATCCAACATGAGAAGCGGGATACACAGCAGACTCATAGAATGGCAGATGTCCTAAACAGTACTCTGGCCTCAGAATCAGCCCTTAAGGCATTCAGAACTGGCTAAAGAGCCCATGAGAGTACTTTAGGCATGGAAAGCCAAGACACTCTGGGGAAAAAAAAGAAAAGAAAAGAAAAGAAAATCTAAATGAAAAATCTTCTAAATGAAAAATCTCCACGAGTGAGATCCCAGTGGAAAGAACGGGCCATTAAAGAAGGAGGTACCTTTCTCTGAAGGGAGGAGTGAACCTCCACTTTGACTATGACCTTGTCTAAATATGATCGAAGTCGGCAAACTCAAAAGGCTTCCATAGCCTTGGCAGAAAAAAAAAATTAAAAATAGTCATAGAAAGAATGTTCATGCCTCAATAAAATGAAGCCTATGTTATATATATCAGACTTAGAGTCAGCATCATAGTGAATGGGGTATAGCTGAAATTTTCTTATTTAAGAGTAGGGATAAGACAAGGATGCATGTTTTCACCACTCTCACTCAGCATACTATTAGGATTATTAACCAGAGCAATAAGGCAAGAGGAAGAAATAAAGGTCATCCAAGTATTCAGTTTTCAAAAGATATGATTTTATATACAGAAAATCCTAGAGACTCACCAAATAATAGATCTGATAAATTAATCCAATTAACGTGTAATTAAAATGCAAAAAAATCAGTGGCATTTTAATATACCAATAATTAACTTTCTGGGAAAGAAGCCATGGAAGAAATTTTATTCTCAATAGCAACAAAAATACCTAAGAATAAATTCAAACAAGATAGTAAGACCTCCACAATGAAAATTATTATAATACTGGTCCAGTGCTGCGGCTCAATATGCTAATCCTCCGCTTTCAGCACTGGCACCCCGTGTTCTAGTCCCAGTTGGGGCACTAGATTCTGTCCCGGTTGCTCCTCTTCCAGTCTAGCTCTCTGCTGTGGCCTGGAAAGGCAGTGGAGAATGGCCCAAGTCTTTGGGCCCTGAACCCATATGGGAGACCAGGATAAGCACCTGGCTCCTGGCTTCGGATGCAGTGCGCCCGCTGCAGTGGCTATTGGGGGATGAACTGACGGAAAAGGAAGACCTTTCTCTCTGCCTCTCTCTCTCACTGTCCACTCTGCCTGTCAAAAAATAAATAAATAAAATAAATAAATAAGAAAATTTAAAAAGAAAATTATAATACTGTTGAGAGAAATTGAAGAAGATATTTAAAAAATGGAAATGCATTCCACAATCATGGATTTAAAGAATTAATATTGTTGGAGCCGGCACTGTGGCATAGCAGATTAAGCTGCCACCTGCAGTGTGGGCATCGCATATGAGTATCTGTTGGTGCCCCAACTGCTCCTCTTCTGATCGAGCTCTCTGCTTATGGCCTGGGATGGCAGGAGAAGATAGCCCAAGTGTTTAGACCCCTGCACCTGCATGGGAGACTCTGAAGAAGCTCCTAGTTCCTGGCTTTTGATCAGTTCAGCTCGGGCCATTGCGGCCATTTGGGGACTGAACCAGCAGATGGTAGACCTCTTTCTGTCTCTCCGTATCTGTCTCTACCTCTCTATAGCTCTCCCTTTCAAATAAATAAATAATTTTAAAAAAGAATTAATATGTGCATTCTTCAAATTATGAGAGTGATGTGCTGCCTACTACGCTAAGGAGGCAGGCCTTCATATATGCATTCTTTTATTTATTTATTTATTTATTTATTTATTTTATTTTATTTTTGACAGGCAGAGTGGACAGTGAGAGAGAGAGACAGAGAGAAAGGTCTTCCTTTTGCTGTTGGTTCACCCTCCAATGGCCGCTGCGGCTGGCGCGCTGCGGCCAGCGCACTGCGCTGATCCGATGGCAGGAGCCAGGTGACTCTTCCTGGTCTCTGATGCGGGTGCAGGGACCCAAGCACTTGGGCCATCCTCCACTGCACTCCCTGGCCACAGCAGAGAGCTGGCCTGGAAGAAGGGCATCTGGGACAGAATCTGGTGCCCCGACCGGGACTAGAACCTGGTGTGCCGGCACCGCAAGGCGGAGGATTAGCCTATTGAGCCACGGCGCCAGCTTAATATATGCATTCTTTACAAAGCATTTTACACCATCCAAATACCAATGACATTCTTCATAGAAATGGGTAAAAAAAAAATCCTACAAATCAGATTGAAACATACACACACATTAAACAACCAATGCAATCTTAGCCAAAAAAGAATAAAGAAAAAGGCATCACAATACCTGATATCAAAACATAATTCAAAGCTTTAGTAAAGCAGCATAGCAATAGCAGAAAGTGACATAGAGACCAATGGAACAGAATAGAGAACCCATAAATAAGTCTGCCTGTCTACAGCCAAATGATCTGAAACAAAGGTGCCAAGAACACATGAGAAAAAGGAAGCCTTTTCAATAAATTGTACCAGGAAAATTAGATGTCCATCCACAGAAGAATGAAAATAGACCCCTGTTTCTCAAAATACATATATAAGTCAACTCAAAATGGATTAAAGATGTAAATGTAAAACCTGAAACTGAAGTTACTAGAAGAAAATACAGGTGACACACTTTATGATTTTTTTGAGAAGATCTTAAAAACACAGGCAACAAAAGTAAAAACAGACAAATGAGATTATATCAAGCAAAGAAACTTTGCACAGCCAATTATACATCCTTGCACAGCCAAAGATACAGCCACATCAGTGAGGAGACAACCTGTAGAATGGAAAGAAATATTGTTAAACTACGATGTGACAAAAGATTAAAACCAAGAATACATAAGGAACTCCAAAATATTCAACACCAAAATAAATGAATAATATCATTAGAAACAGGCAACTCATCTTAATAGACATTTCATTAAAGAAGATGATATATAAAAGATATATAAAAAGCCAGCAAGTGTATGCAAAAATTCCCAACATTACTGATGATCAGAGGAATATAAATGAAAGCTGCCATGAAACATCATCTCATTCCAGTTAATGGCTCTAATAAAGTGCTAATTAACAATGAGTGCTGGCAAGGAGGTGGAGACAAGGAGTTGGTTGGTAAGAATGTAAATTAGTACATCTACTGTGAAAAACACCACGGCAGTTTCTCAAAAACTTAAAAGCAGAACTCCCATATGATCCAGCCATCTTACTATTGGGAATAAATACAAAGGAAATTAAATCAGTCTATCAAAGAGATACCTGCAGTCCAGTGTTTATTGTAGCAATAAGCTGAGATACAGAGTTAACCAAAGTGTCCATGTACACTTTGAATGAATGAATAAATAATTTGATGAATGAATAAAGAAAACGTGGTATATGCATAAAATTAAATATTAATCGGGCATAAAAAGGACTTAAATAAAATCCCATCATTTGTAACAACATAGATAGAACTGGAAGACCTGACCTTAAAAGAGGTAAGCCAGATAGAAAAAGATGAATACTACATGTTCTTGATTATATACAGAAGCTGAAAAAGTTGATTTCATAGAGGTAGAGAGTATAAAAGTGGGCACTAGGAATAAGGCATGTGAGGGAGCAGGTAAGATAGATAAAGACTGAGTAACTAGTACCAAAATATAGTTACAAAGGAAGAATAAGTTTTAATGTTCTATTGTATATAATGGTGACTATATTTACAATTTATTAGATTTTTATAAAGAACTGGAAGTGAGTAGTTCAAAGTTTTCCAAAACAATGAAATGGTAAGTGTAATGAGAGAAGTGCTGATTACTCTGATTTGATTATTACATATGTATGCATAAAATGAATTTATCACACCATAACCCATAAATATGGAAATAAAATTATTTTAAAAGAAAGGGACAGATATTAGAATACATAACTTGCTTAAACAAAAATATCATTGGAATGTTAGGTGGGTACCATAAGAATGATATTAGAAAAGAAACAAAGTAAATAAAAATTGGCAACAATAAAATAAAAACATCTTTCTTGTATAACACTGAGTGTAATATCTCAGTTCTTTGTAGATATCTACCCCTATAATGTATACTCCTCCAACTGATAGATACCATTAGCTATCCACATGTTCTGATATCCAGGAACATTGGGATATTTTGATGGGCTAAGATGTAGTGCATCTTTAGGCTAAAATGTAAATTTCTCTTTTCAAAGTAATATATGAAGCTTAGCCTTTCCTGTAACTCCACTAACCTGGTACTTTGCAAATATAGGCCATTAAAATATTTGTAACATTTTGTTGAAGAAAGCTTATTTTTTCTTGCTACTTCTAATGGGAAAATTATGATTTTTGCAGTTAATTTTACTCAGTCAAGACTGACCCCAAAATTAACATAATGTTGTATATGCAGTAGTTTCTTCATTCTTCTATGCTGCAAATATCATATTTACACTTCTACAAACCTCCCGAGTTACACTGTATCATTGTAGAAAAGTACACTTTTCTATATGTTCAATTAGTCTTTTAAAATTGAAACACATAATATTTTAATTTAAAACTTTACTGATAATTAATTTCTACTCCTGCAGTTAGAATTATATTAAGCCATTACCAATCAGGATGTATCTTGGATTTACTCCATTACCCTGTTTTGTCTTATTCAGATGAGATTTTATGAGAAAGGAATTACTTATCATATAAATATTGAATTTAAAAACAAAAGCAAGTATTTGTTTACGTACTACAAAACAGTTAGACCTTCATTTTGAACTTATTGCCTGAAATTGTAAATAAATCAGGTAGGTAATGTATATTATTTTTATAGAAAGGTACATGCATAGCAATAGTTACATCCATCAGACATCCTATTAATTATATGAGTCTTTTAGGACAAGAGTCAATCCTTTCCATTTGTAAGTTTTTCATCATTTCCAAAAGTGTAGTATAAAATATGCACTAAGATAATAGTTATTGAATAAATGAAATAATGCTACAGAACATAGCAGGATAAGAAATTTAAACATATTTTCAAGTATTTTCACAGTTGACAGTTGGCAGAATAGTATGATAAAGTGTGAACCATGTCAAAATTCATACTATATTATTTATTGTTACTGATTAATTAGAAGCTTTATATTACAAACTATCAACTTTGGTTAAAGTATATTATTTCATTTTATGGTACAAATTCTCTTCCGTGAACTTATTTGTTTATTTTTTTGGACATAATTCTCTGATTTCTTTGCCAGGAAAAGGAAAAGCAAGGGACCCCTCCAGGGGAAGAAATGGGAACAGCTGTCCTTATCCTGCGTTAGTGCCAACTTCAGTCCTTTTAGGCCAACGCACATCAATGATACACGAGGCAGCTCATGTACCAGACTGGAAAGGGTTATTAGCCCCCTTATTAATAATTTTTAAGAAAAATGCAGCATGGGTACAAAGTCTTCATCTTTTTTTTTCTGGTAAATTGTGTAGAATTCAACTCAATTTACAATGAAGGGGAGATGGCTGTCAGAAAAATGCATTTACTTCTCTATGCCAGGCTACCAGAACTTTTTCTCCACAGCGCTTTTCTCTGCTGAAGCTGAAGAGCAGCAAGGTGAGTAATTATTGGAAGCACAGCAAGTTCCTGGATGCAGTCATTTTGGCAAAGCTGTTTTTTTTTTTTTTTTTCCCCTAAGACATGCGAATGCATGGAGGGAAGAACAAGGATTTGCAAAGCAAGTAGATAGCTTTGAAGAGATACTACCTCTGAAGTGATACCAAAGCCACAAATGAAGTTGCTTATGATTTTCTTTGGAAAGTGAATATGGCATGATCCAGAATATATGATATTATAATAGTCATTTATTCACAGGGAAGACTTCATGTCAAGACTGGAGTTCCAGACAGAGGTAAGTAATTTCTCTACTTATGCTCAGAACATTAGCTTGAGCTGCAGCTATTATCAGAACTTTGTTTCTGAATTATGGTTAGGGATAAAATTCATATTCATAAAAATGCATGTATCTTATCATTTACACGAAAATGTTCTGCACTTTTCCTAAAAAGCATTTACCAGCTCATTAGGTTTTGAATTCCTCCTCCCCTTGCCTGGCCCAAGTGGTAATGCTTCAGTTATGCACTGATGGAACCCTAACCAGTGAGCCTTACAGAGGAGCATCATTTGTTTCTGTGTACAGCATTAAACACTGGGACCTCAGTATGAGGCTATGTAAGAGTCAGATATTATTTTGCCTTAAGCTTTTAGGTTTTAGAACTATTTGTTGTGGTTCGCAACAAAAAACTGAGCTGTAAAAGCACAGGGCTTTCCAACAGTTGACTACTTTTGGCTAGAGTAATTTACTTGTCCTTTGTTTTTACCTTTCAGAAGTATTAGTCAAGGGTCCTTATCATTTTTCCACGTCATAAATTTTTTTTAGATTTATTTATTCATTTGAAAGGCAGAGTCGTAGAGAGGCAGAGAGAGAGAGAGAGAGAGAGAGAGAGAGGTCTTCCATCTGGTGGTTCACTCCCCAGATGGCCGCAATGGCTGGATCTGTGCTCATATGAAGACAGGAGCCAGGAGCTTCCTCTCTGTCTCCCACGCGGGTCCAACGGCCCAAGGCCCTGAGTCATCTTTTACTGCTTTCTCAGGCCATAATAGAGAGCCAGATCGGAAGTGGAGCAGCTGGGACCTGAACCGGTGCCCATATGGGATGCTGGCACTGCACCTGCTACACCACAGCACTGGCCCCCACGTCATAAGTTTTAAATACAATTTGCACCTCAGCAATAGCACATAGTTTTATATTTTTTAAGTTTTTATATCACACATGCCCTTTTCAGGACATACCTCAATTCCTTTTGAAGCCATTAAGAGAAAGATGTACATTTTTTCACTTATAGATTACAAGAAAGGAATGTTCTTGAGGAATGGTATTACCAAGACTAAGAAAAGATACAGAGATAACTGTGACATTGCATTTCCCTGATGTCTTTAGTCTTTATTTCATAGTTTCAGTTTCTAACCTATAGCCTTACTGGCCTCTCCTGTGAGTACAGCTATGAAATCAAAAGATTGATTTGTTTGCACTGTGATGTTGAACTTTGCAAGTAAAACTTTACGGAATTGCGTGGCAGTGGGCTGATGATGGGTTATTCACTGGACTGTAGAATATCATATAGAGATGTGGAATAATATTTTAAACGATAACATTAACTTTTGCCCCAAACTATGTCCTAAAATTATTCAACACAAGACAAGAAAAATGCAGAAGCACATTCCAGAAGTTCTGTTCAGTGAAATTGATGTGGAATATGTGCATGTGTCTAATTGTGTGCACTTACATATATTTCTTTCAACAGCAAAAATGGTGCTGAGATGCACTGAACTAACTACTGGATGTCAGTGTTGTTCCACTGTTTAAAAAAATCTGAAAAAAAGTCAATGCATACAAAAGTCTTTACAAAAAAGAATATATTAGAATTTTGCATTTGCAGAAAGGATCAAGTAAAGACTCATTAAAAGTGCTTTTATCTGGTGAGCTTATTTTATTTAGTTTTCTTTTCATTAGCAAAATTATTTTCATTTAGTCCCTCCTAGGCTCAAAGTATTAGTAAGATCTTAAATAAATTCTGTTCTGATGGCTTAATTCACATATGGGAAAATGGTAAAACCAAAGAAGGAGAGAAAAAATGCTCTTAAATATTGTCTATCTACCTGTATAAAACATTTCAGAGCAAAGTTTCATAATTTTTTGGGGGGTCAGAAATTAAGTTTGGAATCAATCTACTTGAAGAAAGTATCAGAGATGTGTGACGGTAACTATTACATTCATAAGTAATCATATAAAAACATATAGTTGCTTTTTACATACAAATATTTAGCTTTTCTTTTTTTTTAACATTTATTTATTTATTTGAAAGTCAAAGTTACACAGAGAGAGAAGGAGAGGCAGAGAAAGAGAGAGAGAAAGTCTTCCATCCACTGGTTCACTCTCCAATCGGCAGCCATGTCCAGAGCTGGGCAGATCTGAAGCCAGGAGCCAGGAGTTTCTTCCAGGTCTCTCACGCAGGTGCAGTGGCCCAAGGACTTGACCATCTTCTGCTACTTTCCCAGCCATAGCAGAGTGCTGTATCAGAAGTGGAGCAGCTGGAACCTGAACCAGTGCCCATATGGGATCCTGGTAGTCGGTGGCTTATTGCTACACCACAGTGCCGGCCATCAAATATTTAGCTTTTAAGTATTACAATATTTATAGAATTAAAAATATTTGGCATGTGCTACAACAGAGTTACTCAATTCATTTTTGATTATGGTCTATAAGAATAGATGAGAGATGCTAACAACATTTACTAAACACTATGGAATAAGCCTTAATTTGGAGAGCTTTTTGCTCCTTTTCCTATCAGGCCAAATTTGTTGCCCTTGGGGTCAATATTGCCTCATTGAAAATTCCTTCTGTACAGTATTCATAATATTTTCATTGTCTCATGTCAGCTATTCCTCTCTCAAGCTTTATTTTTTCTTTTGGAGTCAAAATAATTCTAACCGGTTCTCATGAAATTACTTTTGGTACATTCATTATCAAAGACTAATTGGCATAGTTGGAATAAAAAATAATTTATTGAGGAGCTGATGTTGTGGCACAGCATTAAGCTGTTGATTACTGTGCCCTTCTCTCATACTGGAGTGCTGGTTTGAGTCCGAAGTTGCTCTGCTTCAGATCCAGCTCCCTGCTAAGTCTGGGAAGTAGCCAATGATAGCTCAAGTACTTGAGCTCCTGCCATCCACGTGAGAGACCTGCATGGAGTTCCTGGCTTCTCCCTGGCTGTTGCAGGCATTTGAGGCGTGAACCTGTAATTGGAAGATCTCTCTCTGCACTTTATCTCTCTGTCACTTTGCTTTTCAAGCAAATAAATGGATCTTTTAAACAAGATAATTTATTGTTATTTAATAGTTATGTTACTGAGTCTGTTTTCAGAATAAGTTTTGGTTTAACTACCTCAAATTTCCATGAAATAAAAACATGAGGCACCTATACAGAATATAAAAATGTGATAAATTTTAAAAATAAAGCTTCCCTCCAAACTTCATTTCTTCTAAAATTGTATGAGTCTGCAGTCTAAAAGTCATAGTATGTTTTACAAACAAAGAATGTATTCAGAGTTGGTTTCCCTTGTACTTCATTTGTGCTCCTATTAGCCTTTATTTCCTTTTCTAACACAAATCACTACAGGAAAAGAAAATCTGTTACATTTGCAAGTAAATTACACTTGTAAATGAAGTAAAAATCCTCAAATGACTTCAAATTGTCTCAAGGCCAATTGGATGTTAGATTACTATGAAAAAGAAAAGCAAAGGGAAGAGAAGAGAAGAAAAGAAAGAGACAAAGAAACAACGAGAAAGAAAGGAAGGAAGGAAGGAAGGAAGGAAGAAAGAAAGAAAGGAAAGAAAGAAAGAAAAGAAGGAAAGAAAGAAAGAAAGTGCTGCTATATATATATATAAATTGTTTGAAACCAAATATATTAAAAGCAGTACAACCTGATGAATATGACTTCACTCCTTATAACTACCTTCAGGTACATATAAGAAGAGGTTAATAGTTCTCAAGATTTTACAAACAGCTAGCTAATAAAAACTCCATTCTTTTATCATAAAAGAATGTACAACCTATGAAATGGCTATTTTCAAAGAGAATGTTTAAAATTAAAACAAACCCTCATTTGAGTTATACCAGTTAAAATATATATTCTGATTTAGTAATAGTTATGAGTGATAGCTGATTTCTAAAAGTCCTTAGGATGATTATACAATTACATAAGTAACCACAAAGCTGATTACATACTTAAAATTACATATGTTTATTTATTTGGGCAACTAGTGTTAGTCAATTAATAAGTGATGATCCCATGATGAAAAACATAGATCATTTATAAAAAGACTAGAAAACAAAGCCGTTGTTTTGTAGTCTTCATATTTAGTTTCAGACAAATATAATCTTATCACAACATTATTGGAAGAAAGTTCTCTATGGATCTCAGCATACCTCTGCATAGCTTGTGAGAAAGGGCACTGATCACCTCATTCTGCATTATCTTACCAAGGACCCCTATACAGAAAATTGCTTTGAAAGATGGCGATAGTGCTCTTCTACCACGCATGTATCTTGAATAAATGACAGGTGAGTTTCTCATCTAAGAAAACAAAGGTAGTTTCTCTCTCTGAAGTAAAATCAGACATTCTTACTGCCCAGTATAAAAGATTAGATTTGTGAACGACAGGCAAAACACCATGACAGCAGGTGTCACCTGTCACCTTGGCATTACCCCGTGGGAACTGGGTGTCAGAGAACATGGATGCTGCTGTTGCTCTAAGTTCCTTTACCTCTGATCCAGGGGTTTCATTTTCTGTTGCCGCTCATTGTACTTGTGAGAGGGCAAGTCGGATAAAACTTCAGGCTCCTCACATGTACTGGCAGTCATCTTGTTTGCTTAACTGTTTTTAGCTAGATACATTTCTTTTCCAAACAAATATAAGAACATTCAAACGACCTATAAAACTCCGCATGTCCATGCCTGAGCTTATCTCCAAGTTCTACTTCCTCCACAACTTTCTTACAATTGCGATGACTTTCCTTTCTATTCCTCACACTCAAGATGCTTGTATTTCTGCATTGCCTCTTCCCCAGGATTTATAAAAACCTTACTCATAGTGGATACCTAGTTTTCAGTACAAATTTCTCAATTCAATTTTAGTTGAATCTCAAGAAATTCATAGTTCTGTCTGTTATCTTATATATAATTCCTGTTTTTCTTTTCTCCCAGTGATTTCATTTTGAAATTGATATTTTTATTAACACTGTCTTGCTGATTAGTTATTAAGCTCCAAACAGTGAAGAATCTGGGTCTTTGGGTGATAGCTGCTACAGTTAAATGCTGAAAAGGGAATTCTGCATATTGCTCAATAGATATGTGGAAGAAAATTATATTTTTTGAATGTTCATATATGATAAGAATTGTCATAATTACATGGAATATAGCAGTATATAATTCATAGTCTGTAATCTCAGGAGCTTTATAGTTTTATGAAAAAGGAAATATCCTATGATGATTGGATTTTCTGGTTGGGGTCACATTACCTAGGAAGAGTCCTTCCTCTTGCACTGACAATCTTTATGACCACAATTTTGATATATTTGAGTCTTAACACATAGTGAGGTACTCAGTGAGTTTCTGTTATTATATTTATGATGTGTGCAAAGTGCCTGAATCAAGACAGGTTAAGTGGCTACTAGCAGTTAATATTGTTCTTCCTCCTTATAAAGTAAATAGTGAAAAAATCATTGAAAAATTAACCTGAGAAATTAGGCAATTGTCCACTCTTCCCTAAGTTTCCCCTTTTTTTCTGGAGTTCACTCTTTTCTGAAATTGTTTCTTGATGATAAAACACACAAAATTATATATATATATATATATATATATATATATATATATATATATATAAACTCCCTGCATTTCAAAACCAAGTATCTTCCCAATGTTGTGAAGAACATTTTTTTTTTTTTTGTTCCAGGAAACTCAACCTCTGTGACCTAATATTAAAAAAAAGACAAAGAAATTGTGAAGTAACTAGTACTTAATAGCTGATCAATGAATGAATACAGAGTTGAAAAAGTAGATGTCCACGTTTACTTTAGGCATCAATTATGTGTGAAAATCTAGAGATGCAAAGATGAACAAGTTCTCCTATACCAAGCCTTCCCTTTTTATAAAAAAAAATTTTTAAACTATTTTAATATTTAAATAATAATAAAACTGTTTTCTTTCTTTTTTTTTTTTTTTTTTTTTTTTTTTACAGGCAGAGTGGATAGTGAGAGAGAGAGAGAGAGAAAGGTCTTCCTTTTTGCCGTTGGTTCACCCTCCAATGGCCGCTGCGGCCGGCGCATCTCGCTGATCCGAAGCCAGGAGCCAGGGGCTTCTCCTGGTCTCCCATGCGGGTGCAGGGCCCAAGGACTTGGGCCATCCTCCACTGCCTTCCCGGGCCATAGCAGAGAGCTGGCCTGGAAGAGGGGCAACCAGGATAGAATCCGGCGCCCCAACCGGGACTAGAACCCGGTGTGCCTGCGCCGCAAGGCGGAGGATTAGCCTGTTAAGCCACGGCGCAGGCCAAAACTGTTTTCTATTTGCCATACAAAATTTATATAATAAATGATGAGATCTGTATTTCTCTAAGAATTAAACACCATACTCAGAGCATTTATGAGAATTTTTCTTAATAAATATGAGTCCCCTGAATTAGTAAATATTTGTTGAGTCTATATTCCATGAACTGTTTGAAGTGCTAAGAACACCAAAAAGAATAAGAGAAGCATGGCTTGAGTGGCATAAAAGAACAAGGCCACTCCTGATGGAAGAAAAATGTATAAATAAGCCATGTGTTACAAAGAAGAGGAAGAATAAGGAGGCAGAGATGGAAGAGGAAGAAGAAAAGGGGGAGAAAGTGAAAGGAGGGAAAAGTTATCTACATAGTATGCTATGAGAGGTTATAGTAAGAACTTTAACTACAATTAAATGTTTGCTAAACAAATTTTAATAAAGGAACTCAGAATACACAGTAGCAGGGAAGCCAAATATAGTTAATTATGAATGAGGTAGTCAAAAGGTTCAAGCTTTACTGAATAAAGTTCAAAATAAAATCATCGAGTTGGGGAGGTTAATTAAAAGTTACTATCAAAAGTCAATTTACTTGGGCATGGAAGGAAATAATTTAGTAAATGTAGGTAATGAGAAAAAGTATATAATCTATAATGGTAGCTAAATTAAAATAGAAGTTTATACCAGGAATTAGGAAATTTAGATTCCCTTCCTAGCTCCCTAAGTAAATAAATAAAAAGGCAATTTGTGAAGAAATCTACTTCATGGTGTTTTGTGTGATAAAACTAGAAAGCAAAAATCCTTCCTAGATATTTGCCAACAGAATCATATGAGAACTAAGGAAAAGGAGATGAAAATAATGATTTATTTCTGACTGGTGCTTCCATGGGGGTAAGCCAGAAAACCAATTAGACTCCAGCTCAAAGATGGCCTCTGTCAACAAGTATTTCAACCTCTTTCTGTCTTAACCTAAATCTAATAGGCCTACACTTCCTCAATCATTCCCAAACCAAAAAGCTACTAGTAACCACAAATAACTTCCAAAATCAGTGGAAAACTCACTAGCTAGCAAAAAAACAAAACATAGCAAACAGAAAAACACAGTGTATACAGTGTATACAAGCTTTGGCGATGTAATGACAATGTATTAAATTTAGGATCACTGATCAAAACTCCACATTATTTATACATATTAACTTTGAAAGGGATAATAAACCAGTCACCTCATTATATGCTATGTGTTGTTCTTAAAATATCAAAAATTCTGGAACCTCAAAATAATTTTTCCCCAAGAGGATCCCCTATAGCCTATTATGTTGATTTGAATTACACTGATGACCCAGCCAGGAACAAGGCAAGACAGGAACTACATTTTCTCTTCAAAGGACTTGTTTAACAATCAAGTTATCATTCATGCTACATATATGGAGGGAGAACATGAGTAAGAAGGGAAGAGTAAGAGAGTATCATTCTCTATAGGAATACACAATGGCTCTTGCCCTTTGAAGAGAGAACAGTAACAGGGGATATTAAATTCCTGTGTCCTTTTTAATTCTTGTCTTGATCATGGTGGTCCAATTTCCAACCTTTTCTGTTTTGCAGGAGTTAAAGAAAATCTGAAGATCTTTCTTCCCTTGAATGTTAACTGTTGAAGATTAAATTACCAAGGCCCAGGAAGGTAAATTTCCCAGTGTTTGAAGACAGAGAATTTTCTTGTGAAAAGTCATGCTACAGAAAAATGGTCATCAAGTATACAAGTTTAATCCAGTGGGTGCTAGTGTGTATTAAGAGTACTGCGCTGAGGGACATATTTCTGTTCTTTCAGTTGCAAGATGCTTAAGGCAAAGACTCAAGTCATTTTTTATTTTACTGGAGCCCCTTAAATAAAGATTTGTTTTGGTACAAATCATAACAAATACATGCAACTGAACTACTGTTTTGACTACTAAGAAAATGAAGTGTTTTAAATGAAGTGCAGCACAGAAAACATGAAAGGGAATACTTTATTGAATTATTTAAAAGGCGAAATTTTGAAAAAGTTTGTTAAAAGATTGCAGTCTCAGGGGAGAGTTAGGGAGAAAACCGCAGAGGAAACTTTACACAAATTGGAGGAACACTGGGACCTATGTGGAAGGTGAGGATGCACACAACTTAGGACCCCAGCAGCCAAGAGACTCCACACCAGTGTTAGAGACCGAGGTGAGACCAGACTGCAGCAGCCAAAGCCACTGGAGAAAAAGCTGCAGGAAGAGCCCGGTGGGGGATAGTGTACCTGCTAAACCAGAGAAGAAGAAACAAAGAGGGGCGTGTTTTCTCTCTCCTCGATCACCCTGCAAAGGCATCCTGTAACAAGATGACAGAGAGCAGGCACCATTTTGGACATACGTAACAGATGCACCAGCTCATGTCAAGCTCAGCAACCAGCCAAGCTGAGACTTCTGTCTGGTGGGGAGAAAAGACAAGGAGCTGGGTGCTTGTGATTGTGGGAGGCTTGTGTGCCAAGACTGTGAAAACGCTGAGACTGTGGGGCTTTCAAAACACTAATCTGCATGAGAAGACTCATGGTGTAGCTGAAACACTGGGCAGTCACTGTGAGAGGCAACAAAGGATCAGGGGTCCCTGGTTACCCAACAAGGACATTGCTAGGGGAATCTGAGCTCACACTGAGGACTGCACAGATCCTTTGTGTGTTCCCTTTGGCAGATATAATATACTCACTGGGGCTAGCACCTAGGCACTGATCTCCTTCAAAGAGAGGAGCTCAATTAAGTCTATACCAACAGACAAGAAGAAACCTCCCCTCTGATTAAAAAAAGATTATCACACCAAATCTGGTTTTGTCACCTCAGACATGCCCTTCACCTGGGAGCACTGAACAGGGCTCTTTGGCCACACCCATGACACGCCTCTAGATATGCCCTGAAAGCATACACTCCACTGATCCACTAGACATAGTTCAAAGATAAAAGACTCCACAGTGGAAAAAACAAAGAAACCAATGATTATCCCCACAAATACTGAATAACAAATGCACCAATTCAAGAAATAAGAATAAGCAAGACATCATGACACCCCCATAGGAACCCAACACTTCAATACTAGATTGTGAAGATGATGAGATTGAAGAAATGCCAGAAATGAAATTCAAAAAATTAATCCTAGGATACTTAGAAGTAATCAGAAGCAAACACATGAACTAATGAAATCCATACATGACATGAAAGAAAATTTCTCCCATGAAATTGAGATCTTAAAGATAAATCAAATTTAAATGTTGGAAATGAAGAATTCAATAGAACAAATTAAAAATACAGTGGAAAGCCTTAACAACAGAATTGGTGAAGCAAAAGAAAGAATATCTGACTTAAAAGTAAAGCACACAAAATTAGACAGTCAGACAAAACACAAGAAGAAGAAATTAGAAAACTAAAAAACAGTGTTGGGAATCTACAGGATACTATCAAATGAACCCAACATACGGGTTCTAGGAGTTCCTGAAAACATGAAAAGAGAGAAAGGATTAGAAGATCGTTTCAGTGAAATAAAAACAGAAAACTTCTCTAATTTGGAGAAAGAAAGGGACACCCAAGTACAGGCAACACATAGAACTCATAATAGAAATGACAAGAAAAGATCCTCACCATGACACATTGTGATCAAACTCTCTACAGTAAAACATAAAGAAAGGATTCTAAAATGTGCACACAGGAAATGCCAGGTTACTTTTAGAGGATCTCCAATTAGACTCACAGTGGAATTCTCATCAGAAACCCTACAGGCTAGGAGGGAATGAAGATATATGTTACAAGTCTTAAGAGAAAAAAAACTGTCAACCCAGAATCCTATACATTGCAAAAGTCTCATTTATAAATGAAGGTGAAATAAAGACCTTCCATGACAAACAGAAACTGAAAGAATTTGTTACCACCAGGCCAGTCCTGCAGAAGATGCTTAAGATGTTCTGCACATCAAAACAAACAACCCATTTAAGAGATGGGCCAAGGACCTAAATAGACATTTTCAAAAGAGGAAATACAAACAGCCAACAGAAACATGAAGACATGTTAGGATCACTAGCCATCAGGGAAATGCAAATCAAAACCACCATAAGGTTTCACCTCACCCCAGTTAGAATGGCTTACTTACAGAAATCAACTAACAACTGATACTGGCGAGGATGTGGGGAAAAAGGCACACTAATCCGCTATTGGTAGGAATGAAAACTGGTAAAGCCACTACGGAAGACAGTTTGGAGATTCCCCATAAACCAGAATATAGCCCTACCACATGACCCAGCCATCCTACTCCTTAGAATTCACCCAAAGGAAATTAAATTGGCAAATAAAAGAGTTATTTACACCTCAATGCTTATTGTATCTCAATTCACAATAGCTAAGACATGGAATCAACCTAAATGCCCATCAACAGTAGACTGGATAAAGAAATTATGTGACATGTACTCTATAGAATACAATACATCAGTAAAAAAAATTGAAATCTGGTCATTTGCAACAAAATGGAGGAATCTGGAAAATATCAGGCTGAGTGAAATAAGCCACTCCCAAAGGGACAAATATCTCCCTGATCGGTGACAACTAACTGAATGCCTAAAAGGAAACCTGTAGAAGTGGAACTGACATTGTGAGAAACAATGACTTGATCAGCCTTGTCCTGACTGTTGAGGAACAGCTTGCTATTTTATTCTTTTTAGTATTTTTGTTCTACTTAATACCATTGGTTGAACTCTTTAATTAACACATAATTATTCTTAGGCATTTAAATACAACTGAAAATTGATTCCTGTTAAAAATAAGAATGGGAATAAGGGAGGAGATGTACAGTTCGGCACATGCTCACTCGGACTTGCCCCTAATGGTAGAGCTAGAAACATGCCATGGACTCCAAATCCCATTAAGTTGGCAGGTACCAAAGCCATCTTATTAGTTAAAGTGATCAGTTTGGAAGTTCATAATTGATCATAAAGATAGGATTAAGTGTCAAAGGGATTAAATAAATAAGACTAACGTCTGCTAATGACAATTGATATAATTAAAAAGAAGAGAACAATCCAAGATGGGAAGCAGGATACACAGCAGACTCATAGAATGGCAAATGCCCTAAACAGCACTCTGGCCTCAGAATCAGCCTGTAAAGCATTCGGATCTGGCTAAAAAGCCTATGAGAGCTTCTCTGGCATGGAAAGCCAAGGCACTGTGGCAAAAAAAAAAAAAAAAAAAAAAAAAACACCTAAATGAAAGATCTCTGTAAGATCCCAATTGAAAAGAATGGGCCATCAAAGAAAGAGGTACCTTTCTCTGAAGGGAGGAGAGAAATTCTACTTTGATTATGGCCTTGTCTAAATAAGGCTGGAGTTTGTGAATGCAAGAGGCTTCCATAGCCTTGGCAGCTCATGACTAGAGCTTCAGGTGATTACTGACATCATAAACAAGAGTGTCAATTGTTAAATCTACAATGAGATTCACTGTGTACTTACCCCCCACATAGGATCTCTGTCCTTAATGTGTTGTACTATGAGAATCAATGATAAAACTAGTCTTCAAACAGTACTTTATATTTTGTGTGTCTGTGGGGATGCAAACTGTTTAAATCTTTACTTAGTATATACTAAGTTGATCTTCTGTTTATAAAATTATATAATTAAAATGTATATAATTAAAAATGTATATAATTAAAAGTGAATCTTAATGAACAATGGCATGGGAGAGGGAGTAGAAGGTGGGATGGTTTGCCGGTGGGGAGGTGGTTATGTTTATGGGGGGAAAAATTGCTATAACCCAAAAGTTGTACTTTCAAAATTTATATTTATTAAATAAAGGTTTTCTTAAAAAAAACTATTTATTTATTTGTTTATCTATTTGAAAGGCAGAGGAAGAGAGAGGGAGATAGATAAATAGTGAAAATTCTCATCCCTTGATTCACTCCCCAAATACTTGTAACCACTAGATATGGGCCAGGTCAAAGCTGGGAGCCAGAATGCTAAGCAGGTCTCCCAGGAGGGTGGAATTATTCAAATTACTTGATCTATCACTGTTGCCTCCAAGAATCTGCATTAGTAGGAAGCTAGAATCAGGAGCTATAGCTGAGAACTGAACCAAGTCACTGTGATACAAGATAAGGATATCTTAGCTGGTGTCTTTACTACTAGGCTAACTTCCCGCTTCTAGAGCTTCCTCTTTTTTTTAAATAATTATTTTTATATATTTGAAAGACAGAGCTGCAGAGAAAGGTAGAGCCAGAGAGAGAGAGAGAGAGGGAGATGTCTTCCGTTCTGCTGGTTCACTCCCCAAATGACCACAATGGCCAGAGCTGAGCTGATCTGAAGCCAGGAGGGAGGAATTTTTCCGGGTCTCCCACATGGGTGAAGGGGCCCAAGCACTTGTGCCATCTTCTACTGCTTTCCCAGGCTATAGCAGAGAGCTGGATTGTAATAGGATCAGCCAAGACTTGAACGAGCACCCAGAAGGGATGCCAGCACTGCAGGCTGGGGTGTTAACCCGCTACACCACAGTGCTGACCCCAATATCTTATTTTTCTTACAACCTATCAATACTTTCAATCTTTTTTTTTAAATTTTATTTTAAGTTATACAAGAGTCATGTATTTCATATATACAGATTTAGGAACATAGTGGTACTACCTTCCTATCTTTTTTTTTTTTTCTTTTTCTTTTTTGACAGGCAGAGTGGACAGTGAGAGAGAGAGAGAGAGAGAGAGAGAGAGAGACAGAGAGAAAGGTCTTCCTTTGCCGTTGGTTCACCCTCCAATGGCCGCCGTGGCCGGTGTGCTTCAGCCGGCGCATTGCGCTGATCCGAAGCCAGGAGCCAGGTGCTTCTCCTGGTCTCCCATGGGGTGCAGGGCCCAAGCACTTGGGCCATCCTCCACTGCACTCCTGGGCCATAGCAGAGAGCTGGCCTGGAAGAGGGGCAACCGGGACAGAATCTGGCATCCTGACCTGGACTAGAACCCGGTGTGCCGGCGCTGCAGGCAGAGGATTAGCCTACTGAGCCATGGCGCTGGCCCTTCCTATGCTTTCAATCTCTAAAGTCAATTCAAAAATCATTTTCTCAAAAAATTATTTCATCCCTTTGATAAACATTAAGGATGCCCTATATATTTGTTTATGTTTGTTGAATGGTTAAATTGTAAGTAAAATATACATATTACCATCTTTATCCCTTGTACAATGTAACTTCTCATGTGCAGGAACAATGTCTGTCTTACTATTCAGTGACTTTTTAGTTCTATGTATGTTGTACAAAAATAGAAAACAGTCATAAATAGAGATCACATCACATTTGCCTCTCTAGGATATAGCATAAAGTTGACCATATAGTGGAAAATACACAATTATTGAGTTTACCTATAAATGAAGAAGCTGCACTTCCCACAGTTTAACATTCTGTGGTTGCATACGTAGTGTGTGGTAGCTGCTACTATATTAGACACTATAATTAATTCTATACAGTATTGGAGTTGATAAGCTAGCTGAGCAAAACATAAAACCCCATGTGAAACAAAATAAACCATTATTTTAAAAAAAAGTAAAGAAAAAATTATATTTCAGCACTTCTGAGGTTTAAAACCTTCTTTATTTTGTCTTTGAGATTGATACACGTTTCCAAAGAAACTATCAAAATGTCTCTATAGGCGAGTATGCTAAGGTATAGGAACATGCTGCTCTCGAATCTCTTAGCCTGGAGTCAGGTCAGGAATACCAGCTGTGATAAATTGTAAAGTAAGTATGTACAATTTGACAAGCCAGACAAAGATTTGCTTGTTGGAGTGTTCTAAATCTTTTGTTCTTAGTTTTGTTCCTCAAAGTGTTCAAAGATAGCCAAACAGCATGCAAGATCAGGCACAGGGAGTGGAGCAATTGCACAGCGTATATATTTTTTTCCACTCCATGGGCACATTATTCACAACATTATTGTTCTGATCATCAATTTGCATTGCATTGTTCTCTCTCATATTTATGAATGCTGTTTTCTGCCCCTTGTAGTCACGTCTACTTACTCTTCCACTTGCCACATCATAGATTAATACAGTACAGAAGGAAGCAAACATACTGACTGTGTTGACACAGGGACAGTGCATCAGTTGATTCAACTCTGCACTAATGATAAGCAACAGATCTTAAAGGCAAGGGGAAACACAGGAGCAAGTGCAAGAAAAAATATTTGAAAACAGTTTTTCTAGGTACAGTCTTAAAAGTCAACAATCATAAAAAAAAAACAACTATTAGTTTACAAATGAAGCCTAACAGTATGGAGATATATAATAGGAACTTTGGGTTTGTATCTGAATGAAAGGATAAAAATTTACCATAGTCAAATTCTTCTCAATGCTGTAGGGAAAATATGTCATGGTATTTCTTTTAGGCTCATTTCGGTGTAATGTTTGTTTAAATAAAGAAGCAAGTAATTGAACTGTTTTCTGAGACCACTAGCATCTGCTCTTCCCCAATGTTGTATCAAAACATCTGATGAACAGAGAAAACTAGAGTTCCTATTTCATTGATGAAATATAATTTTATTGAAAGTTGTTTATTACCTTATTACATTGTCACCAGCTAACATCCTTTTGAAAAAATCTTTACTTCTAGCTCTTTTTTTTTCTTTTTAACATAAGTGTAACTGATAATTTTCATTAAAAAAAGTCTTCAGTAGGATTCAGTGTCTTTGCAAGTTAGTGATGTCGGTCCTTCCCTTGGTTTGGATGCTTGTAGTGCACAAGCAGCTAGGATACATTCTATATCCCAAATGGGGCTATATTTATACTATAAAGAATATATATTATATTATTATATTAATCATGAATGACAATTTATAAAGAGCTCCTCCAAAGTTAAATGAAATGTGTTGTTACATAATAGGGCTTGAAAACACAAGGATCACGAACAATAGTAGAAAGAGAAAGAGAAAGCTTACCCAACCATCTAAGCTGCTGTAAATGACTTAGTTGAAAATGACTGCTTGCTACCTAAAATTTTAATTTATTTTTCCTGTTTTCCATTACCTTACATAATCTGAGTCAGTCTTCTGAAAGAGTTATCTAAGCTTAAACCTTAACCTAATATACTTTTCCTTTAAAAATACCAACATAGTTAGGTAAGAAAATGACAAAATCAGTGCGATTAGCACTTTGAATTTTAAACAAAGCTTCCAATGCTGCCTTCTAGGAGTTAAAAATATGTCTGTCTAGCAAGAAAAATGAAAAAAAAAATGCACAAAAATTATTTAATATACCCAGTCCTGCCCATTACAATCATTTGGGGAGTAAACCAGCTAAGGGAAGATCTCCCTCTTTCTCTCTCTCTCTCTCTCAGTCTTTCCTTCTGTCTCTCTGTAACTCTGCTTTTCAGATAAATAAAATGAATCTTTTAATGATTATTTAATATATTGGAACTGGCACTGTGGCATAGTAGGCTAAGCCTCCACTTGTGGAGCCAACATCCCATATGGGCGCCAGTTAATGTCCCAGCTGCTCTTCTTCTGATCCAGCTCTCTGCTATGGCCTGGGAAAGCAGTAGAAGATGGCCCAAGTGCTTGAGCCCCTGCACTCATGCGGGAGACCTAGAAGAAGCTCCTGGTTCTTGGCTTCAGATCAGCCCAGCCTTGGCTGTTGTGGTCATTTGAGGAGTGAACCAGCACATAGAAGACCTGTCTCTCGTCTCTCCCTCTCTGTGTCTATAATGCTACCTCTCAAATAAATAAATAAAATCTTTAAATAATATTTAATATTAACAAGAAAAGAAATGTAAATTCAAGATTCAATTTATTAAAGTGGAGGCAGATTCTGATGTGTAGGATAGTGGAAAAATGTATGGAGAAGTTGGCACTTAGAAATGGGTTTGGAGAGAAAACAGAGATGACTATCAACAACATTTGCTTGCATTTTAAAACAAAAAGTTGGATTTCAAAGACATTTCCTGTTTGCAGTTCCTGCAAAAGGTCATCCTCTTGCTCCATGTCCCATCAGTAGAGGTTCACTGTCCTCTGTTCTTGGTACATTCATAAAAATCCATGAAAGGAATTGGCACGACACCAAGAGAAATCAAGGCATAGTGAGGATCTGGATGAAGTAGTGAATAGTCATAATTATTAAAAAAGTGTGAATAATAACTTAAACACTTGAAATTCCTTTTTCCCCAGAGACAGGGGATTTAGACTCATCTTTCAAACACAAATGCATCCCCAAATTTCCCAGTAAATATGTCTCTTTAATATTATCATTCAAAATCTTGCAGTCTCAGACTTTATTTTTACCTCCTTAACTACTAATTAAGACACTCACAAATACAGAGTTTCAAGGGCTGCCAATATACACTATAGTCTGATGACAACTTATGGATGTGGCCTGAATCTCACATCTGAACTAAATGCTCATTGTATACCCTACTTCCTATGTAAACTCTCCATTTCGATGGGTTCTAGCCTCAAAAACTTCAACATATTAAAAATAAACTTACCATTAAACTTTCTTCTTTTACTAAATCCTTTTTTAAAGTTGATAACAGATTCATCCAAGTTGGAAATTATTTCATACTGTCCCACATCCTTATTTTCCATTTAATTTTATACATAATATTTTATTTTAATACCTTTCAACCAGTGTTCATTGTGTGGCCACACTATGCAACAAAAGCAGAAAGGAGGATGATAGAACTTACAGCTTAGACACAAGTTTTAGAACAAATGATAAACATGATGATGGTTATGCAGGGTCTCGAACTGGTGCCCATATGGAATGCCTGCACTACAGGAGGCGGCTCCACCCACTATGCCACAGCACTGGCCCCTTGATGGGGTCTTAATTTTGACTTCTTCATACTTACTTTCCATGGATGGCATGCCTTTTATTTTCTTGGAAAATGAAAAAAAAAAATTCCAGGGCTCTAGATTTATACCACTCCCTATCATCCTCTGCAAACATACTGCATGCCTTCCTCCTGCCACTTTATAGGAACCACTTACTTGCATATCTAATGCCAGATTCTGTACTTGCGTATCAAATCCCATTCCCTGAAACCCACTCAAAGAATCTCTCCAAGTGATTTTTTTGGCCTGTCTTGCATCCTTAAGTGTTTCCTGTCTATCAGATAATGTTCACCAAGCCATTTTCACTTGCAATCACAAGAGGGTGACTCTAACAGAATCTGTTGGCTAGTGGTCATAGCCTTTTATGAAGACAACTGCTGGATGTTAATTGCACAGTTTTGTCTTGAGGCAATACTCTCATAGCTGTTGGATTCTTGGCTAGAACTTGGAGTGCTAAGAATAGGATGTCGAACTCAGTCAACAGGATCTTGGAGGATTGGCTGGGGGGGATGGCCATCTCACTGGTACTTAAGTGTTGTTTCTGAGAGAGACATGGGTGGAGCAAAATCCTTATGGGTTCGATTGATAGTGCTTGGGAATTGGGTCACCTGGATGGTTCAATGACTGATGGAGTCTTTTTTTTTTTAATTATTCAGAATATTTGGATTCTTTTGAGTCTTTTTTTAAAGATTTATTTAGTGTAATGAAGCAAGTTAAAAACAGGAGACAGAATCGAGCTTCATCGGTGCCAGGCACGGATGATTTGTTCACTACATGCTTTTGAAGTCCTAGGAGAAAGATAGTGTTTGATCCAAAAGGTATAATTGGAATCTCAGGGCAGCAGCTACATTATCGAAGTGTTTTAGCCAGCAGAATCACTTTATCAGTGTGTATTAAGTTTGTATCAGTACTATCTACCTCTGTGTGATACTCATTATTCTTCTTTATTGTCTGTCTCCTCCCTACATTAAAATGTGGCTTCCATAGATTGTGAAAAACACTGTATACTCAGCATAGTTATTCCCTCCTTATACATTGTTTCACTTTCTATGGATTTGGTTACTTGCAGCCAATCATGGTCTGATAATAATTCAGGAAAATTCCAGTATTAAAACATTCTTAAATTTCTAATTGCACACTTTTATTAGGGTTGTTTGAACATAAGCCCCATAACTAAGACAGGTACTCAATGAATAAACAAGAGGTAGCATATATAGCATGGATACTGTAAACATACTCTAAACATCCTAATAGGATGGAGTGAGATGCTGTGATACGTCATAACACTCAGAATGACTTCCTCGGCATCAGTGGAGAAGGTCAACAGTAGCCTAATGCTGCAGAATAATGCCTATGTCATTATGTCACTCTGTCTCATCACATAGGTGTTATATCAGCTAACATCATCACAAGGAAAAGGGTCAGTACACTACCATAAGACATTCTGAGAGAGAAATTATATTCACATAACTAATTGTTCTGTTTCATTTTTTGTTATTTCTCTTTTAATGTATCTAATTTATAAATTAAACTCTATCATAGGTATGCATATATATGAAAATATGGCATACTTAGGGTTTGGTTCTATGTACCATTTCAGCATCCACTAGAAGTCTTAGAATATATTCTACATAAGTAAAAAGAGGATATTATAATTCCATGTGTATGTAATACACACTTTTTAATATATTCTTGCTGAGGGAATGAATTGATGAATGCTATGTTGAGGAATTTTATTTAAGATTTGAAAATGAATACATATTGGGCAGAAAATGAATAGGAGATGAGGGTCCATTCTGGATCTGAGAATAGTGTCTGAGGAGAATCAGAACTAGAAAAAGCAGTGCGCATTCTAGAACTGGAAGGGAGTCCTTACGTCTACAGGTGGTTGGTTAACCTATTGTAAGGGGGCATTGCAAACCATGAAAGGGCAGAGTTCCAGAGAGAGAAAGAGCAAGAGTGAGAGCATGGTGAGGGGAGAGAGAGAGAGCTTCCATCTGCTGGTTCACTTGCCAAATGGCCACCATGGCCAGGGCTGGGCAAGGCTGAAGCCAGGAGCCTATAACACAGCGGAACCTGTAATACGGAAGTGGCTGATCAAATCTGTACTTAAAAGGAAATCTTTCTGTATGAAGCAGTGTGAAGGTTTATTCTAGTGGAACAAAGGGATGGGAAGAGAGATATTCCAGCCATAATCTCTTAGCTAATGATAGCAGCACTGAGGGTGTAGAGAATATAATTGTTTTTATAGTTAACTTAATAAAAAATCCAGAGAATACAATTAATGCTTGGATGTGAATGTGGAAAAGTGAGAAAATCAGTATTTGAGTAATTGCATGGACAGTGGGGTCCCTAGCTAAAATAGAAGGCACCAGATATTGGACATGAATGGAGAATAAATCTGGCCATAATACATGCATTTGAAGACTGTGCTGCACCTCCCTTAGGACAGGAAAGCAAACAAACAGGTAGTCAGATATGCTGGGCCAGGGAGATAGTGGAGCAAGAATTTCATTTTTGAGGGTCATCAGCATTCAGAAAATAAAACAAAGTTCTAAGAATGGTTAAGATTACTTAAGGATAGAATAGAGAAGAAGATAAGAGAACCTAGGTAAAATCCTGAAGAAGGATAATATTTAGGGGATGGGTAGACACAAGTATATAGTTCAATATAGTTTATGAGATATCTCCTCAACCATCTGAGCAAATATGGACTCCAGTAACAAATGGAATTGGGATAGCAGAGTAGCCACATATAAAAGTGAAAAATTTTAAAATAGGAATCACAGTAGACACCAGAATAAATCACAATATATCAAAGATCTAAATGTAAGCAAAAAAGAAAGAGAAAATAAACCATTCAAATTCAAGAAGCCATATGATCTGAATCTAATTCATGCTTGAGCTGATATTCTGTTACATTAAATGGCAGAAATAATAATAAAATTGGCCTATCCACATCCTCCAGCTAATCTGCTGAAATGTCAATAAACATTCTTTAACAGCAATAAAATAATCCTTCAAGGCCTTTTGCACAACATAGAGCATTTAAAACATCAATTATTTAATAATTTAACACTTAATGCACTCATAAGTTGGTGTGCTCGTGTTTATGATGTAATGGCATTCTTCGGTATTCAATACAAATTATACTTCATTTCTATGCTGCAATGAGCATAAACTATAATGTAAATGAACCCTATTAAATATTTTGTTACAATCACATACAAATCCAAATAACACTTAGCAAATAAACAAAAAAGACAATTTTTAATCATGATTGCTTATCACTTAAAGCCATGCTTGAGTGAGATATCTGGGCCAGAAAAGACAGAATCTACAGGCATTGTTGCCGTGGTGGTAAGTGAAGGTTAATGCGAGTTACAATATATAAGCCTTTCTGCCAGGATGTGAAAGTACAGGAAGAGAACTGCAGTGCATCCTACCTCCGCTAACCAATTGTCTTGAGTCACTTTAACGTTCTGGATATGGTGCATGTGTAAATTCACCACAGTAAGTCAATCTTTTATGTTAAAAAATAAAGACTCAAACTTGAGAACATTAAAAATTAAAAACTACAACACAGCAAATTCATCCTATAAAGAATAATAATGAAAATAGCAAACTAAGATAATATATTTGCCACCTATATTATAAAGGGTTAATACCTTTCATAAAATGAGTGTTTACAGTTAATTGATAGGAGAAAGACAAAGAAATCAATAGAAAAATGACAAAAAGCAAAAAGTTCACAAAAATGTATGATAAAGGTTTTTTCAACATCTGAAAATATAGTCAATTTCCCTTATACAAAAGAAATAATATAAATTAAAACTTCATTTAATATACATATGTATGATATTTCTTACATATCAGAATTGGCTTAAATCCAAATATTTTTTGAGAATACTGTAAAAACACATTTCCATGTATTGCTGCTATTGTAAAAAGAAACTATAAAGATATATGAAAAGTATTTGGATATCTATCAAAATTACGACCATACTTATACTTTGACAGAACAATCTCAATTTGACGAACCCAGTTAGAACATATACATACATTCCAAATAAAAATGAAATGGCATATGTAGCATATGTATAAAGTTATTTATCATGATATTGTTTAAATTAGAAAGATATTAAAAACAGCATGCATGGCTATCAGTAGAGACGATGGCAAATCTACATAATAAGCAATATTAAAAAATATGAATTAACATTAAAAGAACTCCAGGATATACTGCAAGCTTAAGAAAATGAAGTGCAGAATAGTGTGTATCATATGCTAACTATCATGTAGTAAGGTGAAAAATAATACATATGGTGTTTTGTTTAAATTCACAATAAACACAAACATCTATAAGGATAATCAGTAATTTAATAAAAATAAGAGAAGGAAAAGAAATATATGGCAGACGGATAACAATGAAAATACATTGTCTATGCTTACGTTACCTAAAGGGTTTCAACATTTAATCACATATATACATTATATCATTTTAACTATAGATGAAAAGCCAAAGAAACAGGTGAATCTAACTTGCATAAAATTAATTAATAGAGGCCGGCGTCATGGCTCACTTGGCTAATCCTCCGCCTGGAGCGTCAGTATCCCATATGGTCACCAGGTTCTAGTCCTGGTTGCTCCTCTTCCAGTCCAGCTCTCTGCTGTGGCCTGGGAAGGCAGTGGAGGATGGCCCAAGTGCTTGGGCCCCTGCACCCGCTTGGGAGACTGGGAGGAGGCACTTGGCTCCTGGCTTCGGATCAGTGTAGCTCCGGCCGTAGCGGCCATTTTAGGGGTGAACCAACGGAGGGAAGACCTTTCTCTCTGTCTCTTTCTCTCTCACTGTCTAACTCTATCTGTCAAATAAATTAAAAAAAATTAATAATAAAGTCACAAGCAAAAAACATATCCCAAGGAATTAAAGTACAATATATTGAATAAATTTATTAATGCAGCATTGTGTAAATTAATCAACTATATAAATAAATATACCCCCAAGTAACTTTATGAAGCAAGACAAATAAAACAGAGATGACATTTTTAAAGGAAAGATATTAAATAAAACTACATAGTATTAAAATTGTACTTAAAAAATGAAAAATATAAAATTATTATAAATATTTTTTCTGCTTATTCAGTAAAGTTTCACCTAGTAAAGATGTCTGAAAACTTTATCACTCCACAGTTTTGAACATCCTTGGCTAACAGTGCATCCTCCAATTCTGCTCCCTATTTAATGAAAGTGGAATATTTGTAAAAATGGCTTACTCTGGTTTGGCCATGTACAGTAAGCCCAGGACACTTTTTTAATATTTATTATGTATTTGAAAGGCAGGGTAACAGAGAAGTGGGGGCGGGGGTTCCAGCTACTGGTTCATTCCACAAATAGTCGCAATGCTCATGACAGCCCTACTGAGGCCAAGAGCCAGGAACTCTATCTGGCTCTTCTAGTGGGTGGCAGGGACCCAAATAGTTGGGCCATCTTCTGCTGCTTTCCCAGGCACCTTAGCAGGGAGCTGGGTATGAAGAGAAGCAGCTTGGACTCAAAGTGGTCCCCTGATATGTGCTACTGTGCATTGTAGGTTGTGGTTTAGTTGGCCAGTGCTGGCCCCCAAGACCGTCTTTTTACTATCAGAAAACTTTCCGTATTAAAGCAATTATGCCAAAATATATTGAAATGACCAGGAATGATTTTCCAAATTCAAAATGTGACAGTTGAGAATCAAAAATAATAATAAATGTAGAATAGATCAAATCCACCAAAAAAATCAAGGGATCAGAACAAAAATGAAAAGTAAAACAAACAAGCAGAACATGCATTACGCTTGCAGAAGAGTTCTCCAGATGGTTTTGGACAGACTCCGTTTGCTACTTTTGTCGTTTCTGAGTAAGTTGTCTGGGAAAGCCTGGCCTCTGTTCCAGTTTCCTCCCAAATAGGATGCCCTTTAGCATGTTAATTGAGCATGTCCTGTGGCCTCCAGTGTAAAACCCAGTGTGGGCTGCATTCTAAGGGTCCCCATTGCAGCGCAAATGGTGCACGTGGAGTTGAGGAAGCTTTTATGAGCTCTGAGAAACTGGATCACAGTGAGTCCTAGGTTTCCCTCGTCCCTTGCTGTCTATCTGTTGGTAGTAAAGCAGCTTCATATAACTTGTGTGTGGGTGGGGGTGCTGTCTCACCAGATAAGCTCAGAACCAGCGCACAGTGAACCTGCTTCACCCTATCTTTCTGACATCTGGGATAACATGAAACCAACTCCTTGTTTTGAACATTGAAGTTCCTTTACAAGAAAAACAAAATTTCTGAGTAACTGAACAGATCCAGCTGATGAGAAAAGCACTGGATTACAAAATCAATGTAGAAGATACAAAAGCATTTTTAAAAATTCTATGATTTTATAAAGAAATAAAATTATCAATTCAAACTATTATTTTTGAATTTATTAACTGAATAGTGGAAAAAGGGATTTGAGGATTTGTATAGTATAAAAAACATAAAATTACCTTCTAATTAGTGTGAAAACTATAAAAAAATTAGACTGTCAATATTGTTAAAACAGTGGTCAGTCTTTGTTAGTATCACTCATGGTGAGTCGATCACATGATAGATAACTTCTGATCTGCTGTAGCTTGAAGCTCACCTAATCTGTTTTAAAATTTAGTCAAAGTGCTTAGTTTGCATTCATCAATCCTTTTATATATAAATTTCAGATGACTATATCTCGAGCCGTCAATTTAAAAAAAAAATAATCCAAAAGGCACCACTGGAGAGCAATTGGGAATCCTCCCATAAAGGGAAGCACTCTATAGAAAAGTGGGCCTACTTTTTGCAGTGAATCATTTATTAAAAAGGAAAAGGATTTCAGGCTAAAGGAAAAATGACAGAAAGAGCATCACAGTAAGACACAGCCTATGATCTTAATAAATATCAGTTTGACAAACCATCTATGTATAGGATTTTTTTTAAAGATTTTATATTTTATTTATTTGAAAGACAGAGTTAGAGAGGTAGAGACAGAGGGAGGGGTCTTCCATCCGCTGGTTCACTTTCCAGATGGCTGTAATGGCCAGAGCTGTGCCGATCCGAAGCCAGGAGCCAGGAGCTGCCTCCTGGTCTCCCACGTGGGTGCAAGGGCCCACAGACTTGGAACATCTTCCACTGCTTTCCCAGGCCATAGTAGAGAGCTAGATTGGAAGTGGAGCAGCCGGGACTAGAAACGGCATCTATACGGGATTCTGGTGCCTCAGCCCAAGGCTTTAACCCACTGAGCCACAGCGCTGGCCCCAGGATTTTTGAAATTACCAAAAGAATTTGAATATTATCAACACACTAGATGACAAGAAAATTTACTGCCCTAAAAATATACTAAAAATTAAGTGATCATAAGATGCATAGAATCTTATTTTGGATCTATATCTACATCTATATGGTCCAGTCACGCATATTCTGTAAAGTTTCACCTAGAAAATGTGGCATAAAGTTATACTATGAGAATATCATAGTGGGAACCTCTGGAACGTAAGGATACACAGTTTTAATTTTCTCAGTTTTTTTAATATATAATTTCAAATTATTTATATCTGGAGTATATCTGCTTCTTTGATATTAATGAAAAGTTATGTGAAAACAGAGATGTAGACATGAGGAGGGTGAAAAGACAAGAGAAAGGGATGGGAGACAGAAGATGAAAGAGGGAACTAGAGAGAGTGTAAAGGAGAGAGAAAGAGACAGTAAAGGGCGTGTAGCAAGTATATAGAACTTGGAAAGATGGATTATTTAAGGAAATAAATTTCCATCAATGTAATTCTTTAAAGAAGTGACTCCAGTTTCATAAAGTGATGTTGAGATGAAACCAAAATTATAAAATTATTCATGAATTTAGTAGAGAGAAATTTACTCAAAGTGTCATAAATACTAGATAGGATTGAAATTCTGCAAGAAGGGAAGGGTTCAGTTATTTGAAAAACATTGCCTTTTGTTGTTTTGGTTAAGGAAAAAGATTATAGATTCAAATATCAGCAGAACCAGGTGTTTAGTGGTATCTCACAGTGGTGTGCTGAATTTAATACTGACTCTATCCTGAATCCAGCTCTTCACTGAGATTCTGCCACCCATGCGAGAGATCTGGTTTGAGTAGTTGGCTCCCAACATCAGTCTCTGTCCAGCCAAGGTTGTTGTGGGCCCTTGGCAAGTTACTCACTGGATGGAAACTCTCTCTTCTTTTCTCTCCTCTCTCTCTCTCTCTCTCTAGGTCCCTTTATGTCTGCCTTCCTCTTATATCAAAGAAAAATCAAATACAAGCAGATTTATTGATTTAGTAAGAAGAACATATGAGCTCATCTCTGATAGCTTCCATTTTCCATGTGTAGAAAACCATCTAACAAGAAGGAAGATTTGGAGAATTGAAAGGTGGAATGTTTTCAACAACATGAGAAAGGTTCAAATACCTACCATTACAGACCACAAAACATAGTAATCAAGAAATCATAGGGACTATCTTAAGATTCAAAGAAATGCTCAGAGAACATTGAGAATCATATAGTATATTTGCACTACTCTGTCTAAATCCGTGATACTCTAAGTTGATTTCCAGAAGCTTAAATTTGAGTAACTACAAGGAATATTGCTGGCTTAGTCCAAGGGTTTTATGTTTTATTTACATTGGGAAGAAAGAAGGGACATGATATGTGAGCATATTGGCAAGTATATGTCACTGGATTTGGAGCAAATGGAAAACCCATGAAGCTATGAGTGTTTTTTCTGATAAGGAACAGAATGTAGAGGGATAAAAGGAGAAGGATTTAATGAGATTGAAGAGCAGGTGTGATGGAAATAACTCATTAGGAACACTGAAGTCTGAGTGATTGTGGTGATAGATCAGTCTTGTAATAAATTTTTCCATTTTGAAAATACTATTTTGCCATATTTGTTTTCTCTGCATTCCTACTACTGTTTTCTCCACAAAGAATACTTCTGGCTTGGATTTTTTTTTCAGTTTACTTTTAATCAGTTTTATTTTCTCTGATTTTCATTTTCAGTACTCAAAGCTATCTCTAGTAGGGGCAAGGAATGTCCATTCCCCAGACCATGTAATGCCCCAGAAATCATTTGGTCTGGCCCTGCCAAGGCAATTGCATACAGAACCTGAAATTTAATACATCCTTAGCAGACTAATTTTTAAGTTGATAGTATTACATAGCCAGAGAATTATGGTCTAAATATCCAAATGGCCCTTGACAGAAAAAAAGGTTACCCACATCTGCAATGCATATCTGATCAAATTCCATCTCTTATTAGACTCTTTAATAAATTTTTGCTAATTTTAGAATAGCACTCAACTGATTTTAGCTTTTAAACCTTTCTTCCTTACTCGCCCATAGCTGCTTTTAACCTCTAGCTCTTTCCTTGGACGTCTATTCAGCCACAGCAAACTGTGGTTCCAGTGATAAATCAGATGTTTGTGATTGAAGCATTTATGACTTCACTAGCTGAATGCATTTGTCTGGAATATTCTTTATGTCTTAAACAAGTAGCTACGTTTACTTCAGAAGCTCACAAATTCTCTCCTGGGAAGCCATTCCTGACTCACCCATTCTGATTTACATGTTTTACCCAGAAGTCAATTACCTTTTCCTTTCTTCCCATCACTGAAGAGTCTAAAAAAACTAAATATTCACTTTTCCAGTCTTCCTGCAGCTGGGAGTTCTATGTGTCAGTGGCTGATTTCTTGGGGTGGCTGGGAAAGTTTGCTTGTCTATTGATTTTCACTCTTTTCTTACTCCTCATGGAAAAGAAGTTGCCCAGAGCTTACACACTCTTTCCACAAGAAAAATGCAAGATACTTTTTCTGATCTTTACATTATTGAGTCACCAATCCTACATTAATATTTCACTCACAGCCAGAATTCCTTTTATGTCAGAAAAATAGATTGCTGTTATCATAGTAAGCTCAATTTTCTGTTGCTCACAGCTAAGATATGCATTGCTTTCTTACATTTAATGCTAAACTCCAATTATATACAATGCATTTTTTGTTCCTACATTGCAGCTTCTTAAGAGATAACATTTTTGTGACCAACACTGAGTGAATCCTTAATCATGCTTTTGAATACATAAGTGATTGAATACCAAAATTTATACTAGGTTGATAGTATTTATACTGCTAATTCAACTATATTACATATGTTGGTTTATCCATAACAGTTCTAAGAAGATTTTTTCTCTTTGATAACAACAATAAATTAATTTTGAATAAAATGCACCATGATTCTACTTCCAAAGTTGGATTTATGTATTTACTTGTTTTTTTTTTTTGCAAATCCTGTGATCAAATGTTTTTCTGATCATTTCCAGTTAATTCTTCTATTGATTTTTAAACATTATTTATTATTATCAAGAAAAGAGTAAAAAATCCTAAGAATAATATACATTATGACACATAAAAGTGAACTTTATATTAATACTTCACAAGATGAGCAATTTAGCATAGCATAGTCAAACTATGAATAAAACAATTTTAACCAAAAATATCCATTCCTTAAAATATTACATATGCTGGAGGTAATCCAAAGTATGGCAATAATGACAAAATCTAATGCTTTCTAAGTGTGCAAATGAGGACAATTAATCATATTTGCATATAACAGAAAATTATGTATTAGCATATGTACATATCAAGTAGCACAAAGGTATTTTAGTGTGCATTAGTTATGCCATATATTTTTTCTGACCCTACATCTCTCAACAGTAATACAAATTTATTTCTTTTCCATTGATAATATGCAAAATATTAAATTTAGCTAAACTATAGACTTAATGAGTATTTGCAGTGGGAATATAATAAAAAAAATTCTAAGAATATGTTTGAGTGTTTTCCACATAATAATTGTTTGTCTCAAAACTATAGCCTATGATTGAAAATGACACAGAGTCTCTATATTCTTTCAGTCAATCAACACTTCTGCCAAAGAATATTGTAATTGGAAATCTCAGCCAAGATTTTCTCTGATATTACAAAGTGAATAAAACAGTTTTCTAAAACAATGTCCAGAAAATCTCAACAATAATAACATAACCATTTTTAAATCCAATGTGATTTCTATAAAGAAAATTGTCATTGAATTCAAATGATCTCTAAATATGAATATGTGTTCATTTTTGAGAAAGAAATTAACTTTTTGTTATTAGGAAGTCAAGTTGTTTTTCAGTAATCAAAGTTTTATGATATCATGATAAGAAGCAAACTTCTCTGAGAAATTGTCAGTGATAGTCATTGACTTCTGAATTTGAACATATTCTTAAATTCACGTAGTCTTATTCTTGTTGAAAAATAAGAGGAAAACAACTGAGCTGAGTTCAATTGACTTTGAGACTCACCCCTCTCTGTTAAACATTCTGTTTCATTTCATACTTTCTTTCTTTTAATGTCTTCACACCTGTAAATTAGGACTAATACTTTCACAAACTTTCATACTTTCACAAACTGAACTCTTAAAATTGGCAGCAAAGTCCTGCCTTATGCTGAGATATGAATAAAACCATCAATAAGAAAGGGACTGAAATCTTTAGCAAAATATGTACTTTCATTTTACCATAACTTTAGACTACTAGAATATCCTCAAGTAAAATCTTAGCTCTCTACCTTAGATAATTCCTGTAAATGTTAATTTTTTAAGAAGAGAAAACTTTAGTCATTTAATTTGTGAAAAGTTTCATATTTTATTATTTTTGAGAAGAGAAAATGTTCTTAGAAGTTATTCCAGAGGGGCTGGTGGTGTGGCAATGCCAGCATTGCATATGGGCACCAGTTTGAGTCCACAGCTCCACTTCTGATCCAGCTCCATACTGTTGCATGTGGGAAAGTAATGGAAGATAGTTGATGTGCTTGGTCCCTGCACCCACCTGGGAGACCTGGAAGAAGCTTCTGTCTAACACAGCCCAGGCTGTTGCAGCCATTTGGGGAGTGAACCAGCAGATGGAAAAGCTCTCTTTCTCCCTTTCTATAACTCTGCTTTTCAAATAAATAGAAATAAATCTTTTAAGAAAAAAGTTACACCAGAGTATAATCATTCTTTCTTTCATGAATTTATTCGACACATATGGGTGGAAATCTGCTATTTACAATGTGTTTTACCCTATAAAGAAGACAGTCAGAGTTCTTCTTTTGTGAAAATTACACTATTTGGGAAGAGACAAACATGTATGTAAATTAATCTGCACCATAGCTTGTGTGAAATAGAATGATAATGAACTAGGGTCATAGGATAGAGGATTGCTATGTAGAAGAGACACTGCCATATCTGATAGGCATCTCTGCTTGTTTAACATTAAAGAAGTCACTTAATTGAAATGAAGGGTTACAGCTATGCAGAGACCTGGGAAATGAGAGTTTCAAACTTAGGGAAGAACCTGGTTTAAGGCGTTAAGGCAAGGTTACGGTTAGTCTATTGGAAGAGACTTACGAGGCCAAAATGGTTGGATCAGCAGCACTGGGACAAGTTTGATAGTTGAGATCAGAGTTATAGACTGGGGCCACATAGACCAGTGCCTTCAAGGATATGGTACAAAGTTCAGATTTTTCATTTTCCCTTTGAGAAGTCAAAGGTTATTTTGAAAAAATATAAAATTTTTGAAAACAGGAATATTCTTTAAAACTTTCTACAAGCATCAGATGGAATTACTGAACACAAAAAGCAGAAAACTCCAGAGATAATGATTTTTTAACTCACTACTTATCTGATGAGTAACTCTTTTGGTGAATTCTGACCTAGGTAATTTTAGTACAATAATGTTAGTTAATGAAGAAAATTATATCCCAGTGCACAATTTATTTAGTGTTTTTGTATCCATTAGTTCATATAAATTTGCAAAGGGAAACATCTATTTGGACCATTCCTACCTAGGGAAACGCCTTAACTATGTAAGAAAATTGCTTCTAGGATTAGGCTCATTTTCCTAATCTAGGCAATAGATTTTATACTCACCAAGGAATCTACAAGTAAAATCTCACAGCAGGTGCAGCTGCAGGTGGTGGTGAAGCTTTCCAAATAGCCACTGAATCTGCCAGAGTAGAAGATCTTATGTCATCTGGCAAATATCTCTAATGGACAGAAATCGCTTTGGGGCAAAAAATTCTCTTTTATGTAGAGACAGAAAAGAATGCTATTAAGTTGTGTGTATTTTCATTCCAACCAATGATAATCTGTCTCCTTGAAAAAGGAGTCTAAAGATATTTCTTTAAAATAAATTCTGAGTATTATTTGTTTACTTCTGCTGAAATAGATCTGTATTACATTATAAATACTGTAATATTGGTATATTAAATGATTAAACTACTTTCCATAATGTTTTGAATATGTATAATGTCCCTAAGACACTGTATATCTTACAGCTTCTTCAAAGTGCAAAATATTTTATGACAACTAAAATGATCAGATAAAGGTAAACAAATGGCGGGAAGGCTCTCAACAATTTGTGCAAGTGAAAAACAGGGAGTGTTTAGTGGGCAGCTCGAGATCACATTCTTGGGGACCACTCATTGACCTTAACCAGTGGAGATGCAGTAGTAGGATGAAAGTCATGCCTTTGCTAGGATTTCTGCAGATGTTTAAATAATCAGACTCCCTAGGATGTACTGTGGACTTATCCTTCTGCCTTGTTTTGGAATCACATATCTGAAATATCATGGTCTATTATAGTTTGAATACGGCTAGCTGGCTCTGCTCCATCTTTTTGTTCTTGAACTACACAGAAGTTATTACTAATGCAAAAATTTGAGAAGGTAAAGGAGATATAGTTCCTCATGTCCTGCTCTTCTCCTTGGCTATTCCCTCTGGCCTCCAGAGTCCATGTTAACATAGGTAGCCACAGCACCAGAAGGGAATTTTGTTGTTGCTAATTTATAAAAGCTATTGAAGAAATTATGTCTATCAAATGTCTCATCATGAAACTATTTTTAATGATGATAGAAACACAAATCCTTAATGTGCTTATTAAATCTAAGATGTTGGAACACATTTTTAGGGAGTTGGCAGTAGCAGTAGGGGTAAACCACAAGGCAAAACAGTTAAACACTTCTGAATTAGAGTTACGAAGAAAAATCTGCTTCAACATAACACATTTTTTTTTCTCTTTTAAAAGATAAAAATCAAGAAAGGATGCAGTGGGCTTAAGAAAGTAATGAGTAAACATTTAAATAGAGGTGATCAGTATTGGAAACTTAAGACCAGAAATGCAGTATGTCTTAGGAATCTTGGGTTGAATTCTCATCTGTTTTGGATCCTAAGAATCCCAACCAGCTGAGTTCACCTTTCCATAGATGAATCCTAGAGGAAAAACAAAAACAAAAACAAAAACAAAATTCCATTGTATAATTTTTGGTCACAGAATTTTTTAATATTTTAATTTTAATATTAGAATATTCATGAAGGGTTTTATAATTTAAAAATTCAATAGATTCTAGAAGACATTTCTCATTCAGATTGTAAAATTTTAAGGAGTTCAACTTGGGTTTATTGACTTTTTTATTTGTAACAATATGCTATTATTCAATAAAGGGAATGTTGCAAAACTCTTCAGTACATAGTATAAGGCTTGAGAAATACTGTAAATTAAACTAGAAAATAGAAAAAATAAGTTACTGGGACTTAGTTTAGGACTTAGAATTAAAGTCAATTTTAGTATGATTAAAGGAGAATAAGATAAGGATGAGAAAGGTGATAAGGGAAGATGGTCTAGATAAAGAAAAAGACTTTAACTTTTGAGCCTAAAGTCTCTATGTGCAGAAATATTGCCAGCTGGAAACACATGAAAGACATTTCAAATGTTACTGCAAACCAGGTGCTAGTGATTTTCTTTCTAAAAATTCACCCCATATGTGCGATGGTTTATGGGTACTCAATGCCCAAGGACACTTCTCTAAGAAGGAAGAAATAACATGTACTATATAATTTGAATGAATCCATTTCAAATAAATGTTATTTTATATAAAGAATAATGCTTTATTTTGCTTTCTGAAGATGTGAATTTTATTTTTATTTATACACAATTATTATATATATTCTTCTTACTTGAAATTTATTCACAACAAGCTAAGTTAGATTCTTTGCAAAGCTCAAAGAAAGAAAATACACCTGCCTATTATGTATGAAATGAGGGTTCAAGTCAGCTACAGGCAATGGCAGTTTCCTAATTCCAACATCCATGAAATTATGAATATAATTTGATTAGTATAATCTTTATTTTAATATCATTTATGTAAATATTATATTAAATATAAATGCATGTTATAAAATGTAATATAAATTATGTAAAACATAGTTTTAGATTTTATCTGTTAATATGTTGCTGGGAAGACTAATGAGTAATGGAAGCTAAGTCTTAAAGTACAGTTACTCTGAGTAAAATATGTTAAATATGTATTTTTTTTTTTTTTTTGGACAGGCAGAGTGGACAGTGAGAGAGAGAGACAGAGAGAAAGGTCTTCCTTTTCTGTTGGTTCACCCCCGAAAGGTTGCTGTGGCCAACACCGTGCTGATCCAAAGCCAGGAGCCAGGTGCCTCCCCCTAGTCTCCCATGTGGGTGCAGGGCCCAAGGACCTGGGCCATCCTCCACTGCCTGCCTGGGCCACAGCAGAGAGCTGGACTGGAAGGGGAGCAACCGGGACAGAATCCGGCGCCCCAACCGGGACTAGAACCCAGTGTGCCGGTGCTGCAAGTGGAAGATTAGCCTAATGAGCCGCGGCACCAGCCTAAATATGTATTTCTTATATGAACATACTAAAGTAAATTGCTAAAAATGTAAGTAAATTGCTAAATATTAACCAAAATTTGGAAAATATAAGGGAGGTTGTTACATGGTCCATTTGATGCAAAGGAAATTATGAAAAAACTATTAAGGTTGTAATCATCATGTTTTTTAAAGTAAATATTTTACTATTAGACCATATTTAATTTTTGATGTTCTTCTCCCTCCTCATTTTATCCCAGTGATCCCACACAATATATGTCTAAGAAACTAGAATTCTTTGTTTTTGTCGCTTACTAACATAAACTATTTTGAAAAATTTTCTTCTGTTACATTTCTAATTTTTCCTTTTCCAGTTCTCTATCCTATTTACACAGAAGGTGAGAACTGACCTCTTTGTTTTTCAAAACCATAACTGGTTTAACTGGTATTTTTTGAAAATATTAATTAAAATTATATACACTTATACTTAACATATACTCACGCACTGTGAAATTTTCATCTCAATAAAGCTAATGAATATGTCCATAGTCTCACAGTTACCACTTCTTTTGTGTGTGGGGGGTGAGGACACTTAAGATCTACATGTTAGCAAATTTCAAGTACACAACACAGTGTTCTTAACTGTAACTCATAGTATTATTTGTCAAATCTCCAGAACTTACCCTTCTTGCTTAAACAATACCTCTCTTATTTCTTCTACCTTTACCCACAATAACTGCCATTCTGTTCTAGAAGAATTTAACTATTATAGATTTTACATATAGTTGAGATCCCGTAGCATGTATACACTTCATTTTTCAACAGACCGTTAGTTGTTTTTGTGTATCTTGGTCATTGTGAACAAAGAAACAGAGACATCCAACTACCTAGCACATCTGCTCATCCTTGGGGAGGTAGAACTTTTAGTGGCAGCAAGAGTGGCCAGCAGAGCACTTGCTTACTTCATGCAACTATGGCACGAGAACATGACTAGGGATAGATAGGACTGAGAGACAGGACAGTATTGCAGCACAACTCTAAAACCCTTTAGTGGCAGTCAGCCTCAATGCTCTTCTACTTTATTTGGCACACTGATGGATAAGTTATTCTTTGAATTTTCTTAGGAACTTGTCAGAGCAAGCAAGTCTGATTTGAAAGTAAAATGGATTTTTAGTTTGAGATCTAAAGGGATGATTTATCCTTTTAACCCTCTCACAGAGACTGTGCAGCCATGTTTTTGGAAGGGTCTCATAAATCCAGAACATTCTGTGTAAGAACACTAAGCACATTCCATCTACTTACTTGGAGATGAAAGATCCTGATTAGCTGTAGCTGGGAGCTTTAGGCCTCAACTAGAGAATTTTCCTGATAGTTTTTCTTGACACTGTTATGTAGGAAGCCAAAGACTACACAACTCCTTGTAACATTTGTTGTTTTCGATGGGCTTCCCACACCCCAGAAATCAATCAAAAACTGAAAGGACCAAACCACTAAAATGACTTTGAAGAGAGTTACAGAAATAGAAGAAAGTGACTAAACACTGAGGTTGAGGCCTCATGAAGAAAAAAAAGATACAAAAAATTATGGTCCTTAAACTTAAAGTGAGTTTACATCATTTTTCCCAGAAAATTCTACTTAAGTATTATTTTGCTAGTTTTTTTTTTTGTAAATGGAACCTGTATTTTATTTTAAATAAGAATTGTTATATAATAATAATGTTATAAACATAAGTGTCATGATGATAATTGAGCATATTTTTCTTTGAAAAAAAGTCATCTGGGTCAGTAGTAGCACTATGTCTCCAGCAATCCTTTTATCAATGTTCATATATATTATCTGTTTTAATCATTACTATTACCAAATGAGAGTGGTATTATTATATCAAATTTTTAGGGCCAATTTAGAGGATTTAAATGACTTATCAAGATTCAAGAAAAGGTAGAGAATGATGTAACACTCAATTACTTGTTAATGTGTACATGTATATGTTTAACAAACAGCCTTCTGGCTGTGGACCTTGGGAAGAATGGAAGAGGATTTGCAGCCTCTACCAATTTTCTTGCTGAAATATTTCCACTATATCAGATCAAGCAGCCTACATGTTATATAGAGGCAGTTGATATAAATAGCATTGAAAATATAGAAAAGAGTAAAATGTAATAAAATACAAGATGATGAGTTCTGAGTATTTGCTGTTTGCTTCTAATATAATTTACTTGACTTGTATAGTTTAGGTGTTGTTGATGAGGTGTATGTGTAACAACTCACTAGCACAATCCCTGAAAACTGAACAATCAGCTCTCAGGATCTGGCTCAAGCTGCCTCCAAGCCTCCACTCTGTTCAGGTCTCTTTATGGGTCCCAATTCCTCTCATGACATAATAGTTGGCTTTAATAAAGATGTGTTAGAGCTCATGATATAGAAAAGACCCTGGGTAACACACCTGACTTGAATTGAGCTTCAACACCAGCCAAGTTTGTGATGCAGGGTAAATTATGTCACCTCTTGGGCTGTTTCTATCTGTAAAATTAGAAAGTTGAAGATTTTGGCTCTGAAAATTTGTAGCCAAAGAAAACTTACTTATTGACTATGCTGAAAACATTTTCATCTCATCAAAAGTGAACTATTTTGGTTAAAGTGGTACCTTATAAGTACCTGGTACCTTATAAGTTCCTCTGGATGTTCCAAGAACCCTTATTTTCTGGAGTTTCTTATCACAAAATCTGTAATTGAATGTGTTTGTTCAAAGCTATTACATACTGAGATGTTAAATTACAAAACCCACTTATAACCACCCTCAAGGTAAAGTACTTATTATACTTTGCGTACTTAAAGTATCTCTGTTTTATGTCCCTTAGTTGTCAGAACTCAAACAATGAACACTAACATTTCAAAACAGAACTCCTGAATTTTCCTCCCACGTTCTGTTCTCCTATTTCCTCTGCTCTCCATCTCAGCTTACAGAGTCACCATTCAACCATTTCTAAAGATGAAACCCTTGAAGTCATCCTTGATGTTTCTTGTTGTTCTCTCAATCGACCTCCAACTTCTCAGAAAATTGTGCTGCTGTTGTCTGCATTTTCTCATTAGTTTACATAAAAACAGAAAACTCATTGTCCAAGAACTCATTGTGCTAAGAACAGTTCTAGGTTGTACAAATGAATACTAATAAATTAAATAAAATACAACTGTTGCCCCCTGGGAAAATTCTGGTACAGAAAGAAAGAAAGTAAACAGAAACATCTAATTTTCTTCATGTGCCCTGTGTTAGTAAATTCTGTGAAGAGAAACAATATGGTATAGCCAGCTAGAAACTGACTTGAAGAGATAGTAGTTTCAAAGGAGAAGTTCTCTTCAAGGAGCTAAAAAGAACAATTAAATGAAAGGGGGAACTTTTGATTTTGGATATCTAATGAAAATTTTCTGACACTAAGTACGGAGACCTTGAGGTAAAACCTTGGTTGCTATTTTGGAAAACCAGCAAAGAAGCTGGGGAGTTTGGGTCAGACCGACAGCAGAGGATCTCAACAGATGAGAAACAGGAGTGGCAGGCAGAGTGGAGCAATTGTTAGAATGCCTAGGAAAAGAGTGCTTTTCATTCTGAATTTACATCTTGAGCGGTGTTGAGTCTCCATTAGAGTTATTTTTGTGAAAGAACATTCTGGTGTAAGAGTAAATGCAGATTTGGGAGAGGGGTTCAGAAATGGCAAGCTAGAAGTGGTCAAGTGGGCATCTGGGTGGTGAAATGACTCAGCCAAGTAAAGGTGCAGCAATGACACAGAGAAGTGATCAGTTTTTAATCATGCACTTAAAATATGTACCTAATATCATTAGCACCCCAGCTGAGGTTCTAATATCCTCTTTCCCTTGTCTCATTTGAACCATTCAGATTGGACTCCTTGTTGCCCAACAGTACATCAAAAGCACCTGTTGCTTCAGCCTTTTGAATATTTTTCTTTCTAGCATATCAATCTCCTGGGGAGTCTCACGGCTTCTGCTTCTTGGTCCACTCAAATCCTTTCTCAGATATGCCCTTAGAAAGATCTTCCCTCTTTTTTTTCTATCTAAGATAGCAGCCCTCAACACTGTTTGTCTCTTATTCTGCTTTAATTTATTAACATAGCACTTCATATCACTATCTTATATTTATTTTGTGTGTGGGTCTTGCCCTTGCCACATTTCATTTTGTTCACTGCTATCAAAACTGAATCTAACTTCCTCAAACATGATGTCATTTCCACATTTACAAATTTGGAGTCATTCCATATTCCTTAAAGTTCCAGCTGTCATATGGCATTGATGAATTTAAAGGCCACTAAGTACTGCCATCCAATCACTCAAATTCTCTTATCACTCAGTTTCCAAAATTCAGCAAAGGAAAAAGAAAATCCTTCAAAGACTTGCTTTTTGGCACAGTTTGAGCCTGAGATAATATCCTTCCATGTTTATATTTCACTATGCCTTTTCACACAATCAACTGGCCTGCTCTCAATCCAATTTGCCTGTATCTCACCTTGTTATTCTAGGTATAATGATGCAACCGGTGAAGCAGATTGACAACAGCTAAATTATTACAAATGTGCTTGACTTCTGCATGAAGGAAAGTATTGAATGCACTGGGAGAGCTAATGTTAAACTGTTTTCTGAATTTTTGTATTGGGGGGACTTGAGGTACAGGTAACCAAGTTGATTTTGTACACATAAAGCATTTTTGTTGAAAATCTGCTTCTCTTGCACTTATTCTTATTAACCAAACAATATGCTTTTGTCATAATTGTAAAATATTTGCCATTTCTCTTTTCTCTCTAAATTCCTGTTATATTTTCTGGAGTTCTTTCTTAAAAGATCTATTTATTTTATTTGAAAGGCAGAGTTACGGAGAGAGACAGGAGAGAGAGAGAGAGAGAGAGAGAGAGAGAGAGAGAAGTCTGCCACTGCTGGTTCACACTCCAAATAGCTACGACAACCATGAGCCTGGAGCTTCTTCTGGGTCCCCCAAGTGGGCACATGGACCCAAGAACTTCAGCCATGTTCCATTGCTCTCCCAGGCACATTAGCAGAGAGCTGGATTGGAAATGGAGCAGCTGAGAATGAAACGGTGCCCAATGGAATGCTGGCACTGCAGGCAGTGACATTACCCACTACGTCACAGTGCAGGCCTCTATTTGATGAAGTCTTTATCTTTCTTCTCTTTTCATAATAAAATCACCTCTTTTATTGAACATCACCAATATCAACTCCAATGGATTATTAAATGCATTTTAGTTTCAGTGAGTTAGGCAGAAAATACTCTGAAGACATTAATTACACAAAGAAGTTAAACTGATAATTCATCCTTCCCTCAGCTCCTTCATAAAATGCACATTCATTTTTACTTCTCAAAGGTCATTTGCTGTGAGATTGAGCTGTGATTTCAGACAATATGAAGAAATCAGGGTTTGTAATGTGTCAATTTCGGCTAGTATTCAGTCTTTCCAGGAGGAGGGAGAGACAGAATACAGTAGAATTAGGTCATATTCATAGAGCTTTCTTTCATTTACTGGAATGGGAATACAAAGGAGAAAGATCTTTTTGAGGCTCACTGAACCATCCAATAGGATATTAAGATTTTGAGCCCTTGAAATATGCTATTGCAAATGAGGACATGAATTTTTAATTTTATTTAATCTTAATATATTTAATTAAAACAGCCACATATGACTAAAAGAAGCTTTGTCAGACAGTACCACAATAAAGGAGAGAGAATCAAGAGAAGTACATAATTTCTAGACCCTCCGTTTATAGGAAATAAGATTGAAAATAATGGACAAAGTTTCCTATTAGTTCAGTTTTTGAGTTCTCACCAACTTTTAATAGAAATAGGGGGGTTTATACTAATATAAGCCACATAGGCTTGGGGAATTCCAGACATATCCTGTCCTAAGAAAACATACTGTTGCTTGGTTAACTCTAATGATGTTTCTTTAGGATATGGTATGAAGGCAACTTCCTGTTCTATGCTGGTTTTTTTCTTTTTTCCTTGGTTCTCATGAGGAATATTGCTTCTAAAACAAACAAAATGAAAACCCATAATCAGATTAATTATCATGAAATGATAGTGGTTTTCATTTATTGCTGTCATCCATTTTTGCTGATTTTTTCTTCATTGCAACACTAATCCTTCTTCATGTATATTTCATCTAGAGACCTGATTTGTTTAACATGATCATAAAGGGCAACATGACAGTCACTGCATTTACAGGGGATGGACCAAGCAGATTAATATATTTTTACCTACCACTCTACAATTTCAGGACAAATATTTCATCTACATAAGAAATACTGTGAACATTAGACTCCTACCACTGTATATTTTAGCTGAATCATTGTTTGAGAAAAAAAATGATACTTATTAATTCGGATATCCAAATACAAATTTGACCCTAATTGAAAGTTCAGTTGTTCTTTAATTCAACTGTTCAATATGTTTAATCTTCTATTTTTATCAAACAACTGATAGGGCAAAAGGACCATGAAGTCCTTTCGAATTTTTAGAATTTTAGAATTTCCAAAACAAATAGAGAAAAACGACATCTTGGTAGCCAGGCTAGTGTACATAGTGTTTATGAACTACATATGTCTTACTGGAATTGCTGAAAACTGGCTTTCCTTTATGCTTCCTTGATTTTGTATTCATTGATTTGCTATTTTATAATGTGTTCCTGTTATACATTGTCTACAGGCCCTGTATCCAGACTCTGACTTCAAGGATTTCATAATCTAGTAGAAACAAACTGTGACATGGAAGCATTTACTTAAGGAACATGTTTAGAGTCCACTAAAATAAAATACTTAAAATGCAGTTGTTTCCACCAACTCAGAGTCATCGCATCAGGAAATATCTTGTGAACATTACTCTGGTCAAATAGTCTACTCAATGACCTCATAGATTTAATCTTCTGAGCCAAATAGTCATCTCCAGACACCATACTAAACTTGAAGAGGATGGATATCACAAGTAAGACCTCGTGCTCTGCGGTAGCGTTGCACAAATCACTCACTATAAATAAGTGTCCTCTGAATTTACATTAGCTAATTATCCATGGAAGTCAAATATCCTCCAGTAACTGGGTCAAACTGCCTTTTGGTTAAGCATTCTCTAAAAAAGGCAGAACGGTAGAAGATTATTTAATTTTTAATTATAGTTCCATTTTGTACCTTGATTCTTTCATTTCATTACTATCAAATGTCTGCCTTTCCTGACACTAGGTTAAAGTATTATGATTTTGAGTCTTGCTCTTGGACCAAGAAGATCTGGATTTAAATTTCAAGCTTCCACTGTGAGTTGTTGTAAAATCATTGACAGGACATAAGACAATATATTTTTTACACTTACTTTGTGTCAAACTCTGTCCTCAGTAATTGTCATTTCCTATATTTTTATTTAATACGTAGTCACCTTGGGGCCAGCATTGTGGCACATCAAATTAAGCTAGACAAGTTAAGCTGCTGCTTGCAATGCCAGATTGCATATTGGAGCACAGGTTTGAGTTCTGGCTGCTAATGCACCCAAGAAGGCAGCAGAAAATGACTGCAATCCACGTGGGAGATCCAGATGGAGCTCTGAGTTCTTGGCTGTGCCTTTTAAGGAGTGAACTAGTGGATGTAAGATTTCTCTCTCTCTCTCTCTCTCTCTCTCTCTCTCTCTGTCACTCTGCCTTTCAAATATATAAAGTAAATCTTTAAAAAATATAGAATTAGTCAATATTACATGGGTAGGTCATAGCATGCAAACTCACATAGTTATCATGCAAAAAGTACCTCTGCCCTTCACCCTCCCTTCCCTCTTCCACTGCCCCTCATCCCCATTAAGTCATGTCTTCAGCACTCTTACAGGAAGTCTAATAATAAAATACACCTTCAAAAATAAAAGAAACTCACAGACCAAATAAAGGATTGTGCATGAACTTCACTCTCGATGTTTTATGGAGAATAAAATTTGTTCTAAGTTTCCCCAGTACTGGACTCTATTTGAGTCTGTTTATATATTTCATAGCAATAGAAATTCAAGAAGAGCTCTCTCTCACTCACAAAATAATCCCTAAAATTCACTGACCAACTTAGCTAATAAAATGTGGGATACCTAGTTAAAATTGAATATTTACACTAACAAAATAATCACTATTTGTCTGAAAGTCATGATAGACTGAGCCTGTATTTTACCTGGCACTCTGGGTAAACATTCTTTCTCTCCTTTGACTCAAGTGGTTGTGAGTGCATATTTTTAAAGAGGGAAAAAAAAAGAGGCGATATGACTTTTTATTATCAATCAGTGGCAAAAAGCAATGCTGCCTTGCCCACATCAGAGAAGATGTGCAGAAGAACTGATGTAGCGGATGCCCTGGCGATGCTTTACAGGTTGGGGGAGACGTGGACAGTGAGGTGCTGTGAGGATACGAGTGCGCGGTCTACACTTGGGCTGCTACCTGTCAGACTTGGTCTTAATAACCCAAGTGTAGTGGGTTCCTGAAGAGATCTCAGACAGCAGGTAACAGAGGAACTCGGGTCTGCAAATTGAGGTCAGTATTTCATAAACTCATGATTAGTGTGGTGCCAGGTTTCTGCATTCTAAAATCCGTTTTACATGACTCAAGCATTTTTAATATCTTAGATAAATGCTTTCTTAAGTGTACATTTTCTCATTTCTGACTCACATACGATCCTTATTACTTGGTTCCCTCCTTGAGAGCAATGACTGAGTAGCCAGGCCTGCTCCCTTTTTCTCTGGATCCTTTGAAAAAGTTTCCATTTTTTTTCCCCTTACAATCGAGTCATTTTTACTGATTGCGAATTTCTAATGTCTCTTGCCAGTCTAAAAACTTTCTGCCTCTGTGTAATCTACTGCCTAATTCTTTCCCTCTCCCCCAGAAGTTTTATCCTGAGGCAGACATAATTTATTCTTCAATGCTTATTCAAGAAGACTTTCCATAGCCTTGCCAGAGAGCAAGCCCTTGCCAAATGGAATTCCTGTGTGGAGTTCTTTCAAAATCATGTCTTCCAACCAGAGGTGCAGCCAAAGAACTATCTGGGCAGCCACATTAGCTGTCACACTTTTCAAAATCGCTGGCAGGCGGCCTGGAGCACAGGCTGCCAAGACCTCCACTTCCATTTTAACCAGAGCACAGGTCTTCAAGGACGTTCTCCCAGCTCTCACAGCCACTCAGAAATGGCTCCAGCGACGCTGCCAGTTTCCTGACTGAACGCGAGTTCCTGCTGCTTTGAAAGTTTGCTAAAGGGAAACATCTGCTTCTCTATGGGTTTGGTTCAGTTTCCATTAAAGCAGGGAGCTTATTTTTTTTTTTTTTTGGCCTTTTATGAAATGTTAGCAATTTCAGTTTCCATGTTTTTAGCAGCTTCCATATATCTCAGGCTTTAAACATAAGCATGTTTCTGTGTTATAGAATTTTGTGGGTGCTCTGTGGATTGATCTTTTGAGGTTGGTAATACCAGTGAGACAGTCATTAGAATCTAATCTCTTGTGCATCCTCTCTTTTGTTCAGTTTCTCCCTTCTCCCATTAGTTTGATATCATAGCTGTTGTTCTACCTTGTTTTATGTGAACATGCTTGATTAACCCACAATATAATAATTTATCTTAACTAATTATTTACTCTTTATATTTTTTCATATGTGTTCCACCCATGGGTATATCTATTTAGATGTACACTTTCTTATTTAACAGGTAGGCATTTGGTTCAGCAGTTAAGACATTGCTTGGAATGACCACATCCCATAGCAGAGTGCTTGGATTCAAGTCCTTGCTCTACTTCCAGTTCCAGCTGCTTGTTAATGTGCAATTGAGAAGCAGCAGGTGATGGCTAGAAACATGCTGGAAATCTGCTTCATCTTTGACCTTTTTTTTTTCTCTCATCTCCAGTGTCTAAATGGCAACCAAAGCCTATAACTTTTACCTTTTAAATATTTCATTTACATGCTTTAGTGGACAGTGAGAGAGAGAGACAGAGAGAAAGGTCTTCCTTTTCCAAGTTGGTTCACCTTCCAATGGCCGCTGCGGCTGGTGTGCTGCTGTAGGCGCACCGCGCTGATCCAAAGCCAGGAGCCAGGTGCTTCCTCCTGGTCTCCCATGCGGGCACAGGGCCCAAGCACTTGGGCCATCCTCCACTGCACTCCCGGGCCACAGCAGAGAGCTGGACTGGAAGAGGAACAACCGGGACAGAACTGGTGCCCCGACCAGGACTAGAACCTGGGGTGCAGGCGCCACAGGTGGAGGATTAGCCTATTGAGCCGAGGTGCCGGCTTATTTATTGCTCTCTCATTACCAGTCTGATCATTGTTTTGGAGATTTCACTGTCAACTTCTTAACTGGTCCTTCACCCTCAAATCTTGCTCTCTAAGGCACTGTCTAATCAGCTGCCATAATATTGGTTCTGTATGACACCTTTTCAAACGTTTAACCCAAAGCCCTTAATTTAGCTGAAAAGAATTGTAGAGCCCCATATCTGTTTACTTTCTCAACCTCGCAAATTTTTACTCTTTTTAAAAAAGATTTATTTACTTATTTCCTTATTTTAAAGCTAAAATGACACCCAAGAGAGATCTTCAATCTACTTCACTCCCCAAAAGCCCACAATTTGTGGATGGACCAGGCCGAAGCTAGATATCAGGAATTCCATCTGGGCTCCCCACATGGCTGGCAGGAACAGAAGCGCCTTGGGCATCTCCTGTTGTTTTCTAGGGGTCTTTAGTAAAAACTGGATCAGAAGCAGAGTAGCAGTGGCTCAGCCCAGCACTCCCATTCGAGATCCAGGAATCGCCAAGTGGCAGCTTAACCTGATGCACCACAATGCCACTCCAACTCTGACTTCTTTCTGCCAGATATACTGAACTACTTTCCTGTCTGAGGGATTTCTTCTTGTTCTTTAGCCTACTTTGTTCCCCAGGGAGGCTGATTTTGAGAACAATTTCTATACCTCTTTTACTTTCCAACTGCTGGTGGTGTTTAGCTAACATCTCGCATGGGCAAAAGGTTGGGGGGAAAGAGAGTGAAGCCTAAGTATATACAGACTGCTTCTCAACAGGGTTCCCATGGGATAGCGGCCTCCTTGATCTTCCTTGAACAAAGATTGTTTCCTATAAAGCAGTCTTGTCAGCACAGCCTCTCCGTCTCGATTCCAGCAATTTCTCCCTCCCTTTTCTTATTCAAGCCTAGAACAGTAGTGTGTACATTCTGTTCTATCTTTATCCCTTGCTCATGCCTTTGAAATTGTCTGTTGATGAAGCATTTCTCAAATTTCCTAATTTTAATGCTGTTTCTATTGGAACCCTAATGGAGGCATTTGGAAAAGTCTTGAGCTCAGAGAAAAGGTTGGGGTCAAATACATAAATTTTCAGATTTGAACAGTAGAAAAGTACAAGAATATTTAAAGTCACAAGATTGGATAAGAGTTTTCTCAGGATAAAAGTATAACTTAAAAGAATGACTGCCTATGACTGATCCCCAAATGATCCCAACACTGAATGATTTAACAGATTGCAAAAAAGAGTGATGGTTACAGAGATGAGAACTGTAACACAGACCAAAAAGGATGAGGCAGGTGAAAGTCCAAGCAGCAAATAGTCTATCCCCTGCAACAAAATGTTTAAAAAATTATTAAACAAAATGTTAAAACAAAGCAAAATAATAGATCCTAATAAAAACTTTGAAACTACTGTTGTTCTGAAAATGTCAATTCTAGCCCCATTTTCTAGCCAGACTATTCATTTTATTACTTGGGCTTCTATTTTGATAAAAATTTATGCCACATGGACATTTCCAACTGTTCGCGATAGATTCCAGGTATAAGCCTAGTAATGAGAAACAGAAGAATCCTACATCCTTTCGATTGCCAGTGGAGGTGACAGATTTTTTATATTGTGTACTAAAACAACTACAGAAGGTAGAGAAAGTCAACAAATCCTTCATTTTTGATTTGTTGGGAAGCACACACTAATGAAGAACCAGCATGGCAATTAGAGAATAAGCAAAACAATTAATTGAAAGATACTTGGAAAATTATGACTAGGATAGTGAGAAATGCAACAAAATTGTACCCAATTAATGAAAAAATTAGTTTCTAACACATACAATCTCACTTTCATTCTTGAGAAATAGATCCTTTTACGACAGGTCATTTGTATGTTTGCTTGATTTTCTAGTAAGCTGATAGATTTTTAGCTTGAGTTTTGAGGATTTCCTTGGAGATCAGACAGGTAAAATTAAGCTTGCAAGATAATGGAAAGCTTTTCTCAAGTTGGGGTAATTTCATTTGACTCAAGAATCTTTAGTAAATCAGACGAATTCACAAAATACATGGTATATGTGGATGTGTGTCTATGAAAAAGTAGTTTAAGATACAGAGTTTTTAAAAAGGCTTTTGAATGACAGTTCTGGTGTTAAAAAGAATGAGAACCATGAAGGCATAATCCCTCAGAATTCTTAAAGTTCATGAGATAGTACTTTAAATTTCACAACCCATGGCATTGGCAAGTTAGGATCAGTGCTTAAGCCAACGTTATCTGCATTTCCTAATGACAAGTAAACTCTATTGGATAGCATGGTGAAATAAAAAAAAAATAAGTAATGGTTTTAGATTATTGAAAATGTTGAGAAAGCATTTTAGCCTTGTATAAATACTAAAATGATTGATAAATGCAGTTTGGTTAATGCAACAGATCTGTGTTGAACATTTGACAGGTATGGTGGTGAGAACATAAATACTTGGGTTGAACCCCTGCTTTCAACACTCTCTCACCATGTAATTTCAGGCACATTTAAAAATCTGTCTTATTTCATTTTTCTTATATTTAAAGTGGAGGTATTAATGATAATAATATCTACCTTCTAGAAATGATGAAAAGATTGAAAATTATTATATGCAAAGTACCTAATTCTGTGCTAAATTAGTGTCAGCTTCATAGTAAATCCATAATAATTATTAGCTGTTATTAATGGTAATAAAAGCTAATTTAAATAGCCCTTCTGCTATATAACCTATATTTTATTAAGAAATAATATAAGTAAAACCTGGGAAGCAATTTCTAAGATATATAAATGCTGATGTGATTTCAATAAATGAAAGTTATAAGAACTCAGATCATTTCTTAATATAAAGATGACTACCAGAAACAGAATTATCTCTATATTGGGAAATCATGTGCTTTCATTTTGGTCAGTATCTTTTAGGGGAGCAGGAATTTTCCACCATTGCTGCCCATCAAAGACTATTTTATTTTTTATTGTTTCTTAAAAAAAAATTTGTATTTAAAAAGGTTAATTCAATGATGCTTCCTTATGCATGTATAAGGAATATACATTCAGGGTAAATATATTTATATTTTCAAGCATTTGACAGTTCTTTAGAGTGAAAACAACCCACAATCTTATCTTCGAGATTTGTTTCAATAGAGAAACCTATAGTAAATTAGTTTATCCCTCTTCATTTTAGGGTCAATAGACCCTCAGAACTTTTGCTTCCATTTAGTCATAACCTGGTTCCTGTCAATCAACCTTTGCCAATTCCTCCCTCCCCACTGCCCTCCACTGCATCTGATAAGCACAGTTATGTCTTTAACTTCTTATGAGATGATAAATGTTTTTCAGACTCCACATATGAGATCATGTTATTTTTGTCTTCATGTTCCTGGCTTGTTTCACTTAACTTAATGACCTTCTGTTCCATCCACGCTTTTGCAAATGCTAAGATTTCATACTTTTTGTGGCTGAGTAATATTCCTCTGTGTGTATATACCACATTCTCGTTATCCATTCAGCAGTTGCTAGACACGTGGATTGTTTCCATTTCATGGCTATTGTGAACGGTGCTACAAAAATATGGGAGTACAGACGTCTCTTCTATAGAGGGATTCCATTTCATTGATTAAATATGCAGAAGTGAGATTGTTGGATCATATGGGCAGTTCTACTTATAGCTTCTAAAGGAACTTCCAAACTATTTTCCTCAATGGCTTTACTAATTTACATTCGAACTAGTGGAACTAGTGGTGTGCAAGTCTTATCTTTTCTCCACATCCGGAGGCTTTTTTTTTTTTTTTTTTTTTTTTTTGATAGGCAGAGTTAGTGAGAGAGAGAGAGACAGAGAGAAAAGTCTTTCTTTTTCCATTGGTTCACTCCCCAACAGGACCTGGGCCATCCTCCACTGCACTCCCGGGCCACACAGAAGAGAGCTGGACTGGAAGAGGAGCACGGGACAGCTTCTGGCGCCCCGACTGGGACTAGAACCCGGGGTGCCGGCACCGCAGGCGGAGGATTAGCCTGTTGAGCCGCAGCATTGGTCCCAGAGGCTATTTTAAAACTGTATTAGGTTAGGCATTGTTGAGCAGCAGGTTAAGCCACTGCTTGGAAAATCTATTTATCATATCAGAGTGCCAATTTCTATACTGGCCACTCTAATTCCAATCCACCTTACTGCTCATGCCTCATGGGAGGTGGAGAATCATGACTTGTTTGCTTGGGCCTTTGCCACCCATATGGGAGATCTGTGTGAAATTCTCAGCTTCTGGCCCAATTCTGGCTATTGCGGGCATTTTGGAGTGAATCAGAAGTTGGAAGATCTTGGTTTCTTTCTTTCTCTCTCTCTCTCTCTCTCATAGATGAAATTTAAAACAACAGACCTACTAAATGAAATAATTTGGGAAGATATCTATATAGTGTAACATGCATCCAAGGCTAAGAAAGTGTTGTGGACTTGATTCCAGCACTGGGTGTAGGTTTCAACCAGTTTATTCTTCCTATGATAGGATAATGTTATTTTGGTATTATTGAACATGATAATGATACAAGATATTCATATATATTTTACAATATTTTACAAATATTTTACCTAGCTTTCTGAACTCACTGTTTGTATGAATGTTTGAATAATTGCAAAAGTATCTCTTAATTGAATAGATATAGAACTCTGGCAAATATGTTACTTTAATATTAGATTTTCTGTCATACCCACTTTAACATTGATTTGTTGTACTACTGAATGAATTTTGTAGGACAAGATGTTTTTCTGAAACAATTACTTCTTGAGTAGTTCCTATGCTGTGTTTTTAAATTAAGAAACTCATGATCATGGGATTCACAATATACATCTCAACTTATAACTAAAATATGTATATGTGTTGCCTAATCAGTATGTAGTTGAAAAATATTTCACGTATATTTTAAATTTTCATATTTTGCTGCATTTCAGTACCAAAAATTGTATTTTTCAGTCAATGACTGTCCTATCATACATATTTGTAAATCTTAATTCAAACTCAATAGGTATGGATCCATACAAGCTTAAACTGCAATTTCGCACAACTGTAGTTTTAAATTACAAGAGCTACGTGTATAAAATGTGGCACAATGTACTACGTGACAAGGAGAAATTGCCATTGCCATATCTTTTTGCTGCATACTAATAATTAGTCAGTTTCCCCCATGTCATTGTTTTCTTCTAAAGATACAATTTTTATTTCATCTCCTCATATCTATTCCCTAGAATCATGGAAACTTATGATTATTATAAATGTGTATAACTCTTAGGAGAGATTGATCGGTCATAAATATAGTTGGAGAATTACATCATTTGAATTTACTACCTTGTTAGTAATGGTAACATTTAGCATTTATCAGCACATCCATCAAGAAAGAAGATCACCTGTGTATTTCTTGCTGAACCATCATCATTTATTCCTGAAAGGTCATTCTGTATGCAAAAGTCATTTTCTCAACTGACCAGTTTTTCCATGTCTGATTCTTTTACTCCCCTCATCCCCATATCAATTCTCTGATTACCTTTTTCATCATTCCTAGCAAAGTTACTTTCCTAAAGCCTAGATTGCGTCATGACATCCTCTCTCAAAACTTTGCAAAAGCTCCCCAGGTATGCTCCAAAGACAGCATCACTACCTCTGTGAAACATTCAAAGTTCAGGATGTCTTCTCTTTAAATTACATTTTCTTCACGCTTATGGAATTCCTCTCTCCCTATGCTGTCTTCTCACTTTTTTACTAAGTGTCCTCTAGGCTCTGTGTCTTTAGATTGTTAAACATCCTGGAGTGTGCTTTGTTTCCATCTGGATTATCATCAGATACTTCTGTTTGGAAATGAAAACTTTGATCTGTTCTTCTGCCAAAGATTTCCTTCTTTTTCTTCACAACTATGGACACAAGAGATCTTCAAAAATTTCATGAAAAATACATATGAAAAAGTTATTTGTGGATTTCAAAAAGTTTTTGCACCCAAATACATTTATTTTTAAATTCCATTGTCATGGACTTTTTGTAGTCACCCTGATTAGTTATGCAACTCTAGCACATTCCATTTCACTTGCCTTGCTTGTCTGTCCCCAAAATATTTTAAAGTTCTTCGGGCTGGCGTGGTGGCATAGCAGGAAAAGCAGCTACCTGTGATGCCGACATCCTATGTAGACACCTATTCTTGTCCCGGGTGCTCCACTTCTCATCCAGGTCTCTGCTAATGGCCTTGGAAAAGCAGCAGATGATGGCTTAAGTGCTTAGAACCCTGCCACCCACATGGGAGATCCAGGTGAACCTCCTGGCTTCTAGTTCTGTCCCAACTCAGTGCTGGCCATTGTGGTCACTGGAGAGTGAATCAGAATAAGGAAGATTCTCAGTCTCTCTCTCCCTCTCGCTCTCTATCTCTCTTTCTGTGAAACTCTTACTTACAAATAAATAATCTTTTTAAAAAAATAATGAAGTGCTTAGGACAGGGATTGTGTCTTTTTGTCCTTGTATCCATAGGATTTAGCACAATATTTTATCTAAAATTATGCTTAAAACACATGTAAACTAAAAAAAAAAAAAAATTAAATAAGTGAGAGACTACTTCCCATTACGTCATTTCTTTGGGAGAGCTGGAGTTTTCTTTCATCCTTCCTTCTTTCCTTCCTTCCTTCCTTCCTTCCTTCCTTCCTTCCTCCCCTTTTTCTTTGAAACTGATAGGTGAAACCTATTCATACATCATGCATAAGTCAGTGCAAAGTGCAACTGTCATTCTGAGTGGACTGTCCTTAATTCTGCAGATCATTGAACAACACATGGTTCTTCAAATACTTGTAATACAAAACATTGTCTAGTGATGGAATAATAAGCTTATTTGATCTTTTTCTTTAAGTCATAAGATACAAACATAGGAGCATTACACATTTGATAGTTCACTGCTTATAAAAAATTTAACTGTATTTCAAATATCATAGAATATTAAAGTAACAAAGCAAGAGTCAAGAGAATTTGACAACTTTGCCTACTACAAATAAGAGATATAACTGTCTCTTATAATCAGTTTCTATATATTTGATTTGTAACTCAGATGTTTAAAATTTAATTTTATTATTTGTGAAAAATTTCAAATCACAAACGTTTTATCATTCTATTGTTTTTTTGCCTTAATAAAACTAATGGAAAAGGAATAACATTTCATGAGTAACCACTATGTGTTAACACCATGAAAAATATGAATAGAAGAAACAATATATCCTTTTTTCTCTATATATATCTAGTATGATTAGCTCGAGTGATAAAATAAGAGAATTCAAATGACAATGTATATTGACTGATTATTAGGGAGTTGTACATAGTCTTAAAGCTGATTGAGTTTATAGAGTTATAGTCACAAAAATAATGAAAGATTCTTAGGGTACAAGTACATGAGGAGGCCCATTTGTGAGAAAATTGCTGAAATGGTCTATTTTAAGGAAATAAACTATATTGTTGAACAGACTCATTAGTATTTAATAACATGAAATTTCTAAAGATGATAGATAATTATTTTATTGGATTCTGAACTGGCCTTGTCAAATGCAATGATTTTTATGGGAAAATTGGTCTCTGAAAATGGCCAGGACATAACATTATCATTTAAATGAAAAGATTGGCCTAAGGGCACATTAAAACACAATTTAAAGCAGGGAGATATATAAATACTGGCTATAGCAAACAGGCTTAGCTGGTATATGACAATCAAAATAAAATACCATTAAAACTGATTCGACAACTTATTTAAATATATATTACTTGGCATACACAAATGCTGAGTTTGCATGTATCTTTAGATCTACTTCATCAGTGTATGTCTACTTATATTTTTATCTATTCAACATGAATTATATAATAGTACACAATTGTTTTCTAAAATTTGGCATAGTGCAGTTGTTTTGTAAAATTTAGAATAGTGCAATCAGACGTTGTTCACATTTGGACCATGATAAAAGTATGAAATTGGGTACTGTAATAAATACACAACATTAGGTAAAGAGATTCAAGAAAACTTTGTTCTCATTCTTATTAGAAATCAACTTTGACAGAGTTCTTGATAGCAAGTAATACAATCTAGCTCTTCTAAGAAAAACAGGATTTTGGAGCAGATCTCCCAAAGCTGAAATAAGAATAACCAAACACATTCCACCAGAAGTTCCTGCTAACCACACAATCCATCCGGGAGACTTTCATATCTATAGGGAACCTGCACTCTTTATCTTTGCATCAATCACTGAAGAGTCGGTCTCAAGTGGAAGAGTCTAGGTGACTGGGATGAGCTCTCAGCCTGACACCTATCTGTCAGAGGATAAGGATTGGGAGGATTTGCCCTATCTACTTCCACCATGGGAGGTACATAACTGCCTTCCACAAAACCAGGCAAAAAAATCATAGCAACATCATTAGCAATTCCTGAGCTTCAACCAACATAATTGAAGCCGAATTTCTGAGGATCTTCCTGGGAAACATTTAAGCAAGCCTACATAATTCTCATGTACATTAAAGCCTGAGAATCAGAAGGTTAGTAGAGAGCAGATACAAATCTAACCAAGGTAATCAGGAATCTTCACAGAGGCATGGTGTGAGAGAAGTCAGCACAGGTGACTATCCTCAAGCTGCATCCAGAGATTTTGGTGAGCATCAGGAGGGAAAAGAAATATTGAAAATGGTATATAATTTACATGACCAAGTGACAAAAGTCAAACTGCATTCTTTAGAAATTAGTGAGTGTAATATAGAGTATAATTAAAAATAAATTACAAAGCCAAGATTGTATGTGTAAGATTTTACATGGAAATTAATGTGTATATTTATATATGGATGAATATTGGGCAAAAATAAGAAAAAAGGAATATTTTATAACTTTCCCCATGTCACCTCAAATTTGGATAATTTATCACAACTTCCATAATTTGCAATATGTATTCAGAAAAGCTCCTGTATTGAAATAAAAAAAAAAAGGTGACACAGGTCTCTGTCAAGGGGAATTGTCGGCAGGGGAGTTGTATGCAGCAAATTATGTCTTTTGTTTCTATGTCAGAGAGAAAAGCAGATTGATACTAAATCAATTGTGTGATTTCAAACAAGACAGAAAAAGCAAAGTCTTCATAATGGAAGAACAGCCTGTGATTAAAGTACACTTATGAGAAACAGCAGGCTGACGTCTAGAAGATTATTGGATTTTGGCAATTTCTATAAAACAGAACCAATTGTGTAGCTTTGAAAGAATTTACCAGTTAATATATAATTGTGAATGCAATATAGATATGAATCTTATTATTTAATTGCATATTAAATATCTTCTGCAATGAGAAAACAACTAGTTTAATTATTGTAATCTGCTGTTTTCAGAATGATTACAAATTTACAAAATATTGATCAGAATTATTGAGTGCATATAGATTTAATATGCAAAATATGGAGTATGACTAAAGACATAATGAGGCAGTAGGAAAATCATGTTAAAAAAAAAAGACATGAGCTTATGTATGAACCTTAAAAATCTGTTGTAAAAACTATGCCTCTGCTATATGAGATCTCTCTAATAAAAAGAGGAACAGTATGAGTGAAGGATGGAGCTGGAGCACAGGTTAGGAAAAGCAGGATAGGTGGCAATAGAACATCAAGAAATAAATCTGGATAAGACAAGCATGGACATATTTGATATGAATAAGGATTTTACCAAGTTTTTAAAAGAAGCATTTATATTAAGGTTAATACCTAGTACAAAATCTTTGTGCTCTATATAATATTGCATAAAATAATTTTAACAGTATCAGATACTTTGAATGTTAATTTCATATTAAGCTTATATATAAGTATGCTCCCATAACTATGTTTTCTTTATGAAACCTATGTTAAAAAATACTTTAGGCCTAATATTAGAGATCTAGACCAATGGGATTTTTAATCAATAGTGCCACAAACATCTTTGTGCTCAGAATGGAGAGTCTTTACAAAATCTTGAAAAAATTTCCTCCATTTTCACAAAAACATCATAAACAGGATAGTACCCATTAAATATAAGGATTTTTTTTAAACTTTTATTTAATGAATATAAATTTCCAAAGTACAGCTTATGGGTTACAATGGTTTCCCCCCTCCCATAACTTCCCTCCCACCCGCAACCCTCCCCTTTCCCGCGCCCTTTCCCCTTCCATTCACATAAAGATTCATTTTCAATTCTCTTTATATACAGAAGATCAGTTTAGTACATATTAGGTAAAGATTTCAACAGTTTGCCCATATAGCAACATAAAGTGAAAAAACTACCATTGGAGTACTAATTATAGCATTAAATAACAGTGTACAGCACATTAAAGACAGAGATCCTACATAATAGTTTTTTAAAAAAATTAATTAATTTTCTATGCCATTTCCAATTTAACACCAGGTTGTTTTTTTTTTTTTCATTTCCAATTCTTTTTATATACAGTAGATCGATTCAGTATATAATTAGTGAAGACCTCATCAGTTTGTACCCACACAGAAACAAAAAGTATAAAAAATACTGTTTCAGTACTAGTTATAGCATCACTGCACATTAGACAACACATTAAGGACAGATCCCACATGGGGTGTAAGTACACAGTGACTCCTATTGCTGACTTAACAATTTGACACTCCTGTTCATGGCGTCAGTAATCTCCCTAGGCTCTAGTCATGAGTTGCCAGGGCTATGGAAGCCTTTAGAGTTCGCTGACTTTGATCTTATTCCGATAGGGTCATAGTCAAAGTGGAGGTTCTCTCCTCCCTTCGGAGAAGGGTACCTCCTTCTTTGATGGCCCCGTTCTTTCCACTGGGATCTCACTCACAGAGATCTTTCATTTAGGTCTTCTTCTTTTTTTCTTTTCCATGGTATCTTGGCTTTCCATGCCTACAATACTCTCATGGGCTCTTCAGCCAGATCCGATTGCCTTGAGGGCTGATTCTGAGGCCATAGTGTTGTTTAGGACATCTGCCATTCTATGAGTCTGCTGTGTATCCTGCTTCCCATGTTGGATCCTTCTCTCCCTTTTTGATTCTATCAGTTAGTATTAGCAGACACTTGTCTTGTTTGTGTGATCCCTTTGACTCTTAGACCTATCAGAGCCATCAATTGTGAGCTGAAATTGATCACTTGGACTAGTGAGATGGCATTGGTAGATGTCACCTTGGAGGATTGTGTTGGAATCCCCTGGCACATTTCTAACTCCACCATTTGCGGCAAGTCCGATTGAGCATTTTCTAAATTGTACATCTCCTCCCTCTCTTTTTCCACTCTTAAATTTAACAGGGATCACTTTTCAGTCAGAAACAATGACCTGATCAGCTCTTGTCCTGACTCTAGATGTACAATATAATACTTTATCCTTTTTAGTATTTGTTGTTGTTGTTGTTGTTCTAGTACTAGTGGTTGAACTCTGTAATTATCACACAATTATTCTTAGGTGTTTAAATTTTAACTGAAAAGTGATCCCTGTTAAATATAAGGATTTTTATAGACAGCACAGGAAAAGATTCTCCTCATACAAAACTATTCTTGTGTGTTGTACTTCAGTTGCTTACATCTCGCTCATTGGATGGTGGTTCAACAGCCAACAAGTGAACTTAAAGAGCTAGTATCTGAAAAGAGATCAGAGTGTGTCAACTTAGGTAACCATTCTGAAGAAACAAGTCATCCTGACCACTCAGCTATGGAAAGTTCTAGAGATTTTAGAAAAAGTAAAGCTGATAAATATTCTCTCCTTTTGGTTCATCTTTGAAAGTTAACAATTGATAGTTTATTCTAAAATTAATGTCAATGTGGTGATATGTTACTCAAATATCAAGTGCTTCAAAATATCAAGTGGCAGAGCAGGTTAATCAGCAACTTGGGACACCCCTATTCCACCATATCAGAGTGTCAGTTCTAGGCCCCATTGCTCCATTTCCAGTCCAACTCCCTGCTAATGTGCCTGGGAAGGCAGCAAAAAGATGGCTCAAATACTTGGGCTATTTTTTGGGCCCCTGTAACCCATGTGGGAGACCTAGTTGGAATTCCTGGTCTAGACATGGTTGTTGCAGCCATCTAGGGAGTGAACTAGCAGATGGAAGCTATTCTCTCTCTTTCTTCTCTCTTCTCTCTTCTCTCTTCTCTGTTTCTCTCTCCTTATGTCTATCACTCTGTCTCTCTGTCTTTCAAGTAAATAAATAAAGTCTTTAGAAACACACAGTGAAGACTCCAATGCCATCCTAAATTTTTATTAAACTACTTTCAAGATTTGCCAAGGAAACCATTGGTATAGCACCCATGATTAAAACAAAATATAGAAAAAGTATGTCATCTACCGACATTTCATTTCAATAAAAATATGTAAAAATTAAAAATAATAGTTTTATAATCTAATTCTCAAAAGGTGTATGCTCATCTTAAAATATGTCTTTTAAACCCCCCTTTCAAGAAAGAAATGATGTAAGTCACACAGGGCTTTATGTATTACATCAGTTAAGGCAGGAAGAAGAGATGACAAAATGAAGTTTTAATCACGGACTTAGCAAGTCTATCAAGTGGACAAAGCTTTGATTTTTTTTCCCCTTACAATTCTGTTAGCACACTTTCTGCCAACACAGGTGTGATTCTAGAATGTGTGTACAGTTCCAGGCACCTGTGGAACATCATCAGGCCAGAAGCAAAAATGTCATCCCCGTAGTTCTACTTGAAGTTGCTACAATTTATTCAGACTTAATGAGGTAAGAGATAAAGACCTTTGGGACTGTCTGATTCTAAAGACTGGACATTTTCTTCTCACCCCAGTGATTAATTTATTCTGTAATCAACATCCAAGACAATGTAAAATTTTAGGAACCATGGTTGCCCTGATTTAGCCTCATTGGTGACTCAGTTCCAAGGATAAGTTACAAAATAGTTTGTAGCTTGATTGAAGATCTGTTGTTTTTCAATGACAGTGCTTGTCTTTCCATTTCTCTGGTACTAAGATTCAGAAACAAAAGGAAATATTCTCAGTTGGTATTATACAGAATGCTTCAGTAGTTGAATGAATTTCATAATTATGCAAAAGAATGGAATTAGAATAAAAGAACTTTAAGATTATAATAGAGACACTGATACTACAATAGTGAAAAAGGTCTTGAGAGATTGATTGACAATTTAAGCCAAAATCAAAATGTACCCTGTTAATGCCAAAGTCGTTTTTCTAAATAATCACTATAAATAATATGTTGTGATACTCTGTTTTTTCTGGAAGAGGATTATAAATTTGTATTCACATTAGTCTACCAAGGAGATTTACAAACATTAAAGATTGTGCCAAAATATTCATCATTGGTTCATAGCAAGATTTATTATACAGAAACACTCCTTGAAATCAATATTTGCCTGTTGGAAACAAAACCTCAAAGTTATACTATGGTTAAATTACCAGGCAAACTAAAATAAGACATAGAATATAATATGGAAAGCACATATTGAAATGTCCAAATTGACTTATGACATGTGTGTATGACAAAAGGCAATGTTAAAATTGCATCATTCATGTGTTTATATTAAAAATATAGAGATCTCCATTTATTATATGTAAATACATTATTATATGACATCTATAGCTTGTATATATCTATGCACAGAAAATCACACTTCCTCCCGCTCTTTTTCCACTCTTAAATTTAACAGGGATCACTTTTCAGTTAAAATTTAAACACCTAAGAATAATTGTGTGTTAATTACAGAGTTCAACCACTAGTACTAGAACAACAACAACAACAACAAATACTAAAAAGGATAAAGTATTACATTGTACATCTAGAGTCAGGACAAAAGCTGATCAGGTCATTGTTTCTTATAGTGTCCATTTCACTTCAACAGGTTTCCCCTTTGGTGCTCAGTTGTCGCCGATCAGGGAAAACAAATGATATTTGTCTCTTTGGGACTGGCTTAATTCACTCAGCATGATGTTTTCCAGATCCCTCCATCCTGTTGCAAATGACTGGGATTCATTGTTCCTTACTGCTGTATAGTATTCTATGGAGTACATGTCCCATAATTTCTTTATCCAGTCTACTGTTGATGGGCATTTGGGTTGGTTCCAGGTCTTAGCTATTGTGAATTGAGCTGCAATAAACATTAATGTGCTGATGGCTTTTTTATTAGCCAAATTAATTTCCTTTGGGTAAATTCCAAGGAGTGGGATGGCTGGGTTGTATGGTAGGGTTATGTTCAGGTTTCTGAGGAATCTCCAGACTGACTTCCATAGTGGCTTAACCAGTTTGCATGCCCACCAACAGTGGGTTAGTGTCCCTTTTTCCCCACATCCTCTCCAGCATCTATTGTCCGTAGATTTCTGAATGTGAGCCATTCTCACCGGGGTGAGGTGAAACCTCATTGTGGTTTTGATTTGCATTTCTCTGATTGCTAGTGATCTTGAACATTTTTTCATGTGTCTGTTGGCCATTTGGATTTCCTCTTTTGAAAAATGTCTATTGAGGTCCTTGGCCCATCTCTTCAGTGGGTTGTTTGTTCTGTTGTTGTGGATTTTCTTGATTTCTTTGTAGATTCTGGTTATCAACCCTTTATCTGTAGTATAGTTTGCAAATATTTTTTCCCATTCTGTCGGTTGCCTCTTCACTTTCCTGACTGTTTCTTTTGAAGTACAGAAACTTCTCAATTTGATGCAATCCCAAATGTTAATTTTGGTTTTGACTGCCTGTGCTCCTGGGGTCTTTTCCAAGAAGTCTTTGCCTGTACCTATATCTTGCCGGGTTTCTCCAATGCTCTCTAATAATTTGATGGTTTCGGGTCATAGATTTAAGTCTTTAATCCACGTTGAGTGAATTTTTGTGTAAGGTGAAAGGTATGGGTCTTGCTTCAAGCTTCTGCACGTGGAAATCCAATTTTCCCAGCACCATTTATTGAATAGGCTGTCCTTATTCCAGGGATTAGTTTTGGATCTTTGGTCAAATATAAGTTGGCTGTAGATGTTTGGATTGATTTCTGGTGTTTCTATTCTGTTCCATTGGTCTATCCATCTGTTTCTGTACCAGTACCATGCTGTTTTGATAACAACTGCCCGGTAGTATGCCCTGAAATCTGGTATTGTGATGCCTCCGGCTTTGTTTTTGTTGTACAAGATTGCTTTGGCTATTCGAGGTCTTCTGTGTCTCCATATGAATTTCAGCATTATTTTTTCCAGATCTGAGAAGAATGTCTTCGGTATCTTGATTGGTATTGCGTTGAATGTATACATTGCTTTTGGGAGAATAGACATTTTGATGATATTGATTCTTCCAGTCCATGAGCATGGAAGATTTCTCCATTTTTTGGTATCCTCTTCTATTTCTTTCTTTAAGGTTTTGTAGTTTTCATCGTAGAGATCTTGGGATATGCACAATCAGTCTTGCCCCAAATGATGGAGTTAGAAATGTGCCAGGGGATTCCAATACAATCCCATCAAGGTGGCATGTGCCAATGCCATCTCACTAGTCCAACTGATCAATTTCAGTTCACATTCGATGGCTTGGATAGGTCTAAGAAACAAAGGGATCACACAAACAAGACAAGTGTCTGCTAATACTAACTGATAGAATCAAAAAGGGAGAGAAGGATCCAACATGGGAAGCAGGATACACAGCAGACTCATAGAATGGCAGATGTCCTAAACAACACTCTGGCCTCAGAATCAGCCCTTAAGGCATTCGGATCTGGCTGAAGAGCCCATGAGAGTATTGTAGGCATGGAAAGCCAAGATACCATGGAAAAGAAAAAAAGAAGAAGACCTAAATGAAAGATCTCTGTGAGTGAGATCCCAGTGGAAAGAATGGGGCCATCAAAGAAGGAGGTACCTTGCTCTGAAGGGAGGAGAGAACTTCCACTTTGACTGTGACCCTATCGGAATAAGATCAAAGTCAGCGAACTCTAAAGGCTTCCATAGCCCTGGCAACTCATGACTAGAGCCTAGGGAGATTACTGACGCCATGAACAGGAGTGTCAAATTGTTAAGTCAGCAATAGGAGTCACTGTGTACTTACACCCCATGTGGGATCTGTCCTTAATGTGTTGTCTAATGTGCAGTGATGCTATAACTAGTACTGAAACAGTATTTTTACACTTTGTGTTTCTGTGTGGGTACAAACTGATGAGATCTTTGCTAATTATATACTGAATCGATCTTCTGTATATAAAGATAATTGGAAATGAAAAAAAACAACCTGGTGTTAAATTGGAAATGGCATAGAAAATTAATTAATTTTTAAAAAACTATTATGTAGGATCTCTGCCTTTAATGTGCTGTTCACTCTTATTTAATGCTATAACTAGTACTCCAACAGTATTTTTTTTTCACTTTGTGTTGCTATATGGGGGCAAACTGTTGAAATCATTGCCTAGTGTATACTAAACTGATCTTTTGTATGTGGAGAGAATTGAAGGTGAATCATGATGTGATTGGAGGGGGAGAGGGAGCGGGAGAGGGGAGGGTTGTGGGTGGGAGGGAGGTTTTGGGAGGGGGAAGCCATTGTAACCCATGGGCTGTACTTTGGAGATTTATATTCATTAAATAAAAGTTTAATAAAAAAATAAATAAATAAAAAAGAAAATCGCACTTCCAATATGAATAGGAAATCTTTATATATCAATTCAACAGCAGTTTTTTTATTACTTTTTTTGCCTACCTCTTTCATTCACGCCTTCAAATATCTACTAACTTTTTGCCAGATCATGGTAAGTGTACTCATTTATTTTCTTGTATACTTTCTTTTCTTGAGAGCCCAAATCATATGCACTTACTTTTGTGACAGAGTGCTTAACATTTTTAAAGTGCTCAATAATTATTTTTGGTTAAATGCATAATTCACTCATTATATATTTAATAAGCACCTACAAAGCGTCAGAAGCTGTGTAAGCCATGGAAGCTACAATGCTGAGCAACTAGACATGATTTAAATACTACTAAAGAGTATGGGAATCTATGAAAGTAACATATCTATCTCTGATAATTTTTCAGGGAAGTCTTCCCTAAGGAACTGTGTTTTAGGTTGCAAAATTAATGTCATGCAAAACTTAGCTTAAGAGTATGAGAATATGTCCAAAGTCCGTGAGGGAAAGGAATGTGGTTTCCTTGAGGAACTTTGACTTTAGCAGATACAAAATCATTTTTAAAACTTATCCTACTAGGCGCTACAGCTCACTTGGCTAATCCTCCGCCTGCGGCGCCGGCACCCCAGGTTCTAGGTTGGTCGGGGCGCAGGATTCTGTCCTTATTGCTCCTATTCAGTGCAGCTCTCTGCTGTGGCCCGGGAGTGCAGTGGAGGATGGCCCCAGTGCTTGGGCCCTGCACCTGCATGGGAGACCAGGAGGAAGTGCAGGGAGACCGGCACAGTGCACCGGCCATAGCGGCCATTTAAGGGGTGAACCAACGGAAAAGGAAGACCCTTCTTTCTGTCTTTCTCTCTCTCTGTCTAACTCTGACTGTCAAAAAAAAAAAAAAAAAAACCCCCACACACACACAACTTATCCTACTAAATGATCATTATGATAGACTAACTCCATATAAAATCACTTTCTTAAATTTTACACTCTTGAGGATATGTATTCATTTGTGCAAAGTGAGTACAAGTAGTTTCTCTTTGGGTTCTTAGTACACTTCTAAGAAAAGCACTTTCAAAAGGCACATCTGTCTCTGTCTCTCTCTCATTATCCACTCTGCCTGTTTAAAAAAAAAAAAAAGGCACATCTGGTAGACTCACATGTAAAAGGTCAATTGCCTCTTATTGTCTGTGAAGTTTCTCTTCTACGTGTAGGTACCCTATCCGCATTCCTTCTGCTCAACTCACATGGAATCCTTCCTTTTCCAGTCGCCACAGCACAGCTGCTTTGGGTTCCGGTTGTGCTTCTCCCCCCACACATGCCCAGCTCAGCGCTCTGCGAGGGGGTAGGCATTGTTTTCTATCAGTAGAGTGGCTGCAGTCCAGGAACTTGTTGTGCCATTTGCTCAAAAGAATGTGTAAGGATGAGAATCAGACGTTGCAATTGAAGTGCTAAAATAATTTGAATGAAAAAGTGATATGATGCCAAGCAGAGAGTAAACATTAATATAAAACAACTAATTTAATGATTAAATAAAGTAGTGCCAAATCTTATAAAATAAATTTGCTCACTATTTTTCTTTGTAACATCCACTTGGTGGATAATTCCTTAAAAAACTAAAATACATGTTGTGACCTCCACTCTTTGAAAACCTACATGAATGTTTGGGTTTTTATGAAACCAATTCACTCAAAAATAATATTGTGATTGTCCCATAATTATCCCTTTTGTTTTTAATACTTCCAAAGTAATAACAATATTTGTGTCTTTTTTCTTTTAACCTGTAAGTCGCATGAATGCAGGGAACTCTAACCAAGTCCATGGATCAGTGCTTAAGGAATACCAATAATTTCTGATAACAACAGTGATTCATTGAGTCCTAACTAGTTTTCAGGAAATATGCTAAGCAATTTGATTTATCATCAGATTATTCCATAATATATTATAAGTTTGATTTTTGGTCAAAGTAAGAAAGAGTTCTCGTTCCCACTAAACTATAAAATATCAACAGAATTTTGGAGCAGTTCTTTGAATAACTGAAAAATAAGAACAAGACAAGTAATGAAAAAGATCAGAATTTGAGTTATAATGAAACTTATGTTGACTTCATTATATTTTTCCCCTTCTGGTTTTCCTTCACTTAGAATCAGTGCAGCTGCAAACCTAAATATGACCAGAAATTTGGAAAGACTATTCAGAGTAATCCTGTAGTCTCCTCATTATATAAATTCCCTTCCTTCTTTCCTTCCTTCCTTCCTTCCTTCCTTCCTTCCTTCCCTCCCTCCCTCCCTCCTTCCTTCTTTTAATTTGAAAAGCACAGGCACAGAGAGGGAATCTTTCATTCACTGGTTTACTCCATAAATGACTGTAACACCAGAGCTGCTTTTATTGCCCTCGTACAACCTTAATAGATAGCAAAGGGATAAGAGATTGCGTCATGAAAACCAGAGCTGGGCTGGTAAAGCCCAACTCTGGGTATATCCTAATAGTTTCTAACCCTAGGCCAGTGCCTGTGGATGGACACTGTGGATTCGCCCCCAATATCAGGTGGAAACCTGCTTCCTGGTGAGGAAGACTTGTTTTGGCATTCAGCACCACCTGTCTCGTGTGGGTCTGGTGTGCACACTCAAAATTGCACAGAGTCTGGCAGTTGATTGTGAATGCCAGGTGTGATACACCCAGGGCCTGCCTCTTTCATCTCCCCTAAGATCTTGGACAGAGTATAAGGACCCACAGGATTGATTTTGAACTCAGTGCCAGGTTGAGAAACTCTACCAGTGAACAAATTCTAGCAATAAAGAGCCTCTGGAGCTGCTGCAAAGTCCAGTAGAGTTCACCAGTCTTGGTTGGTCAGTATTTTACCTTAGTCATCATCATTGGCAGCTAGTAGGTTCAGTACCATGCAGCAAGCCCACTTCAGCAGCAGAAAGAGCTAGCCTACCTTAGAAGCATAACAGACTAGACGGAATTTCAGGAAGGACAGTCACAATTGAGAGCAGATTACTATAACTAATCCTTCAATGTCATATAACAATCATGGTATTCAATTTTACTTCAATATGCATCAGTAACATCCAGGGAACAATAGCATCATCTAAAGATCAAAATATACAAATAAAAGCCACAATGAGGTATCATTTCAACCCAATTAGGATGGCTATCATCCAAAAATCAAAAAACAATAAAAGCTGGCAAGCATGTGGGGAAAAGGTGTCCTCATCCACTGTTGGTGGGAATGTAAACTAGTACAGCCACTGTGGAAGATAGTATGGAGGGTCCTCAGAGATCTGAAAATAGATCTACCATATGACCCAGCCACCTCACTCCTGGGAATTTACCAAATAACATGAAACAGCATATGAAAGGTTTATTTGTACTCACATGTTTACTGAAACTCAATTCACCACAGCTAAAATATGGAATCAACTCTGATGTCCATCAGTTGATGGCTGGATAGAGAAAATGTGGTAGATATACACTATGAAATACTACTTAGTCATAAAAAAATAATGAGATCCTGTCTTTTGCAACAAAATGATGCTACTGAAAACCATTATGCTTAGTGAAATAAGCTAGTCTAAAAAAAATATATATTTTCTCTGATATATGGTAGCTCATACAGAATACCAAAAATATATAGGAATTAAGTGGTCATTTTGGGATGTCATTGTCGTTTATAGCTTTTGTTTATAGTCCTGTGGAATGGTGATCTTCATTTGTTGAATATTATGATTAGAGGCAAATTAAGCCTGTGACTATAGAGTGAATTAAAATTATGACTTTGCAAAAACTGAAGAAGAGAGGGGTGGGAGGGAAGGGACTTGAGGGGGAAAAAGGGAGTGAGGGAAGTATGATTGTCTTGTTGGTACTGTGCCTGTGGAATGCATGGAATCTGTTCTCCTTATATTAATAAGAAAATAAAAATAAAGATCAAAACAAGGTACAAGAAACAACCATGTAGGAATTGAAATTTTCTAATGCTTGCACAAATATGTAATAACCCTTTGAATTAAACTCAAGGAAATTCAAGAGAAAAACAAATAATTCAATCTTATAACAGAGATACCTGAGAGATGGAAATAATGAAAATCAATCAAAAATCTTCCAACTGAAAAATGGACTAAATGAAATTAAACACTCAATACAAGTCATCAAAAGCAGAAAAAAGTCAATTCTCCTTAAATTACTTCAAAAAATAGAGTGATGAATTCTTCAAAATGTATTCTGTCACACCAGTGTTACAGTCACATGAAAACCAAACAGACACAACAAAACAAGAAAACTACAGGCAAATATCTTTGATGAATATAAATGCAAAGACCGTCAATAATATAATAGGAAATTGATTCAACAGCACATTAAAAACATTATTCACCAGGATCAAGAGGGAATCATCCCAAAGGTTCAAAAAGAGTTTAATATCTACAAATAAATTAATGTGATACATGACATCAACAGAATGAAGGACCCAAGCATTTGATCATTTCAACAGATGCAGAAAAGGCATTTGATAAAATTGAACATCGTTTCTTAATGACCAAATTATGTTTATAAGGAACTGATAACAACATAATACATACCATATGACAAAGTAACAGCTAATATCATACTGAATGGAAAAAAGCTGAAGGCATTCTTTTTCAATTCTGAAAAAGGTAAGGATGCACACTTTCATCACTCTTATTTGACATAGTATTGGAGGTCCTAGGTAGAGCAATCAGACAAGGGAAAGAAAAAAATTGTCACTGCATGTGGATTACCTGAGTTTATATAAAAGAAACTCCAAAGAGTCCACCTAAGCACAGTTAGAACCAATAAAAATTCCTCAAAGTTGCAGAGTACTAAGTCAATGCATAAAACTTAGTAGTATTGTTATGCTCCAATAGTGAATAGTCTGAAAAAGAAATTCAGAAACCTGAAAATAGATCTACTATATGACCCACCATGTCACTCCTGGGAATTTGTCGAAAGGAAATGAAATGAGAATATGAGAGTTATTTATACTCCCATGTTAATTTCAGCTCAATTCATTGTAGCTAAGACATGGAAATACCCCAAATGTCCATTAACTGATGACTAGATAAAAAAAAAAAAGTGGTATATATATACAGTAGAATGCTACTCAGCTGTAAAAAAAATAATGAAATCCCCTGTATTTTGCAACAAACTGAATGCAATTGGAGATCATATGCTTAATGAAATAATCTAGATCCCAAAAGACAAATACTATGTGGTTTCTCTGATATGCAGTAGTTAATATAAAATACAAAATACCTCCACAGTGTATAAGAATGAAAGTGGTATCTTATAGTTTAATCATTATTTGTAGCCCTTGTCTATATCCTTGAGGATCAATAGTCTTTCTACTTTTTACTTATTGAGCATTATGGTTAGTGGTGCATCAAGCATGTGATTATAAAATAAAAATAAATTATGCTATTACAAAATGTAAAGGACAAAAAGGAAGGAAAGAGGGGAGATTAAGGGAGGCAAGTATGGTTATCTACTTAGAATTATATCTACGAAAAACATGAAATTTGTTCTATTATACTGATAAAATTTTTAAACATAAAAATATGATAACAAAGTCAGGGAAGAAATCAAGAAACCTATCCCAGTTTTAGTGGCTACAAAAATAATAAAATACTTGTGAATAAATTAAAGAATTGAAAGTTCTCTACAATGAAACTATAACTCGATAATGAAAGAAATTAAAAGTGACACAAAGAAATAGAAAGGCATCTCCTGTTCTTGAATTAGAATAATCAGTGTCAAGCCGGCGCCGCGGCTCACTAGGCTAATCCTCCGCCTTGCGGCGCCGGCACACCGGGTTCTAGTCCCGGTCGGGGCACCGATCCTGTCCCGGTTGCCCCTCTTCCAGGCCAGCTCTCTGCTGTGGCCAGGGAGTGCAGTGGAGGATGGCCCAAGTCCTTGGGTCCTGCACCCCATGGGAGACCAGGAGAAGCACCTGGCTCCTGCCATCGGATCAGCGCGGTGTGCTGGCCGCAGCGTGCCTACCGCGGCGGCCCTTGGAGGGTGAACCAACGGCAAAAGGAAGACCTTTCTCTCTGTCTCTCTCTCACTGTCCACTCTGCCTGTCAAAAATTAAAAAAAAAAAAAAAAAAAGAATAATCAGTGTCAGTAAAATTCACATACTACCCAAAGCAATTTATAAATTCTTTTTCTTTAAAGATTTATTTATTTATTTGAAAGTCAGAGTTACACAGAGAGAGGAGAGGCAGAGAGAGAGAGAGAGAGAGAGAGAGAGAGGTCTTCCATCTGATGGATCACTCCCCAATTGGCCGCAGTGGCCAGAACTGTGCAGATCCGAAGCCAGGAGCCAGGAGCTTCTTCTGGGTTTCCTACTTGGGTGCAGAGCCCAAGGCCTTGGGCCATCTTCTACTGCTATCCCAGGCCATAGCAGAGAGCTGGATGAGAAGTGAAGCAGCCGGGACTCGAACTGTCACCCATATGGAATGCAAGCACTTCAGGCCAGGGCATTAACTCACTGCACCACAGCGCTGGCCACCAGCAATTTATAAATTCAATGCAATCCCTATCAAAATCTCAGTTTATATTTTGACAGAGGTAGAAAAATCACTACTGAAGTTTGCAAGGAACCACAAATGGATATGACTATACAAAGCAATCTTAATCAAAAGAACAAATCAGGAGACATTACATTATCTGACAAAATATATTGCAAAGGTGCAACAATTAAAACAGCATAGTACTGGCATAAAAACAGGTCCATAGGCTAATGGAACAGAATAGGGCCTGTAAAAATAAACTCATGTATATATAGCAAAGTTGCTCAAAACATTCATAAGAAAAAAGGGAAGTTTTGTTTAACAAAAGATGCCAGATAAATAGGATATACACATACAATAGAACAAAACTGAGGGACCAGCATTGCGGCATAGTGGGCTAAGCCATTGCTTGCCACACCAACATCCCATTTAAGCACTCCCATGTTTACTTCTGCCGTGTTTACAATAGTCAGTAAATGGAAGCAACCTAAATGTCCATCAACTGATGACTAGATAAAGAAAATGTGGTAATGAGCAAATGGACTATTATGCAGCCAAAACAGTCATTTGCCACAACATGGATGGAACTGAAATTATGTTAAGTGAAATGCCAAACATAAAGAGACAAATAACACATTGTCACACACCCATATGTGGATTCTACAAAAAGGCAGGTGATATCATAGAAGTTTAAAATGTAACTGCAGATATCAGAGGCTGCAGGGGGAAATGTGGAGGGAGGGATAGGAAACATTGTATTGATGCATACTGATTTATGATAAGAATAAGTTCTTGAGTTTTGCTGCACAGTACAAAGAAGACAGATAATGTTAATTTATTATATGTTTCTCTATAAAAACTAGAAATAGTATTTTTGGATATTTTCATTGTAAAGAAATATTAAATGTCTGAAAGCTAAATACATTTAAATTGACAGGTTGGAAATTATGTATATATTTATATTTATATATGGAACATCACATAGTGCCCCATAAATATGTAATTTTTAAAAATTACAGACAAATTAAAGGTACAGACATAAAAATTTAATAAAATATAAGTATGAATCCATCAATATATAAAAGGAGAACAGACCATGGCCAAGTAGATTTTAATCCAGGATCCCCAAGCTTGTTCAATAACAATACCAATGCAATCCACTCTATTAATAGAGTAAATATACTAACATAGGAAGAAGAAAATTCACATGACCCTTTAAATTGACAGGGCAAAAGCATTTGACAAAATTCAAAATCTATTTCTAATAAAAATCTAGAAATGGAAACTTCCTCAATTTAACAAGGAGTATCTATAAGAACATCTCAAACTGACATAATTGTCAATAATAAAGACTATCCCTATAAGATTGAGAATAATCCAACAATAACCATCTTCAGCTCTATAACCCAATAGCTTACTAGCAGTTCTAGTCTATGCAATAAGGTAAGAAAAGGAAATAAAAGACATATAATTTAGAAAATGTCAATGTGATCTTATGAACAAATAACATAATTTTTGGCAAACACTCATAGCTGGTTAATGCCCTGGCCTAAAGTACCAGCATTCCATATGGGTGCCGGTTCTACACCAGGCTGCTCCACTTCCGATCCAGATCTTTCCTACTGCCTAGGAAATCAGTAAAGGATGGCCCAAGTCCTTGGGCCCCTGCACCCATGTTGGAGACTTGGAGGAAGCCCGTGACTCCTAGCTTCAGACCACCACAGCTCTGGCCTTTACAGCCGATTGGGGAGTGAACCAAAGGATGGAAGACTCTCTCTCTCTCTCTCTCTCTCTCTCTACCTCTCCTCTCTCTTTGAAACTGTGTAACTCTGACTTTCAAATAAATAAATCTTTAATAAAAAAAAAAACACTCATAGAAGTAATGCCAGCAGAGTTTCAGTATACACATTTAATATTAAAAAATCAATTATATTGTATATATTGGCAAAGAACAATTTAGAAGTTAAAGTAATAAATAATTTACAATATCTCCAGAAATCACGTCATTAATAAGTCAATAGCTTCAATATCATATGTCATTTAGGTGTTATACATGAATATGATGAGATACCATTAAACTATTACTGGAATGACCAAAATGCAAAAGAGTGATGGGACCAAATTCTAGGAAGATGTGCAGCAACAAAATGTCTTATTCATAACTGGTGGGAAAGCAAAATGGTAACCACTTTGGGAGACAATTTTCAATTTCTTATAAAACTAAACATAACCTCACCATAAGATCCTGTATTTGTTTTCCTAGATAATTACCCAAATGAATTGAAAAATTATGTACACACAAAAGCCTGCATACAGATATTTACAGCAGCTTTTTTCATAAGCATCAAAATTTAGAAGCAATTAAGATGTCCTTGAGAAATAAGTATATGTGCAAACTGTAGTGCTTCTAGATATTGGATTATTCAGTACTAAAAGGAAAGGGACTATGAATCAAAAAAGACCTGGAGGACTTTGAATACATGTCAGTAAGTTACAAAAGTGAATATTATGATTCTAATTATATAACATTTTGGAAAAGGTAAAACTATGGTGTCAATACAATGTTAAAGTATTGCCAGACATTGGTGGGGAGAGAGGGATGAATATGTAAGCACAGAAGATTCTTAGGGCAGTAAAAGTTTCCTGGAAGATAACAGATTGTTGTATACTTGCCATTATAAACTTGTGAAAAACTGAGGAATAAGCAATACAACCATAGAACTCTGGTGCAAACCATGGACATTGGATGATGATGTACATTTATGGATTATAACAAATACACCACTCGTGTCAAGGATATTGGTGATGACAGAAGTTGTATGTGATGGGGGAGAGGAATTATATTGTAAATCTTTGTATTTTCCTTTCAATTTAATTGTGAACCTTAATCTGCTCAAAAAATAAAGTTTATTAATTAAAAAATAATGGTAAATAATTGAATAATCAAACTAAATTAAGCAATAAGCTTGAACAGATAACTTCACCAATGTGACCTTAGATAATGAATGATTGCTATGTTTAACATCATTGGCATGTATTTCAAAGAAAATGGTAACAGTGAGATATCACTCTACCATATATAATAGCTTAGTATATGACAATACTAAGTGCCAAGTAGAATACAGAGCCCCTCTTTTATTATTGCTGGCAGGAATAAAAAATATAGTCTCTCTGGGAAACAGCTTAGCTGTTCTAATAAGTTCTGCACTTAGATATTTACTGTGGAGAAATTAAAACATGCTCACACAAAACTTCCATTTATAATTACCTAAAACAAATAAAATACAGTTAAAATGCATAACAGATTAAAAAACAATTAAAATATCTTTCAATGAGCTAACAGATACCAAAAAGTTTATGGAAAATTCATATCATGCAAGCAATCAAAGTCAAAATTAACATAAGGGATTAAATACAATTGAGAAGTTTCTGTACGGCAAAGGAAACACTCAGGAAAGTGAAGAAGCAACCAAAAGAGAGGGAGAAATTATTTCCAAACTACGCGACTGATAAAAGATTAATAACCAGGATATACAAAGATATCAAGAAACGCCAAAACAACTAAACAAACAGCTCAGTTAAGCGATAGGTTAAGGACTTGCACAGACATTTTTCAAAAGAGGAAATTCAGATGGCCAACAGATACATAAAAAAATGTTTAGAATCACTAGCTGTCAGGGAAATGCAAATCAAAACCACAATGATGTTTTACCTCACCCATTTAGAATGGCCCTCATACAGAAAACAATAAATTCTGGCAAAGATGTGGGGAAACAGGTACCCTAATCCACTGTTGTTGGGAATGTAAACTTATAAAGTCACTATGGAAGACAGTATGGAGATAGCTCAGAAATCTAAATATAGACCTACCATATGGTGGAGCCATCCAATTCCTGGGAATTTACCCAAGGGAAATGAAATAAGTAAACAAAAATGTTATCTGTACCTCCATGTTTATTGCAGCTCAATTCACAATAGCTGACATGGAATAAGCCTAAATGCCCATCAACCAAAGACTGGATAAAGGTATTAAGTGATATGTACACTATAGAATACTACACAGTGGTAAAAAAAAAAATGAAATCTGGTCTCTTGAAACAAAATAGAGGAATCTGAAAAACATCATACTGATTGAAATAAGCCAGTCCTAAAGGGACAAATACCATATGTTCTCCCTGATCTGTTATAATTAATAGAGCACCTAAAAGGCAATCTATCTAAGTGAAATTGACACTTTGAGAAGGGATGACTTGAACTGCTTTTTTATTGACTGTCAAGGAAGTTTCTTTTGTTTTGTTTTTCCATTTTTTTCTTCATATTTTTTATTGAACCCTTTTTTTAGATTTATTTATTTCATTTGAAAGTTAGAGTTACAGAGAGGCAGAGGCAGAAGAGAGAGAGAAAGGTCTTCCATCCGCTGGCTCACTCCCCAGATGGCTGCATCAGCCAGAGCTGTGCCAATCTGAAGCCAGAAGCCAGGAACTTCTTTCAGGTCTCCCACGCAGGTGTAGGAGCCCAAGGACTTCTGCCATCTTCTACTGCTTTCCCAGGACATACCAGAGAGCTGGTTTGGAAGTGGAGCAGCTGGGACTTGAACCTGCGCCGATATGGGATGCTGACAGTACAGGCGGTGGCTTTACCCACCATACCACAGCACAGGCCCAGTGAACTTTTTACTTAACATAAAGTTAATCATATGTGCATAAAGTCAATTGAAAATAGGTTTCAGTAAAAAATAAGAGTGGGAATAAGAGAGGGAGCAAGAAGTTTGTAACTATAAAGTTGTATAGTTCTGCACACATTCCTATTGACTTATTTCTAAGAGGCAGTTTAAAAACTAGTCACAGGACCCCAAATTCCATTAATATGGGTGGTAAAAATGCCATCTTAAGTGTTAAAGTGAACATATAGAAAGGATTCAGTGTTAAAGAGATCATATAAATAGGATCAAGTGCCTGGTAATAATAATAGATAGAATTAAAAAGGAGAATGTTCCAACATGGGAAGATGTCCACACAGCAGACTCATAAGATGACAATCACTTTAAGTAGTACTCTGACCTCAGAATCAGCCCTTAAGGGTTCTGGTCTGACTGAAAAGCCAGTGGGAGCTTTTCAGGCATGGAAATCCAAGACAGGGTGGCAAAAAATGTTCTACATGAAGGATCTCTGTGAGTGAATCTCAATAGAAAGAAATGGCCATCAAAGAATGATATACTTTTCTCTAAAGGGGGGAGAAAATTTCGACTTTGTTTATGCTCTTGTCCAAATACTGACAAATTTTGTGGACTCAAAAGACTTTCATAGCCTAGGCAGCTCATGTCATGAGCCTCATGTGGGCACTGACATCATACACAAGATTGTTAATTGTTAAATTAACAAGAGGAGTCATTGTGCACTAATTCCACATGCAGGACCTCTGTTGTATTATGAGAATTAACTGTAAAACTAATTCTCAAACAGTTTGTGTGTGTGTGTGTGTGCAAATTGTTGAAATCTTTACCTAGTATAGAGTTGGTCTTCTATGTACAAAGTTCATTGAAAATGAATCATAATAGAGAACAGGAATGGCAAGGGGAGAGGGAGGAGGTGGAGGAGTGGGAGTGAGTGTGGGAGAGAGGGTATGGTGGGAAGAATAGCTATATTCCTAAAGTTGTACTTGTGAAATTTATATTCCTTAAAAATAAATAAAAAAAAACTCCAAAATAATATTCTGAGTGATAATTACTAGCCATAAAAGTTAATGTATGGCATCATTTCATTTATATAACATCCTCAAAATTACAAAAAGAAAAAGAAAATAGATCCATCATTGTCACTGTATTGTTGTGGGAGAAAGTACGAATGTAAAGGAACAACAGACTGTTTTGTGGTTAATCATCTGTGTTCTGATTTTCATGATTGTTATATACATGTTAATATTTATAAGTCTTTACACCAAGAGAAGTGCAATTTACTGTATGTTAGATTTTTTAAATGAAACAAAACTACGATTTTGATCAAATCATTGTCTTTATGAAGAAGAAACGGATGAAGTTAATTAATTTTACCAAGGCTACAGGATTAGTAAGTATTCAAATCAGGAATCCATCTAAGACAGGCTCCATGATTTATCCTCATGTAGGAAAAAGAAGTTTAATAAATTATTGTTGAGTTATCACACTAAAGAAGGTGGCAATAAATCAAATTGTAGTCACTTTGGAATTTGTAGTCAATGAGTTTGTCTAGCTGCCGCTAATCCTCCCAAAGACTACACTTAAATTCAGTAGAGATTCAGGTCAAACATGACATATGGTCATTTTTGAAAACTCAAATTCTGACACAAACAGTAATAGTAGATATAATAAAGATAGAGAGAGCTTGGAGATCTCCAAATTGTCTCTGTGAGTCCCAAAGGCTGCTGAAGCTCCCATAAGCTCTAACTGAGGGGAGGTGGGGAGATGCTACCAGAGTACATACCTGTCAGTCATTTCCAGTCAGTAATCAATGGAATAAAGTAAAAATATGGAAGCTGTGTGAATAGTGTCTTATGAGACAGTGTTTTCAAACTTAATGTAGACACACACACACACACACAAAGTATGCTGTATGATTTATTCTAAATTGCAAAAAAGAAATACTTTCTGAAAACATAATGAATCTTAAAACATTCAGATTATTTTAAAGACTAATAAATCATTAATATCACCAGAGTTCAATTTATCTTTTGACAGTGGAGTTTGAATCTATGAATGAAATGATGGATAATCAAATCTAGTATTAGGGATTTTTTTAAAAAAATTATAAATATAAAGAGAACAGATTTCATATATTTCTAAGAAGAACCATGGTTCTTTCCATCCCACTTCCTTCTAAACCCCTCTCCTTCTTTCCTTCTTTTTTTCTTTAATATTTGCAATAACATACTTTCAATTTACTTTTTATTCATAGGCTTAATATTTAATATTAGGCTATTTTTCATAGAAATCAACCAACATAGGTTTAAACTGATAAAAGTTGTTTCCTGTAGTTGACATAAAATTATCTTTTCATAATTCTTAAAGCTCATCCAAATATTCATTTAATATTTATTTAAAATATTCTTTCTTTGTTAAGTATAGAAATAGTCACTATAATACAATTAAAAACAACCATAATATATGATACACCATGTATTACTCAAGAAACTATGGCTCCTCTTTTAGTTTGTTGAATGCTTCTATCTTATTACTACCTCAAAGGCTTTGAATTAGCTTTTTCTTTCGTTGTCTCTCCATGACAGTCTTTCTACATGAAATTATAGTGCAACTGTCAACAAATAATGGACATTTATCTCTCTCCCCACGCATTATTTTTGGCTGCCCAATATCTGAACTCTCAATTTGGCAAAATTTTATATTATATAAATCTTTATTTGTGACTGCGATCCAATACATACAATGAAGAAATGAATGATTGCAACAATTATTCCTTCTCCTGTTCCATGCTAGTCAGAGTATGACCACTTAACCTAAGTTACAGCAGTCATATGCTTTTCCTAAGCTTTGAGTGTGAAGCAATTGCACAGGAATAACAAGAAATTAGCTACATAGCCTCTCTAGTCATCAAAGAAACAAATGAGACATTATATGTTCATATTTGGTGAAGGTAAAAGTAATATGATGACATCATATTGAAGTATATTCAATTGTATTGACAGTTCCATATGCTTCATACTACTTACCATTATTATATTAGTTAATATATTATATTAAATTTATTGTTTTAGTATTAAATTAAATTAATCATTTTAGTATGGGTATTCATGTATGTATTATTTACATTTTCTGCTTGATTTGTATTGCCTACTTTTTCTGCAATGAATGTCATACACTTTTAATAAGGAAAAATCGAATAACAGTACAAAAATGTTAATGGTACAAAATTTTACAGACAACTGAATATATACTAATTGGTAGTATGTGACCAAATCTTTTTAAAAGTATGTTCATGGAAATTTTAACTGCGACTAACTTTGGGAGGCAGGATTGAAAGGTGTTGAAGCAGAAAACGAAATTTTTCCAACCTATTTTATAATATACTCTGAATGTCAGAAAATGATTACCTTCAAGGCCTACTTGTACTCTTTAAATGTTAGGTAAATTCCTTATCTTCTAGATTTAAAAGATTGCAGATGGTGTTAATAAAATTGAAAAGAGTTAAACAGATGGCCCATCTTCACATTCTTTGGGTGGTTTGAATTGTGTAAAAATACTCTGCTTTACTTCAATTTGAAAAGTCATGCCAATTTTATGTGGGTATTAGAATGACCCATAATTTATGTAATTAATTCACATTTTCACATATTCTTCAAATATAAATGAAAACATTGACTCTTAATTTGACTCCTTACCCAGTGTATACTTAGTTTTTGTTAATTCTGAATTAGTGCATATTATTGACAGAAATAGCTCTGAAATTCACCAAAAAAAAAAATTATTGCATGCCAACCACCTCTACAACTACAAGTCACACTCTGCTGTTTCCAGAGACTTGGTGTGGTTCACACCACAAAGACACACACCAAAGATGAGTGTTCCAAAGTAGAAGGGTCAATTTGCTTTGGATAAATACACATCCAATACAAATATAAAAATTGACACCTATTGAATAAGACATTAGTGTTATAATTTAATGATATCTTCTCTTTACAAAAAAAATAGTGGTTTTATCATAGTATTTTATCCTGTTTTCTCAAACATCCTTAACTCCTCTTTCTTCAGTTCTTTTCTTATTCTTCTTTTGCTCTTTCTCTTACTGTTTCTCTCCCTCCCTTTATCTTTTTCTTCCTCCTTTCCTTGCTCCTGCTCTTCTTTCTCTTCTTTCTTCATTGTTGTCTATAACTGTAAACTTCTGATTATGATGTACTAGCAATTTTATGTATTTTTCAAATATTCACTTTTTATTTTTCTATTTCTTTGAAAATCAAAGCAACAGAAAGAAAAGGAGGAAGACACACACAGAGAGACACACAGAGTGAGACAGAGAGAGGACAGAGAGGTATCATCCCTCCTGATTCTCTCCTCCAAATGCCTGCAACAGCTAAGGCTGCACTAGGTGAAAGCCAGGAGCCCTGAAGTTCTCCCAAGTGGGTGGAGGGAATCCAAGTCCTTGAGCCATCATCAGCTGCTCCCAAATTAATTAGCAGAAAACCAGGTTGCAAGCCCGAATAAGGTGGGACATTCTGATGCAGGATGTGAGTGTCTCAATTGGTAGTTTAACCTGCTGTGCATCAATACCTGCCCAATAATATTATATTTCTAAGTATAGCTTTTATTGTTGGTGCTATTTTTTAAACTAGAATGATAGAATTAAATACATTGATGATGGGCTCAATTTAATTATTATTGCAATATCTTATCAGTGTTCACTTCTATGTAAATAGATAAATATACATAATTCAAATACATATAAGAGAAAAAACCTTTTTCTAAGAATAAGCTGTCAAATTATAAATATTGAAGGAATAATGGCATTTGAATATCATTAATGGAAACTAAAATGGTAAATGAAAGACAGATTAGAGACAGACTATGTGCATACTTTGAAAGTACTTCCCCACAAATTACATCTTAATTACAAAAAGAAATACTGGAGAAAACTAACAATTTCCACCTTATCTAAGTGAATAAATTTGTCCTCACTAATACTGATATGAATCAACATCGTGTCGCCCTGATATAATACAATGTGAAAGACATATTCTGCTCTACAATTCCTGACAAAAATATGTAACTTGAATATACTCATGAAGAAACATCACCTAAGCTCAAAATGAGGGCATTTTATAGAATAAAAGGATTGATCTATTTTTAAAAATCAAGGTCAAAGAATACAATGAAAGGCTGAGGAATTGTTTCAGAAAAAAAGGAAGAAAACTGACATAAAAATTAAATGCATTACTTCATCTTGAATTGAATCATAGGAACAAAAATTCTATAAAAAGATAATAGAACAAATGAAAAACTGACTATCACAGTAGATCATCAGATAACTATATCACTGCTATATCACTGTTAGATTTCCTGATTGTGATTGTGTTTTTTCAGAATGTAATGAAAATGAAATGAATAGGATCCTTTTACATTTCATACAAATTTTCTGTATGTTTAATATTGTAGTAAAATAAAAAACTATCCCCAAAGTGGCATTTTACAGACTTACTTTTTTCTGTTTTTCAGATTTATTTATTTTGATTTGAAAGGCAGAGTTATGGGTGGGGAGGGGGCATGAAGAGAGGAAAGAGAGAGAGAGAGAGAGAGAATCTTCCATTCACAGGTTCACTCACCAAATGGCCACAAAAGTTGTAACTGGACCAAACTGAAGCCAGGAGCAGGAACTTCATCCTGATCTTCCACCAGTGTGGAGGGAAGCCAAGCACTTTGACCACCTTCCACTACTTTCTGAGGTTCATTAGCAAGAAGCTGGATCAGAAACAGAGCAGCCAGCACTCAAACAGGAGCTCACATGAGTTGCCAGAGTCATAGGTGGTGGCTTAACCCACTGGTCCACATTGCTGTCTTAGATTAACTTTTTAAGGAGAATGATGATGATGACAAAACTTCAAAATTATTTACTTTTCAGGGTCAGAAAATATTTGCTTTTAAATTAAGAATATATCATATTCTACAGATGTTGTCTTTAGAAATAATCACCACACTAAAAAACACAAAAATAAAAATTTTCTTCTAACTATAAAAATGTGAGATCCTTAAAAATTTATCTTAGAGGGGGGAGCTCTGTGGCTCACTTGGTTATTCCTCTGCCTGCGGTGCCAGCATCCCATATGGGAGCTGGTTTCTAGTCCCATTGCTCCTCTTTCAGTCCAGCTCTCTGCTGTAGCCCAGGAGTGCAATGCACAGACCTGAAGCCGGAGCCAGGTGCTTCTCCTGGTCTCCCATGTGGGTGCAGGGCCCAAGCACTTGGGCCATCCTCCACTGCCTTCCTGGGCCACAGCAGAGAGCTAGACTGGAAGAGGAGCAACCGGGACAGAATCTGGCTCCCCGACTGGGACTAGAACCCGGGGTGCTGGCACCACAGGCAGAGGATTAGCCTATTGAGCCAGGGCGCCAGCCAGGCAATTAGATTTCTAAAAGTAAATGTTGTCATAAAGTCAACTCTACTTTATATTGTATTTTCTGGAATTTAAAGATTGTGTTCTTTGTTTAATTGCATTTAATTACATTTATTATTTTCTTTTCTTTTAAAGAAGTAGGTTGGAAATTTAGGAGATAAATGTTTTAAAATTATATTTTTCTGATTTAAACTAAAGGAGAATTCTTTCTTTCCTTTACATAATATATTTGAGAAAAAAGACATTTGTACTTGTTAATTCCAATGTTCAATGCTTTAAAAAAGTCAAATTTTTGTGGGTTATCTTGAGATATAAAAAGCATAGCTTTCTAATTTAAGCACTAAGAAGAGACTCATTTTCCTGGAGGTGGCCAAAGTTATTTCAGGCCCTTTGTACTCATCACTGAAACCAAAGGCATCTCTGTGTGAAGGAAAATAGATAAGAAAAGGTATGTTCCATGAAAGAAAAGACGAAAATAGATTGAGTCCATACCAAGAGCTTCTAAGAAAAGGTCCAGCACTAAAAATCACAACATGGATTTCCATGTGAAATTTTGGAAGAGAAAACTCAAACTTGGCATTTTTTTCTAACAACACTATCTACTGCAATTAACACCTGCTTATTCTCCGAGGCACTAAATTAATGCTCTTTTACATTCAGCTTTGTCTAATCAAAATAGAAAAATAGGATAAAGATGTAAGGTTTGTTCTCTTCACGGTTCAGCAACTTATTCAGTAGCATAGGGAACTGAATTTAGATGCGCTCCTTGACTGAGTCAATCTTGGATCTCATTGTTCATAACTTCTCATTGTTTTATAAAAGGGAGCAATGAATTTTTATTTTGTGCTATGCTGCACAAGTTATGTAGCTAATTTACATTCCTATTCATTTATTCCTTACATCATCATCAAATGTGACTCAAATTTTTGGTCTAACTCTAGTGAAAAATTTAAATTTATTATCAACTGGTTTATTTCTCTACATTAAATTGTTAATAAGTTTACATTTATAAGCTCATCAGTAAACATGTTAAAATTGATTTTCTCTTTGGATCTTGTTATTGGTTCATTTGTGTCTTCTGACTTTGTGTCATCTCAGAGCAAGGAAGTAGCTCCTTAAAGGAATAAATAAAAGAGAGAAAAAAAAAAAAAAACTTCCGAGATCAAGAACATCAAGAGTGATAGAGTGATCCTGAAATGGAGTTAATTGATTTAAAGAAGGATGTGTTTTCATGAGAGAATACTCAGAATAAAAATTATCCACCACCAAAGTTAGGTTATAATTTCTCATTTATAAAACTACGTATTTCATAAAGTACCACTGAACCTTTGTAAATCTTTTTAACAATTTTTATTTGTTTATTTAAGAGGATAGATTCCTAGACACATGTAACCTACCTAAATTGAACCAGGAAGACAAAGAAAACCTAAACAGACCCATAACTGAGTCAGAAATTGAAACAGTAATAAAGGCCCTCCCATCAATTCACATTTTCTTAAAACAGGCAATTTAATTTTTATTGGGTTTCATGTACAAGTTCTACCCTCTGTTTAAACCCTTTGATATAGTTTTTAGTAAATGTAACAAATACAAGTCTTTTAATTCTCAAGTTTATATAAATCTGTTGAACAGATCTCTTAATTTAGAATAAAAATATTCATAAGATAATACATTTGTTTAAATTCAAAGGTTCAAATATGATCTTTTATTAAAAAGAAATTAATAGTTTATGCACACAATATATAATAGTTGCCTTGCTATACGTCTTCCATTTTACATAGAGTGGAAAAATCAGTTGGAGGACTTTTTAAAAAATATTTTATTTACTTATTTAGAGGCAGAGTTACAGAGAGAGGAAAAACAGACAGAAAGGTCCTCCATCTGCTCGTTCACTCGCCAAATGGTTGCAATGGCTGGAGCTGGGTCAAAACAAAACCAGGAGCCAGAAGCCTCTTCCAGGTCTCCCACATGGGTGCAGGGGTCCAGGCACTTGGGCCATCTTCCACTGCCTTCCAAGGCCATTAGCAGAGAGCTGGATGGGAAGAGGGGCATCCAAACATGAACTAGTGTCCATATGGGATGGTGGCACTGCAGGCAGAGGCTTGGCCTACTATGCCAAGAGGCCAGCACCATGGAGGCTTTTTTTTTTTTTTTTTTAGAAGGATTTTTTTTTTAACTTTTATTTAATGAATATAAATTTCCAAAGTATAGCCCATGGGTTACAATGGCTTCCCCCCTCCCATAACTTCCCTCCCGCCCGCAATCCTCCCCCTTCCCGCTCCCTTTCCCCTTCCATTCATGTAAAGATTCATTTTCAATTCTCTTTGTATACAGAAGATCAGTTTAGTATATATTAGGTAAAGATTTCAAAATTTTGCCCCTATAGCAACACAAAGTGAAAAAACTACCATTGGATTACTAATTATAGCATTAAATAGCAATGTACAGCACATTAAAGACAGAGATCCTACATAATTTTTTTTTCAAATTAATTAATTTTCTATGCCATTTCCATTTTAACACCAGGTTGTTTTTTTTTTTTTTCATTTCCAATTCTCTTTATATACAGAAGATCAATTCAGTATATAATTAGTAAAGACCTCATCAGTTTGTGCCCACACAGAAACGCAAAGTATAAAAATACTGTTTCAGTACTAGTTATAGCATCACTTGGCTTTAGACGACACATTAGGGACAGATCCCACATGGGGTGTAAGTACACAGTGACTCCTGTTGCTGACTTAACAATTTGACACTCCTGTTCATGGTGTCAGTAATCTCCCTAGGCTCTAGTCATGAGTTGCCAGGGCTATGGAAGCCTTTAGAGTTCGCTGACTTCGATCTTATTCCGATAGGGTCATAGTCAAAGTGGAAGTTCTCTCCTCCCTTCGGAGAAGGGTACCTCCTTCTTTGATGGCCCCATTCTTAACACTGGGATCTCACTCACAGAGATCATTCATTTAGGTCTTTTTTTTTTTCCATGATATCTTGGCTTTCCATGCCTGCTATACTCTCATGGGCTCTTCAGCCAGATCTGAATGCCTTGAGGGCTGATTCTGAGGCCGGAGTGTTGTTTAGGACATCTGCCATCCTATGAGTCTGCTGTGTATCCCACTTCCCATGTTGGATCTTTCTCTCCCTTTTTGATTCTATCAGTTAGTATTAGCAGATACTTGTCTTGTTTGTGTGATCTCTTTGACTCTTAGACCTATCAGAACTATCAATTGTGAGCTGAAATTGATCACTTGGACTAGTGCGATGGCATTGGTACATGCCATCTTGATGGGATTGTGTTGGAATCCCCTGGCACATTTCTAACTCCACCATTTGCGGCCAGTCCGATTGAGCATGTTCCAAATTGTTCATCTCCTCCCTCTCTTTTTCCACTCTTAGATTTAACAGGGATCACTTTTCAGTTAAAATTTAAACACCTAAGAATAATTGTGTGTTAATTACTGAGTTCAACCAATAGTACTAGAACAACAACAACAACAACAAATACTAAAAAGGATAAAGTATTACATTGTACATCTAAAGTCAGGACAGGAGCTGATCAGTTCATTGTTGCTTATAGTGTCCATTTCACTTAACAGGTTTCCCCTTTGGCGCTCAGTTGTCACCGATCAGGGAAAACAAATGATATTTGTCTCTTTGGGACTGGCTTAATTCACTCAGCACGATGTTTTCCAGATTGCTCCATCTTGTTGCAAATGACTGGGTTTCGTTGTTTCTTACTGCTGTATAGTATTCTATGGAGTACATGTCCCATAATTTCTTTATCCAGTCTACTGTTGATGGGCATTTGGGTTGGTTCCAGGTCTTAGCTATTGTGAATTGAGCTGCAATAAACATTAATGTGCAGATGGCTTTTTTATTTGCCAAATTAATTTCCTTTGGGTAAATTCCAAGGAGTGGAATGGCTGGGTTGTATGGTAGGGTTATGTTCAGGTTTCTGAGGAATCTCCAGACTGACTTCCATAGTGGCTTAACCAGTTTGCATTCCCACCAACAGTGGGTTAGTGTCCCTTTTTCCCCATATCCTCTCCAGCATCTATTGTTGGTCGATTTCTGAATGTGAGCCATTCTCACCGGGGTGAGATGGAACCTCATTGTGGTTTTGATTTGCATTTCTCTGATTGCTAGTGATCTTGAACATTTTTTCATGTGCCTGTTGGCCATTTGGATTTCCTCTTTCGAAAAATGTCTGTTGAGGTCCTTGGCCCATCTCTTAAGTGGGTTGTTTGTTTTGTTGTTGTGGATTTTCTTGATTTCTTTGTAGATTCTGGTTATCAATCCTTTATCTGTAGTATAGTTTGCGAATATTTTTTCCCATTCTGTTGGCTGCCTCTTCACTTTCCTGACTGTTTCTTTTGAAGTACAGAAACTTCTCAATTTGATGCAATCCCAAATGTTAATTTTGGTTTTGACTGCCTGTGCTCCTGGGGTCTTTTCCAGGAAGTCTTTGCCTGTGCCTATATCTTGCAGGGTTTCTCCAATGCTCTCTAATAATTTGATGGTTTCGGGTCGTAGATTTAAGTCTTTAATCCATGTTGAGTGAATTTTTGTTTAAGGTGAAAGGTATGGGTCTTGCTTCAAGCTTCTGCACGTGGAAATCCAATTTTCCCAGCACCATTTATTGAATAGACTGTCCATATTCCAGGGATTAGATTTGGATCTTTGGTCAAATATAAGTTGGCTGTAGATGTTTGGATTGATTTCTGGTGTTTCTATTCTGTTCCATTGGTCTATCCATCTGTTTCTGTACCAGTACCATGCTGTTTTGATAACAACTGCCCTGTAGTATGTCCTAAAATCAGGTATTGTGATGCCTCCGGCTTTGTTTTTGTTGTACAGGATTGCTTTGGCTATTCGAGGTCTTCTGTGTCTCCATATGAATTTCAGCATCATTTTTTCCAGATCTGAGAAGAAGGTCTTCGGGATCTTGATGGGTATTGCATTGAATGTATAAATTGCTTTTGGGAGAATAGACATTTTGATGATATTGATTCTTCCAATCCATGAGCATGGAAGATTTCTCCATTTTTTGGTATCCTCTTCTATTTCTTTCTGTAAGGTTTTGTAGTTTTCATCGTAGAGATCTTTAACGTCTTTGGTTAAGTTTATTCCAAGGTATTTGATTGTTTTTGTAGCTATTGTGAATGGGATTGATTTTAGAAGTTCTTCCTCAGCCGTGGCATTGCCTGTGTATACAAAGGCTGTTGATTTTTGTGCATTGATTTTATATCCTGCTACTTTGCCAAACTCTTCGATGAGTTCCAGCAGTCTCTTAGTAGAGTTCTTTGGGTCCCCTAAATAAAGAATCATATCATCTGCAAAGAGGGATAGTTTGAGTTCGTCCTTCCCGATTTGTATCCCTTTAATTTCTTTTTCTTGCCTAATAGCTCTAGCCAAAACTTCCAGAACTATATCGAATAGCAGTGGTGAGAGTGGGCATCCCTGTCTGGTACCAGATCTCAGTGGAAATGCTTCCAACTTTTCCCCATTCAATAGGATGTTGGCCGTGGGTTTTTCATATATTGCTTTGATTGTATTAAGGAATGTTCCTTCCATACCCAGTTTGCTTAGAGTTTTCATCATGAAAGGGTGTTGTATTTTATCAAATGCTTTCTCTGCGTCTATTGAGAGAATCATATGGTTTTTCTTCTGCAGTCTGTTAATGTAGTGTATTACGTTGATTGTTTTGCGAATGTTGAACCATCCCTGCATACCGGGGATGAATCCCACTTGGTCTGGGTGGATGATCTTTCTGATGTGTTGTTGCAATCTATTGGCCAGAATTTTATTGAGGATTTTTGCATCTATGTTCATCAGGGATATTGGTCTGTAATTCTCTTTCAATGTTGCGTCTCTTTCTGGCTTAGGAATTAAGGTGATGCTGGCTTCATAGAAAGAATTTGGGAGGATTCCCTCTTTTTCGATTGCTCTGAATAGTTTGAGAAGAATTGGAGTTAGTTCTTCTCTAAATGTCTGGTAGAACTCAGCAGTGAATCCATCTGGCCCTGGGCTTTTCTTTGTTGGGAGGGCCTTTATTACTGTTTCAATTTCTGTGTCAGTTATTGGTCTGTTTAGGTTTTCTATGTCTTCCTGGCTCAATTTAGGGAGGTTGTATGTGTCCAAGAATCTGTCCATTTCTGATAGATTTCCCTGTTTGCTGGCATACAAGTCCTTGTAGTAATTTCTGATGATTCTTTTTATTTCTGTGGCGTCTGTTGTTACGTTTCCCATTTCATCTCTGATCCTATTGATTTGGGTCTTTTCTCTTCTTTTTTTTAGTTAGTTGGGCCAATGGGGTGTCAATTTTGTTTATTTTTTCAAAAAAACAGCTCCTCGTTTGGCTGATTTTTTGTAATGTTTTTTTTGGATTCAATCCTGTTGATTTCTTCTCTGATTTTAATTATTTCTCTTCTCCTACTGGGTTTGGGTTTGGTTTGCTGCAGATTTTCTAGATCCTTGAGATGACTTGAAAGCTCATCTATTTGGTGCCTTTCCAATTTCTTGATGTAGGCACCTATTGATATAAACTTTCCTCTTAACACTGCTTTTGTTGTATCCCATAGGTTTTGGTATGTTGTGCTGTTATCCTCATTTACTTCCAGAAAATTTTTGATTTCTCTTTTAATTTCTTCTATGACCCATTGTTCATTCAGGAGCATGTTGTTCAATCTCCATGTGTTTGCACGTGCTCTAGGGATTCCTGAGTTGCCAATTTCCAATTTCATTCCTTTGTGGTCTGAGAAGCTGCATGGTATGATTCTAATTCTTTTGAATTTGCTGAGACTTGCTTTATGGCCTAGTATGTGGTCAATCCTAGAGAGGGTTCCATGTACTGCTGAGAAGAATGTAAAGTCCTTAGATGTAGGATGAAAAGTTCTGTAGATATCTGTTAGATCCATTTGGGCTATAGTGTCATTTAAATCTACTGTCTCCTTGTTGATCTTCTGTCCTGTTGATCTGTCTATCTCTGAGAGTGGAGTATTGAAATCCCCCAGTACTATTGTATTGGGGTCTAAGTCTCCCTTTAAGTCCCTTAACAAGTCTTTTAAATAAGCTGGTGCCCTGTAATTAGGTGCATATACATTGATAATCGTTATATCTTCCTGTTGAATTGATCCCTTAATCATTAAATAGTGCCCCTCTTTATCTTTCTTAACAGTTTTTGTGGTAAAGTTTATGTTGTCCGATATTAAGATGGCTACGCCCGCTCTCTTTTCATTTCTGTTGGCGTGGTATATCTTTTTCCAGCCTTTCACTCTCAGCCTGTATGGATCATTGTTGGATAGATGGGTTTCTTGTAAGCAGCAAAAGGATGGGTTTTGTTCCTTAACCCAATCAGCCAATCGGTGTCTTTTAACTGGACAGTTCAAGCCATTAACATTCAATGTGACTATTGAGAAGGAGTAACTTTGCCCTGCCATTAGCCAAAGATACTTTCTAATATATGGTTTGAGATTCCTGTGATCTTTTGGTGTGAGGTTTCCTACCTTTACCTTCTTTCATATTGGTGACCGTGTTTCTGTGTTTCTGTATGTAACACATCTTTAAGCATCTTTTGCAGGGCTGGACGAGTGGCGACAAATTCTTTCAGTTTCTCTTTGCTTTGAAAGGTCTTTATTTCACCTTCATTCATAAATGAGAGCTTTGCAGGATATAATATTCTGGGCTGGCAGTTTTTCTCTCTTAGCACCTGGGCTATGTCTCGCCATTCTCTCCTAGCTTGCAGGGTTTCTGAAGAGAAGTCAGCTGTGAGTCTAATTGGAGATCCTCTGAGAGTAATCTGGCGTTTCTCTCTTGCACATTTTAGGATCTTTTCTTTGTGTTTCACTGTGGTGAGTTTGATTACGACGTGTCGTGGTGAGGATCTCTTTTGGTCATGTTTATTAGGGGTTCTATGAGCTTCCTGTATTAGGATGTCTCTGTCTTTCTCCAAACCTGGGAAATTTTCTGCTAGTATTTCACTAAAAAGGCCTTCTAATCCTTTCTCTCTCTCCATGCCTTCAGGTACTCCTAGAACCCGAATGTTGGGTTTTTTAAGAGTATCCTGTAGATTCCTGACAGTATTTTTTAGATTTCTGATTTCTTCTTCTTTTCTTTGATTTGATTGTTTCCTTTCCTGTTCTCTGTCTTCTAAGTCTGATATTCTCTCTTCTGCTTCGTCCATTCTGTTTTTAAGACTCTCTAATGTGTTTGTCATTTGATCTATTGAATTCTTCATTTCATTATGATTTCTCATCACTATCACCATTTCTTGTTCCACTAGTTGTTTCAATTCATTTTGATTCCTCCTTAATATTTCATTTTCACGAGAGAGATTTTCTATCTTGTCCATGAAGGATTTCTGTAGTTCAAGAATTTGTTTTTGAGAACTTCTTAATGTTCTTAGCAATTTTTTGAGATCTGCTTCTTGTATTTCTTCAATCTCCTAATCTTCATAATCTTGAATTGGGGTGTCTTTTTCATTTGGGGGTGTCATAGTGTCTTCCTTATTCTTGTTAGCTTGGTTTTTGCGTTTGTTGTTTGGCATGTTGGAGATATTTGGTTTCTTCACTGTGGTGTTTTTTCTTGTTACACTATGGCTCTATATTAAGTGGACTGTCTGCTTTCAGTGGTGCCTTAGAGGCTTGAGATGAGTGTGGACTGAGAGCTGTGTTTGGTTCCTCAGGGCTGAGGGTGTGTCAAAGATGACACTCCCAGGTTAGGTGTGGTAAATCTCTCTCTTTTTTGATTCAAAAGGGAAGTAATTCCGCACAGCTGAATGTAATTGGAGGTAGTTAGCAGGCAAATGATATACCCACAGGAGCCAGAGATCGGAAGCTCTTTCCCAAGGACCACACAGGGAATCTCTGCTGCCCTCAGTGTGGGCTCCAATTCTCCTGCAATCTCCCACTGGGTTGCCAAGTTAGATGCTAATCTCCTGTTATTTCGCCCCTCCCCCCAGAGTCAGGTTTTTCTGCTCGGCTCAGGGCCGGTGCAGACCTGAGGTCGCCCAGCTTATGACGTATGTCCAAAATGGCGCCTGCTCTGTCTTGCTCGCCTTTGAGAGGTGAGCGGAGAGAGAGAAACTTGTGTCCGTATCAGTCACTTTTTTTATTTTTTATTTTTTCTCTCTCTTCTAGTTAGCCTGGTGAACTTTTCCCCACGGAGTTTCAAGCCTCGTTCCCTCTAGCCTCCTCTTTCCGCTTGCTCGCTGGTATCTCAGGCTATGGAGGTTCGGCTCACCTCGCGTTCCAGCGCTGGTGCGTTGAGTCTGCCGCTGGTGTCCCGAACTTGGGCTCCCACGCTCTCCACGCAGGTCCACTGTGAATCACTAGTTCCGGAAGAGTTTCCTCTGCTGTTTCATCCCCTACTCTTCCTTGACCCTGCAGTATCTCCACTTATATTAAACTTTCTCTCCCCCCGGACTAAGTGTGCTTCTGCCTATTCCGCCATCTTGCCCGGAACCCGGAGGCTTTTTTTAATAACAAAAATATATCCACACCATTGTGCACATATACAAACCAACTACTTACAGTCACACAAAATTGATTTATTCTATTTATTTGAAAGGCAAAATTGCAGAGAGAGAGAGGCAAAGAGAGAGAGAGAGAGAGAGAGAGAGAGCTTGCTGGTTCACTCCCCAAATGGCTGCAATGATAGGGACAGTACTAGACTGAAGTCAGGAGCCTGGAAATCTATCTGGGTCTCTCACATGAGTGCACGGTCGAAAATACTTGAAGCATCCTTCACTGCCTTCAGCAGGGAGCCAGATAAAAAGTGGAGCAGCTGGGACTCAAACTTGTGCCAATATGGGATGCCTGTGTTGCAAGTGGAAACTTAATCCTATACCACAATGCTAGCCCCACATTGTATATCTTGAAAATATATTTTATGTATCATTCATATATTCATTTCTATTTTATATTGTGTTCACAAAATCTAATATACTTTTTTATTTTAGTATACTTAATAGTTATATTTCCCTGATATTTTTGTGTAAAATCCCCTTTGACAATAGTCATGTCTAATCATATGGGAAGTTTATATTAAAAACGGTGATGATGGATTCCAGTGTTATGATACAGAGGGCTAAACCACTGCTGGTGACAAATGCATCCCATATTGGTGTGGTGGATCAAGTCCTAGATTCTCTGCTTATGATCCAATTCTCTGCTCATGCACCCAGAAAAGCAGCAGAACAGGGCCCAAGTATTTGGGTCACTGCCTTCCATGTGGAAGACCCCAGTGGAGTTCTTGGATCCTGACTTCAGCCTGGCCCAGTCCTGACCATTGTAGCCATTTGGGGAGTGAACCAGTAGATAGAATATCAGGCTCTTCCTCTGTTGTCCTTTTTCTCTAACACTGTGCCTTTGAAATAAATTTTTAAAAAATACAAAAAATGACAATGATGAAGACACAGTGGCCATTTTAGATTTCTGCTTACTTTTGATTTCCGCCATTTGGGGCAAGTCTGATTGAGCAAGATCACTATAGAACAAAAGGGTGGTTTGATATTGAATTTTCCAAAGCTTGTTTTGGAATGCTAATGTTTTCTTTTTCCAATGGCTGTTTCAGCATGAGGCTGTACTTACCACTCACCCCAAAAAGGAGCAGATTTCTTAGCTGTAATCATTTATCCAGCCTTGCAAATCAAATGATGGTTACGGATGTATTACTCATGGAAGCACAGAAAGATAATCATGACTATGAAAGAATGTGAAGACAGAAAACCTCTCAGTAAAGGTACAAAGAATAACCAAAGAAAATAATAATATTTATGGGAAAATGGCAGGACCACGTCATTACTTATCAACAATAACCTTGAATGCAAATGGTCTAAATTCTCCAATAAAAAGGTGCAGACTAGTCAAATAGATTAAAAAACAAGACCCATCTGTTTTCTGCCTACAAGAAACACATCTCACTAACAAAGACACATGCAGATTGAAAGTGAAAGGTGGAAAAAGATATTCCATATTAATGGAAAGCAAAGAAATTGTATGTATATTATGTATAGCCATCCTAATATCAAAAAAAAATAGACACTTGACACAAAGACTGTTAAAAGAGACAAAGAATGTCATTATGTAATTATTAAGGGATTGATTCAACTGTAAGATATGACTATAATAAATGTATGTACACCTTATGCCAGGGCATCTGGCTATTTAATGAAATGTTAATGGATTTAAAGAGAGACAGACTCCAACACAATAGTAATGAGGAACTTCAACACCCTACTTTCATCAATGGATAGATCAACTAGACAAAAAAAATCAACAAACAACAGAGATAATCTACCCTATAAACAAAATTGACCTGATATCTACAGAACTGTTTATTCCACAGTTGAAGAATACACATTCTTTTCATCAGTACATGGAATTTTCTCTAGGATAGATTATATGCTAGGCCATAAAGCAAGTGTCACCAAATTCACAAAAAATAAAAAATCATAACAAATATCTTTTCTGACTACAATGGAATGAAGCTGGAGCTGGAATATATGCAAACGCATGAAAACTGAAAAACATACTCCTTAATGAACAGTGAGAGACAGAAGAAATCAAAAGGAAAATAAAAAATTTCTGGAAATAAAAAAATAATACAACATATCAAAATATATGGGCTACACCGAAAGCAGTGTTAAGAGGAAACTTTATAGCAATTGGTGCCTAAATCAAGAAATTAGAAAGGCATCAAATAAATGAGCTATAAATGTATCTCAAGGACCTAAAAAACAACAACACACCAAACCCAATTTAGTGAGAGAAAGGAAATAATTAAAGTAAGAGAAGAAATAAACAAAATTGAAACAAACAAACAAAAAAACACAAAAGATCAATAAAACGAAGAGCTTTTTTAAAAAAAATAAAATAAAACTGGTACATCATTGGTCCACGTAATCAAAAAAGAAAAAAAAAAGATAAAGGAAAAGACACAAATCAATAAAATCAGAGATGAACAAAGAGATGTAACAACAAATACTATAGAAATAAAAACAATCATCAGGAAGTGCTACAAAGAGCTATATGCCAACAAATTGGACAATCTAGAAGAAAGGGATAGATTCATAGACACATACAATCTACCAAAAATAAGTCATGAAAACATAGGTAACCTAAACAGACCAATAACCAAAACAGAGATTGAATTCATTAATAAAGACCTTCCCAACAAAGGAAAGCCCAGGATCAGATGGCCTCACTGCTAAATTGTACAAGATTTAAAGAACTAATTCCAATTATTCTCTATCTATTCAAACAATTGAAATGGAGAAAATCCTCCCAAACTCCTTATAGGAGGTCAACATCACCTTAATTCCAAAAGCAGAAAAAGATACAACAAAGAAAGAGAACTGTAGACCAATGTCCCTGATGAACATTGATGTGAAAATCCTCAACAATATACTAGCTAATCAAATTTAACACATCAGAAAGATTATTCACCCAGACCAAATGGGATGGTTAGATATATGCAAATCCATAAATGTGATACATCACAGAAACAAACTGAAGTATAAAAACCATGATTATTTTGATAGATGCAGAGAAAGCATTTGATAAAGTACAACTGTTACATTCGAAACAGCCAGTTAGAGAAGATGCCAAAGCTTCAGGGCTGAATTATGGAGTCTTTTTTTCTGAAAGCTGGTGGCTGCACAGGGGCATCTGCTCTCCAAATCATGCAGCCCCAATTGAGCTCAGGGGTAAGCTTATAAAGGCAAAAGCCACATCTAGTTGGAAGTTAATTACAAAGCCAATCATGTTACAGAGGCTACAGCAAGCAAGGTTACACTTATCTCAGGGATTTTCCAGCACTTAATGTAAACAAACCTTACTGATAACATTTTTACAAGATTAGTTTTTGAGTAGATAGCAATTGTGGGACTGGTTAGAGGACATCCAAGGACAAAATGAAGTAACTCTAGTCAGACCTTAGTTCACTGGCACTTCACAACATCCTTTCATGATGAAAAGCTTGAGCAAATTTGATATTGAAGGAACATTCCTCAACAAATGTTACTGAATATGGAAAAGTTGGAAGCATTTCCACTAAGACCTGGAACCAGACGGGGATGCCTATTTTCACCATTGATATTCGTTAAAGTCCTGGAATTTTTAGCCAGAGCCATAAGAAAAATAATAATAATAATACAAATTGCAAAGGAGGAAGTCAAATTATCACTAATTGCAGATGACATGACTCTAGATATAGAGAAACCAAAAGACTCCACTCAGAGTCTATTGGAACTCATAAGAGAGTATGGCAAACTGGCAGGTTATAAAATTAACACACAAATATCAATAGCCTTTGTATATAAAAACAATGCCATGGTTGAGAAAGAATTTCTAAGATGAATACCATTCACAGTAGCCACAATCAAACAGCTTGGAATAAATTAAACCAAGGAGGTGAAAATGTCTACAATGAAAATTACAAAACATTAAAGAAAGAAATAGAAGACACAAACAATGAAAAAGATCTATTGTGTTCATGGATTTGAAGAATTAATATCATCGAAATGTCCATACTACCAAAAGCAATTCACAGATTCAAACTGACCTCAATAAAATACCAATGATATTCTTCTCAGATCTAGAAAAAATGATGATAAAATTCATATAGAAACACAGGAGACTGCAAATAGCTAAAGCAACATTATACAACAAAAGCAAAGTTGAGGCATCACAATACCAGATTTCAAGACATTATAAGGGCCTGGATCTGTGGCACAGAAGGTAAAGCCACCACCTGCAGTGCTGGCATCTTATTGGGCACCTTTCGAGTTCCAGCTGCTCCACTTCAGATCTGGCTCTCTGCTATGGTCTAGGGAAGCAATAGATGATGGCCCAAGTTCTTGGGCCCTTGCATCCATGTGGGAGACTCCTGGCTCCTGGCTTTGGATCAGTGCAGCTCCATTTGTTGCAGCCATCTGGGGAGTGAAACAGCAGATGGAAGACCTCTCTCTCTCTCTCTCTCTCTCTCTCCCTTCCTCCCTCCTTCCCTCCTTCCTTCCCTCTCTGCCTCTCTGTAACTCTGATTTTCCAATAAATAAATAAATATTTAAAAAAAGACATACTAAAAGGCATTTATAATCAAAATAGCATGGTGTTAGTACAAAAATAGACATGTAGATCAGTGGAACAGAATAGAAACTCCAAAAATTAATTCACATATCTACAACAAATTAATCTTTAACAAAGATGCTATAAAGAGCTCAAGAAACTCAATAACAACAAAACAAAAAATCTTATTAAAAATGGGCAAAGGAGTTGAATAGTTATTTTTCAAAGGAAGATATTCAAATGACCAACAGACATATGAAAAAATGCTCATTAGCCATCAGAGAAATGCAAATCAAAAACACGAGTTTTCACCTCATCCCAGTTAGAATGGCTCCCATACAGAAATCAACAAAAATAAATGCTGAGGAAGAGGTGGAGAAAAATGTACCCTAATCCACTATTGATGGAAATGTTAACTAGTATAGCTGTTGTGGAATATACTATGGAGATAAACTCAGAAAGCTGAAAATAGATCTACTATATGTCCCTGCAATCCTACTCCTGGGAATTTACCCAAGGGAAATGAAATTAGCATATGAAAGAGTTATCTGGACCTCCATGTTTATTACAGCTCAATTCACAATAGCTAAGATATGGAATCAACCCAGATGTCCACCAACTGATGACTGGATAAAGAAATCATGGTGTATGCACAGTATGGAATACTACTCAGCTGTAAAAAAAAATAATAATAATAAATCCTGTCTTTTGCAACTAGAAACCATTACACTTACTGAAATAATCCAATCCCAAAAAGACATATACCATATGTTTCCCCTGATCTGTGGTAACTAATAGAATACCAAAAACTAATGTGTAAGAGTGAAATTCACATTTTGAGATTCAATGATTGTTCACAGCCCTTGTCTCTATGTTGAGGAATAGTGTTTTTTTCTTCTTAATATTTGTTGAACTATTTACTTAGTGTAAGGTTCATCTTATTAGTATAAAGTAAACTGGAAGTAGATTATTGTAAAAATTAAGAGAGGGAATGTGGCTGGTGCTGTGGCGCAGCGGGTTAAAGCCCCATCCTGCAGTGCTGGCATCCCATGTAGGTACCAGTTTGAGGCCTGGTTGCTCCACTTCTGAGCCAGCTCTCTGCTATAGCCTGGGAAAACAGTAAAAGATGGCATGAATCCTTGGGCTCCTGCACCTGCATGGGAGACCTGGAAGAAGTTCCTGGCTCCTAACTTTGGATCAGCTCAGCTCTGGCCATTGCAGTCATCTGGGGAATGAACCAGCAGATGGAAGACCTTTCTCTCTCTCTCTCTCTCGCTCTCTCTCTCTCTCTGGCTCTACTTCTCTCTGTAACTCTTTCAAATAAATAAAATAAATCTTTAAAGAAAACTAAGAGAGGGAATAAGAGAGGAAAGCGGAAGAGAACGAGAGTCTGGGCAGGATTGAGGGTATGGTGGGAAATATCAGTATGTTCCAAAATCTCTATATATGAATTATTGGAATTGTTTTCACCTCAAATAAAAAAAAGAGAATAATTATAATATCTAAAAAAATTATTAGGCATAAGTAGGCAGTAAGATTAAATCTATTAAAAACACACTTAATATGCAGATAAGTCTATCTTGGTGCATATGTAACTATTCAATGAAGTAATACAGAATACTAAGAGATATCAGGATTCATTTTAAAATGTATAAGACAGTTTCACGATAAATAAATTTTTAAAATTATGAAATATTTCCTCCAGTCTAGGAGCTTGATTTGCCACATTTCACATAATAAAGTAACCGCCTATAAGGCCAACTTATTCCTAGCCCCAGTGGAGATATCAGATTTCTAGAATAGCTCTGTAATTTCCCAAGAAATGTAAGAAAAAGAATTAGTCCTCCAAATCATATGGGACTAATACATTTGGTCACATATAAGTTATTTGGTCACATATAAGTTATTCATTTAGTAGTTTACATGATCAGACAGCTTGTAAAAAGAGTTAACATAATTGTCATTTGTAATTACGTGGGAGAGCATGAACCTGAGAAAACTTCAAACTCACTTTACGGTATCAACACTGGCAAAGCAATGACGGAGAGGAAGTCTTTCACCGCCAGACATTGTCCCATCAATCAGCTTGAAGTCAGGAGAAAAATTGACTTTGTCACGATACGGTTCTTAAAGTAAAAGTAATAAATTTTAAACAAATGGCAACCCTGCAGTGTGGCTAATTTATTCATTATCCACCCTAGAAAATAATTAAGTCATGCTTTCTTTCCTGGTGCTTCATTATAGTTTTGCACCCCCACCACCCTTTTTTTTGGAGCCGTCAGTAAGCATGCTTATTAAAATAAATTAGCTGCAAAAATTTTAACTCTGTCTTGAAGAAAAACTAATCCACTTCTCTAGTGGAAGCAACATTGATTAAATAAACCAGTTCCTTACAGAGTAGATTAATTCCTTTAGCCACAGCTCCCAACCTGAAATCGTGTTGTATCTGTATTAGTTTGAGCACTGAGTAATAAGCTGTAAATTCATACTCGGTATTAGCTCTCTTAATGTGTCTTTGTCTCTAATGGATGATATTTCTTGTTATAAAGGGTAGGAATAAATGCTACAGATGTATATAATTGGTGTCTAAGCCATGTGTTTATCATTTATTTATCTAATGAACATTTTTATAAAAGTAATAATGACTACCCTATCACGAAAGAACTTCAGATGTTTGAAGTCTCCCATTTGTGGATTTTATTTAAGTCAAACTTTCTTAGAAAACAGCTCAACTGGTAACATTACAATGCTGCGCAAAGTGACAGAAACATTTTCCTTTTGAGATAATATTCTTTGGTTCCTTGTGCACAATGCATCCTTGTTTATCTGAAAATATATTCCTATTTTCTCATAATTTAAAGGTTGGTATGGTAAATTAATCACTCCTGCACTTGCTCGCATTCTTTCCATTAAGACATGAAATGCATTTCTTTGGACCTTGAATTTGGATCTGCCTTCTAATTTTCCTTAACCAGTGGAATGAGGTGGGCGAGGCACTAAGTAATTTCCAGGTCAAAGAAGTTTCACTCTTTAGGTATCTAACGTTCACGTAAAGAGGCTCAGATTAGCCTACAGAATAAGTTATTTCTCCCAATACACATGAAGAGAGAAGCTTTAATAGAGATCTCCCATCACGCCATTCACCACATTTGAGAGGAAGCCTATCGGGGAGTGGAGTCATCCTGAATCTTACAGGTCCAGTTGAGTTTCCTAAAGAGGGGAGTTGTGTTAGTAAAATGACACAGTCATATCTGTGGCAACATCTGTGCCCCAGTCACCATTCTTGGCTTTAGCCCCCGCATCCATTACTGAAAGCCAGGTGACCACATGGCCACAGGTGTCAGCTCCACCCCCACCCTAATGGGATTCGCTGCTCCTACTTCCCTACCCTCACACCCCACAAAGGTTTAACAGGACCTGTTTCTGGAACATGTGCTTTTTCTCTTATGCCCTCCTACTCCTCTCTAGCCCTCTACCCCTCTCCCCTATGCACCCCTTGCCCAATCCCCCCGGTCTCCCCACCCCCACCCAGTAAGCTTCCTCAACTGGACAATAAACCTTTCCCTTAACTCCAGTGTTTGTTGTGTTTTGTGGCAGCCTACAAGTTGTACCTATCATTCATCCAACACAACATGGAACAGAAAAGCCCAGCCAAACTCAATCAGTTTGCAGAGTTGTGAGGGAAAACACATCTCTGCTATTCACTCTAGTAATTTGGGGGATAATTTGTTGAGGTATAGTGGAAATAGATAATGGCATTTTCTCATTTAAAAATGTTTAGCTACCTCATATGAGGGAAAATATTATTTGTCTTCCTTTGTCTGACTTATTTCACTTAATATGATGTATTCTAGTTTCACCTATTATTCTGCAAATGACTGGATTTCTTTTTTGTATGTGTGTCTGAATAGTATTCTGTTGATAATATTTAAAAAAAAATCCCTCAATAGGATCATAGAATGTCGATTACTAGAGGCTAGAAGGGGTTAAAGGGATTGAGAGAGTTTGGTTTAAAAATAATTAGGGAAGCTGGGTGTTGGGCTTATGGAAACTCTTCACACAACTCTTTAATTTTTGTTTTATAAATTTAAAACTATTATGAAATAAACTATTATGAAATAAAAAACAATAGAAATTATAAAAAGGATAAGAACAAAAAGTAAATGTTTTCTTTTGGTATCACTAAAACTAGAAAGTGAAATTGTATTTAGGATTTTTATTTTCCAGACTTATTTTTTTTGTTACAACCAGACTGAATTCACTCAGAGAATATAAATTAATGCAAGGGGTAACCAACTGCTATCATGCACATGATGCAACATGTGGCAGAAGGCCCAACCCCAGGGGCTAGGCCTTTTTATATTTTAGGAGGGCTAGGGATTGGGTGGGGATGGAGGGTAGCAGGCAGAGGTGAATTCTTGGAACTTGGTGGGGCCTTGGGAACCTAGGATAGAATGCAGCGTGGGGTGTGAAGGCAACAGGGTGTGAGACCCAATTGAGATTCAAGAGCAAGGAATAAATTCCAATGTTTATCTATCTATTAGGCATTGAGCCAGAATGGCTGAGGCTTATGTCTTTGTTCCATTAATCCTGACTCTGACTCTGAGCATAGATAAGAAGGGGCACAGATTTCTCTGTGGCTACTTCTTGCTGATATGGGTGCAAACATGGAGCCAGGACTTGAACAGGGGTCTATACTCAAGATCAGATTGATTGAAGAAGAATAGGCTTGTGTTGCTCCTGCAAGATGGCTTTAGACATAGAAGCTACTCATTGCTGCAAGAACCTTTAGAATAAGTTAATTATACCTGATAGGAATAGGAGCACTATGATTATGAGGACAAAAGGAGATATTAGACATTGCTCATGGCCGAAACGATGGCCAAAATAAAACAGTTACCTTGTGGAAGGCAGTCAGCATCACCTGGTAGGGTCCACTCCACTTTGGCTGTAGAGCAGCCTCATTTTATTTTATACAAACCCAGTCACCAGATTGAAAGGTAGAAATTTAGTGGGGAGGCAGAGAGTATGCTTTGGGTAGGTGTGTGTCTACACAGGTCCATAAGTGAGAGTGCATTTCAGTAAGAAGAGGGAAAAGGAGAGGAGGAGGAATAGCTTCAGAATTCTGTAGTGGAGGGAAGTTAGGTGAAAGAAGAGGTCATCCATAGAGAATTTCAAATGGGCTGAGCATTAAGGGCTTATGGGGAATGAAATCTGATTCTTAACAGAGCTAAAGGAAGGAGTTTCACTCAGTCTAAGTGGACCTGGGTGGAGAGTTTAGTTGGAGACTGTTTTAAAATTCCATTCATCCACTCTACTTTTCCTGAAGAAGGGGGATGATAGGAAATGTGAAAATGCCATGAGATATGAAGAGAGGTGGATACTGCTTGAGCAATTTGAGAGGTAAACCCCGTCCATTGTCTAACTGAATGAAAGCAGGTAACGCAAATCTTGGGATAATATCATTTAACAATATAGTGGAAACAGTGGACGCTCTATTGTTAGTAGTGAGGAAAGCTTCCACCCACCCTGAGAAGGTGTCCACCATCACCAGAAAGTAATGTGTTCACCTAACTAGGGGCATATGGGTGAAGTCAATCTGCCAGTCCTCCAATGAGAGCGACCCACAGGACTGATGTGCAGGGAGTGGGGGTGGCCTGATGTTAGAGTTGGGGTTAGCAGTTTGACAAATGCTACGTGTCTGAGATATTATGCAGAGTTTTTCATACAGCGGGAGTTAGGTGTATGTGTGATATCAGGAAGTGAAGAAGAGAATTGAGTTTGAGTGATAGAGAGAAAGGAGCTTTTTTAGAAAGGTAGCTTGGAGAGAAGAAGGGAGTATTAGTTTTTCATCTAGAAACCACCATTTATCCTTTCTAGATGCCCTTGTTGTTGGAACTGCAAGATTTCTAAGTCTGAATATACAGGAGCTAGGTTAAAGAGAAAACATGGGATCATCTCCCCATGAGCCACTGCTTTAGCTGTGAGATCAGCCTGATTGTTAGCTTCAGATAGATTTTTTACATTTCTGGTGTTCTTTGCAGTGAACAATAGCAGCTTTTTTGGGCAGCTGGGTAGCATCAATGAGAACTTTAGTTAGTTTGCTATTGATTATCAGGGTTCCTTAGGCTGTTAGAAAGTGTCTTTCTTCGCCGGCGCCGTGGCTCACTAGGCTAATCCTCCGCCTGTGGTGCCAGCACCCCAGGTTCTAGTCCCAGTTGGGGCGCCGGATTCTGTCCCGGTTGCTCCTCTTCCAGTCCAGCTCTCTGCCATGGCCCAGGAGTGCAGTGGAGGATGGCCCAGGTCTTTGGGCCCTGCATCCACATGGGAGACCAGGAGGAAGCACCTGGTTCCTGGAGGCCACTTGGGGGGCGAACCAAAGGAAAAAGGAAGACCTTTCTCTCTGTCTCTCTCTCTCACTGTCTAACTCTGCCTGTCAAAAAAAAAAAAAAAAAAAAAGCCTCTTTCTTGCCATATCTGGGAATTGGAATACATGATATTATAGACATATTGGGGATCTGTATATATATTGACTGTCTTTCCTTTGGCTAAGGTGAAAGCTTTAATCAAGGCTAATAATTCAGCTTGTTAAAAGGTAGTGCCTTGAGGTAGGGGCCTATCTATGACCCTATGTGAGGCAGAAGAGGAGGTAACATCACAATGCCCCGCAATTACTGCATAACCAGCAAGAAAAGGAGGAGTTTTAGAAGCACTGAGCCAATCTGGGGCTTCGAGAATAGGAGTGTCTGTGAGATGGCAAAATGTCATTAAGGAAAAATCAAGGAAGTCAGGACAGGAATGGGGTTTGAGGAGATCAGGGACAGTGGTGAGGAGGAGATTATCTGGGTTGAGAGAAGAACAGTGATGAAAGATAACGGTGGGCTGGAGAAAGGTAGAGTGAAGAACCTGGACACAAGATGGTGATACAGATTGAAAAGCCTGCTGGCTGAGCAGGTCTTGCAACCCATGAGAGGACCAGATTTGTAAGGGTTGATATAGTGTTAGCTTCTGGGCCTCAGGTCTGAGAAAGGCTGTCGTGGCCAGGACCTTTAGGCATTGGGCGCAGCCTTGATAAACCACATCTAACTGTAGAAATTGGCCAGAGGTGTAAGAGAGTCTCTAGCATTTTGGGTCAAGAGACCGAGTGCTTGTCCCTTAGAGCTATGAATATAGACTAAGAACGGTTTAAGTGGGTTAGGAAGGCTCAGGGTGGGTGCTTGCAAAAGAGCCTTCTTTAAGGTTTGGAATGGAGTCTCTAGAGAGGAAATCTCTTGCAAGGGCTCATCTAGATTGCCTTTGGTAGCTTCATAGAGAGGTTTAACAATAAAAGTTTGAAATTTGGGGCCAGCGCTGTGGCGCAGAGGGTTAACGCCCTGGCCTGAAGAGCCAGCATCCCATATGGGCGCCTATTCGAGTCCCGGCTGTTCCTCTTCCGATCCAGCTCTCTGCTATGGCCTGGGAAAGCAGTAGAAGATGGCCCAAGTCCTTGGGCCCCTGCACCCAAGTGGGATACCTGGAAGAAGCTCCTGGCTCCTGGCTTCGGATCTGTGTATCTCCGGCCGTTGCAGCCATCTGGGGAGTGAACCATCAGATGGAAGACCTCTATCTCTCTCTCTGCCTCTCCTCTCTCTGTGTAACTCTGACTTTCAAGGAAAATAAATTAAAAAAAAAAAGTTTGAAATTCATATGTGAAAATATCCTACAAGTCCCAAGATAGAGAGGAGGTTTTGCTTAATACATGGTGACTTACAGAGGCAAGCATCTAAAACTTAATTTTCTATTTCCTTCTGAGCCCATAATTCCTTATCTCTATTGTTAAAAACAAAAAAGCCACATCTATGAGGTCCCTCTGGGGGAGTGGGGGTCTGTGGAAAATCTTGTAATTTTTGGAGTTTGTGACGGGTATCTGGAGCTGACTGGGACATGAGGTGGGCATTTATTTAAATACAGGCATCCCTCTGAGGAACTGGGATGGGTGTTAGTATCCTCTATCATTGCCTCTGTAAGGCAGGACAGAAATAGAGCAGGGTTTACATTGTGCTCCTGGGTGACCTCTCGGATCTTCTCATAATTAAGCTGTTCTTATCCATAGCTGCCAGCAGTCATGAGATCATGTGGTCTTCGGCCTGTAGCCTGGGGTCCCCAGGTTGGTAACTCCAATGCGGTTTCGCGTTGGCTCTGGGGACAGCTCTTGCTGCTCTGGGTCTGGCAGTGCATCTCATCTGCATGCTGCTGAGCTACGTTCAAATTTGTCTGGAGTTAGGGTAGAGGATAGAACTAAATACAGATCATTCCAAGTTAAGATATAGGACTGAAGAAATACAGGCGGCAAAATCCCTTACGATATTTGGAGGGCTGCTCTGAGAATGAGCCTAGACATTCCTGAATCTGGCTAAGGTCTGATAGAGAGAAGGGCACATAGACCCTAACCAGACCTTCCACCACAGCCACTGCGCTCAAGAGCGGGAGGGATTTGGGTTGTGTAATTCAGAATTGGGTGTGAGGAGGAGATAGAGTAGAGGGGGAGGAGGCAGGGTGGGATCCCATGGAGTATTAGGTGGATCATTCACAGACTCCAGAGCCTGAGGCTCCAGAATTTCTTGGGATGGGGATAAGGAGTGGAGGGGAATCACTGGCAGGATCTGGATCACAGAGAGAATGAGATGAGGGAGGGAACGGTGATGGTGTGGAAGGCTTACAAGGAGTTTTTCCTTCCTTGGCGAGAACTGGCTAAAGAGACTTTGGGGGAGAAGTGGGTGGAATGGTAACCACTGCTGCTGCTGCCACTGGTGGGGTGGAAGAGGAGGAGGGACAGGAAAGAGATAAGGGTGGAGAAAGCAAAGGGGCGGGTACCTGAGGTGCTGGCTTCTCAGGGGGAGAGAAAAAAAGGAAGGATAGAGATGTAGAAAGGTAAAGAAGTAGGAGGTAGGAAGTTTAAAGGAAGGAGCCAAGCCTTCTTCCTCTATGAGAACTTAGAGTGAGGAAAACTGATACCGACAGAGGAAGAAACTTGGATATAAAAGACCTCTGACCATTTGTTGTTTCTCTGTGTAAAGCATTAAGGTTGCAGAGAATTTGGGGATCAAAGCTGCAGAATTCTGGGCATTTGGAGCCATTGTCTAATTCATAGTAAGGTCAAATTTTAGTACAAAGCTTAATGAATCACTGACTTGACTCTGACTTAAGAAAGATGAATCTAATTTCAATTTTAACCAAAGTCTCTTTAGCCTCTCTACTTAAACCTTTTAATTAATTGTTTATAGAATTGTGAGAAGGCTGACCTTCATGCTGTGGTGGACAAGGACTTCTTTAATCTGATACTGATGTATCTCTCTAACCTGTCTCTCATTCTATTTTATGTTCCATCACCACTGATCTTGATAGCCTAGACATGTAAATTTTGCTCCTTTACTTTTGCTTAGTTTATTCTATTTAGAATTTCCCTTCTTTCTTCCTTTGCTTTTCCAGTGCTTAACGACATAGTTAAGGCATTGTCTCCCCCTGAATATTTCCTGAAATCAATATCTCCCAATATGGCCCTGCTCTTGTATATGGAGAGCATTCTATCCACATCTCTACTATAAAGACTATCACAGAGTATTTTGTATGCACATGACTGCTTTCCTTGTTTGCACAAGAAAAAAAAAACATTAATGGAACAACATATAGACATAAAGACACTGTAGTTTGATTGTGTTCCCTCAAGTTTATCTATTGGAAGCTTAACATCTAATGTAACAGTGTCCATAAGTGAGACCATTAAGAGGTTATTAGGTCATGAGTGCTCTGCCTTCATGAATGAGTTGTAGTCATTATCCCACTAGTGAATTTGTTATGGTGAGAGTGAATTCTTTATATAAGGAAAGGACCAATCCATTTTGTTTCTCTCATCCTCACTTTGGGCATCTTCCACAGAATGGCGCAGCAAAGAGATCTTCACAAGATGTCTACCCCAGGTCCTTAGTGTCCCAGCCTCCAGAACCATAGGCCAGTAATTTTCTGTTTGTAATACACTACCCAGTCTATGGTATTCTTTAGAGTAACACAAAATAGATTAGGACAACAGACAGGATAAAGTGGTTCTATAACAGAGTGACAGTAGTCAGGTAATAAATTTCTATAACGAATATGTTATCCAGTAGCTATAACTTTCTGTGAGTTTTCTATTAGAGTTTGAATCACATAACTGTAGTCTTAATGCCACAAACATGGCAATTTCAATTCCTCCTCAATTACTTAATGAGTCATTTTTGAATAACAATTACTGTTGATACACTTGTTTAGAAAAATAAAAGTGCTTTTCTATTTTTAAAAATCATGGGTTGAGATGCATTTGGTCTCTTTGACTAGTTTATAATTATAATGAATTATTGAGAGATGTGCATTGAGAAATAGGAGCTATTAGAAAAACAATTCCAATAATCCAGTTATTGAAAGCTTACCATCCTTCACTATCCTAAATAGGCATATATATATATATATATATATATATATATATATATATGGAGGTATTTGCTTCTACTTAAGACTTATCTAGAGAGTAAACAATAATTATATGAACAAATGGATGGCCAGATAGCATCTATTCAAACAATTTTAACAATATTATCTAGATCATGGTAGCACCAACATTCCTAACCACCGAAATAAAATAATTATATCCATTGTGATTTCATCATTTTTTTTTCTTTCTTTCTTTCTTTCTTTCTTTTTTTTTTTTTTTTAATTTTTGACAGGCAGGTGGACAGTGAGAGAGAGAGACAGAGAAAAAGGTCTTCCTTTTGCCGTTGGTTCACCCTCCAAGGGCCGCCGCGGTAGGCACGCTGCGGCCAGCACACCGCGCTGTTCCGATGGCAGGAGCCAGGTATTTATCCTGGTCTCCCATGGGGTGCAGGGCCCAAGCACTTGGGCCATCCTCCACTGCACTCCCTGGCCACAGCAGAGAGCTGGCCTGGAAGAGGGGCAACCGGGACAGGATCGGTGCCCCGACCGGGACTAGAACCCAGTGTGCCGGCGCCGCAAGGCGGAGGATTAGCCTAGTGAGCCGTGGCGCCGGTTTATGAAACAACTTCTTGAAAAGTGGTTAGGTCTTCAAAGCACTTTCCTACCAGCATGGCTCTTGGTGACTTTCTCACTTATCTATACCCCTTATACTTTTCATTTATCCCTCAAATTATGAAACAAAGGGTTTCTCCTGGAAAAATCAAATATAGAGTATTTTCTATGTTTTTCCCCCTTTTTCTTTTGTATATGATGTAAACAGATTAAATTTCTTGTTTCTTCTTCATGTCTTTCTGCATTGCATAAAATGAGCTCTTCCCAGAGAAATTTTCATATTGGCATATTCCTGAGAACTGAGAATGGAATGTTTAAGGAAGTAAACAAAGGACAGCTGACTCCACTGGTTGTATTTGTGTTGAGATATTCCTGGTGTGACTCCATAGTTCCTACTATAGCTATGATGCTGTCTTGGATGTGGAGAGCAGCTCTTACCAAACAGCTGAGTCTACAAGTGCCTTCATTTTGGACTTCCTAGTCCCCAAAACTAGAATGTACATAGCTTTCTATTGTTTATAAATTACACAATAGCAGATATTCAGGTATACACTACAAAAGATTCAATAATTTAATTTTATATAGTGTTCTTTTCTATACAGATAATATCTTATACTTAGTTATCATGTTCCCTTAGGTTTCTCATAGTTATAAGTTTTTCAGATCTTCCTTGTTTTCCATTACTTTGATAGTTGTGAGAACTGTTTAGATATTTTGTAAGAAAGTCCACAGCTGAAATTTGTCCAAGGCTTTCAGGTTCATTAGAAGGCTTTTTGAAGAATATTTTACACGTATTTCAAATATCTGCCATTTTTTCAATTAGCTAAAATGCAAGTGTGGATCTGAATTGAAAGCATTATTGAGAATTGAATGCCATAAACATGACTTTAAAAATGTATTTACATAGTCTTGTGAGAAATTTAAGAAATAGCAATTTAGCAATATTCATAAAATCTGCCTATAAACTTCAATAAAAGCAGTAAGCAACAACAGTTATTATTGTTATAAGTCAATGATGTTCTTACATTTTGTTCTGACACTTTTAACAACAAAAATGGTGAAAACTAAAAACTAAAAGGATAAAGAACAATTTCTATTTAGCAAAATCAAATACAGAACACTTACAAAAGTAAAATGTGTTGTTTTTCTGTTAAATAAGATATGATTTTCTGCCCCAAAGCTGTAAATATAGGACCATATAGACTAAGATTGTATTGCACTAAGAAATAAGCTTAGGATTATAGATACCTACTACAGGTCGAGTATCTCTACTTTGATAATTGAAAATTTAAATTACTCCAACATCAATTTTTCTGAGATTGATATGATGCCACCAGGAGAAATTCCTACACTGGAACCCATATTATGAATCATAGTTAAAATGCAGGTGTACTAAAATATTGTGTAAAATTATTTTCGAGATATATGTATATGGTATGAAACAAACTGACTTCATATTGAACTTATGTCTCAGCTGTGAGATATATTATTTTAGGCATGCAAATTTTCCAAAATCCAAAATCTAGAATGCATCTAGTCCCAAGAATTTCAGATAAGGTTTATTAAATATGCATATTGAAGAAAGCCTCTTGGAACAGAAAAGTAAGTAAGTTAAAAGGAGAGGTAGCATTTGATTGAGTAGGATACAAAGGTAGCTAGCAATTATTTTTAAATTAAAGGTGCTATTAAAAAGATTTGTTTGACTTGATAGAAAGTAGTCTTCCAAAATGGCTCATGCAAAACAGGAGAAGCAAGCAACATGTAGAGACCACTCCTGTAGGCTTCCTGTGTATGCCAGTACACTGAGTACAAAGTGTGTTCCCTGGAAGACCCCATTTGCTCTTCCAGTAAAAACATTGGCCAACAAGTAATCTTATCTTTTTTAGGTTCTTTATTGTAAAATGGGAGAATGAAACATGCTTTGTCTGCCTTTCTGGGTTATTTATTTATCTTTTTCAGAATTATTTATTTATTTGAAAGTCAGAGTTACAGAGAGAGAAGGAGACAGAGAGATTCACTATCTATTGGTTTACTCCCCAGTTGGCCACAACAGCCAGGGCTGGGCCAGGTTGAAGCCAGGAGCTAGGAGCTTCTTCCGGGTCTCCCATGTGGATGACAGGGTTCCAAGCACTTGGGCCATCTGCTGCTGCTTTTTGCAGGTCATGAGCAGGGCGCTGGATAGGAAGTAGAGCAGCCAGGACATGAACTGTTGGCTGTATGGAAGGCTGGCATCACAGGTGGCAGCTCTGCCTGTTACACCATGATGCTTGTCATCTTTCTGTGGTCTTTTAGAGAAATAATAACCAACAGCTAAATAGTACTGCAGAGATTTACCTATTCTTGTAGAGTGTGATGAACTGGTGTTTAATTTGATCCCTTTTGCTTTTAGTTATACTTGTCTATTCACATTTTTTTCTTTAAATATACTACAATGTATATTAATAAAATCTTTTATAAGTGAATTTTTTAAGGTTTATTTATTTGAAAGAGTTATACAGAGAGAGAAAGAAAGGCAGAGAGAGAGGTCTTTCACATGCTGGTTCACTCCCCAATTGACCGCAGTGACTGGAGCTACGCCGATCCAAAGCCAGGAGCCTGGAGCTTCTTCTGGGTCCTCCATGTGGGTACAGCAGCCCAAGGACTTGGGCCATCTTCTTTTTTTTTTTTTTTTTTAAGATTTAGTTATTTTTTACTTGAGAGTCAGAGTCACACATAGAGAGGAGAGGCAGAGAGAGAGAGAGAGAGAGAGAGGTCTTCCATCTGATGGTTCACTCATGGGTACAGGGGCCCAAGGACTTGGGCCATCTTCTACTGCTTTCCCAGGCCACAGCAGAGAGCTGGATCAGAAGTGGTGCAGCCAGGACTTGAACTAGTGTCCATATGGGATGCTGGCATTGCAGGTGGCAGCTTTACCTGCTATGTCACAGCACCGGTCCTTTTGTAAGTGAATTTTACAACAGAAATATATCTTAGCAATAATAAAATTCAAGTTCTCATCTTTTACAGTTGTATACCAAAAAAAAAACCACATAAATTATATACACTCACATAGTATAAAGACAGCCTAGGAGCAGAAATTTGGTCTTCCCAACTTTTAGTCTTTTATTTATTTGATTTTTAAAGTTGGGTAAATCTTTAATACATGGCATGTATCATGATTTTAGAATTGAGGGGCCTGGCACTGAGGCACAGTAAGTTAATGCTTCACCTGCAGTGCTAGCGTCCCATGTGGGTGCCAGTTCTAGTCCCGGCTGCTCTTCTTCAGATCCAGCTCTCTGCTGTGGCCTGGGAAAGGAGAAGATGGCCCAAGTGCTGAGCCCCTGCATCTGCATGGGAGACTTGGAAGAAGCTCCAGGCTCCTGGCTTTGGATCAGCAAAGTTCTGACCACTCCAGCCATTTGGAGAGTGAACCAGCGGAAATAAGACCTCTCTTTCTTTCTATCCCTCTATCTGTACCTCTACCTCTCAAGTAAATAAAAAATATTTTTTTAAAAAAAAGGATAGAGGGATCTAGAAACATTCATTTCTGTGTGGAAACAATCCAGAAATATTCATTTCTCTCATGAAGTTCACAATCCAACAAAGATAAGGCAAAATATCATACACTAAATATCTATAGCTAAAACTATTGTTAAATTAAATATCCTTCTGATACCCAAACATGTCTTCAGAACAAGGGTTAAGCCAGAGTTGTTGTTTGTTTTTAGAGGTTTGTCCATTATTTATTTGAAAGGCACAGTAAAAGAGAGAGAGGGAGAGACAGAGAAATGAGAACTATTTCACCCATTATTTCAAATCTCAAATACCCACAAAATCCAGGACAAGACCAGGTCACAGCCAGCAGATAGATACTCTTTAGGGCCTCCCACAAGGTTATCTGGAACTCATGCACTTGTGTCTGTTGCCTCTGATGTGTATTAGCATGTAGTTGGATCAGGAGAGAAGTAGTTGGGACGCAAACCGGCACTCTCACATTACATAAAGGAATCCCTAACCACAGCCACAACACCTGCCCTGGTAAGCCAGATTTGAATCTAGAATTATTATACATCTTGGAGTTCCATGCCAGATCATAGGAGTGTACATAGAGTTAGCCCATGAATCTAGTCCCTAGTTCTCAGTTTCTTTATATAGAATTTCCCATACCCATCTCCTTCCTACAACTTCTATGACTCCTACAATGTGATATTTCTTGATTGTATGTGGAAACATTTCAAACTACATTTCTGATCTACATTCACATCTCCCTTTGTCCACCCCTTGAGTTTAGGGGTTATCAGGACATGAGGACTCATAGCCTTTTGAACAGGGAAATCTAAGGTGCTAGGCACCTGGGTGTTGTCAGAGTACAAGGAATAACCACAGGTAGTTTGCTTGACTCAGACTCCTTAAATCACTGGGAGGAGGAAAAGGTATAGGAAGATCAGAAGGAAGCCTTCTGAACTGGGTGCCATGTTGGAAACCCTTCTTACCTGCATCTAAATGTGTCCCTGAGCACAGAAAAAAAAATGAATAAGTCACAACCTAAAAGCAAAAGCATGCAAAATAAATTAAAACAACACAACATAAATATCCTTAACACTGTAGATATATGGTAATATGAGAGTATAAAATGGTGAGTGTCTTGTCTGCCTTAAGCTAGTGATAAAGAAAGGTTTCCATCACAAACTAATGTTTGAGAGACATATGATGAGTTCTCTACCTAAAGATAGAGCATAAGTAAATGAAGAAAGGTGTTCTAGACCAAGAAAATTGTGTTGAAAAGGAAAAACAAAACAAAACAATACAGACAACGGAAAGGAATGCAATGGAAGTGAGCTATCCTATTTGGAGGAACTAATTTGAAGTTAACTGAATTTACTGTGGTAGGTAAAGTTTCTGGATCCAAACACAAATGGGAACAAAAAGCAAAGAGATTCTTAAAATAAAATTCCAGACAAATGGAGGCTGAAAACTGGTAAACTCAAGTTACATGAGGGGACCTCAATAAACTCATGGAAAGTGGAATTAAACCATGAATTTATTTTGGTGCAAACTATTTTTGAAATCCATACACACCAGTTCATGAAATCGTATAATATGAAAACTCTATGCATACATTTAAAAATCTTTTTCATGAAAATAAACAACTTTTATTTCCTTTTTTCTTAAACATTTTGAACCGCCTGCATATGATAATGCCATACGGTAATGATTGTGGCAATTCATGTGACTACAAGTACAAATGGATCTAGTCACTCTAGTGTTCTGATCATATTTCGAGGAAAATGTTGATGGGAACTGTAATGTTGAAGATACAGAATAAGGCAGCAACACTATATAGCTCACAGGGGTCAATAGCAAGGTGTCTCATCACTAAAATACTCTCTGCATCTGAAAGAATGTGTAAGATTGACTGCAAAATTGTCTTTCAATGTAATGAATAAATTTTACATGATTATTTGGCTACCCAATGGTGCCAGATTGTTTGGTGAAATATTAGCCTAGACACTGCTGAGAAAATGTTTTGTAGATGTCATTAACCTCTACAATCTGTTGACATTAAGCGAAGAAGACAGCTATTAATAACAGTAGTCTCATCCAAACAGTTAAAGGCCTTAAGAACAACAACAAAAAAATCAGCTTCCCAAAGAAGGAATTCTGTCTCAGTTCCTGAGATCTCAGACTCCTGGCCTGCTCTTCAGACTGCAACATCAACTCTTATCCAAGTTTCTAGTTGACCAGCCTACCCTATGAATTTCAAACTTGCTAGCTCCCAGTTGTTCTACTTATCTATTTTTCTAGTACTTAGTACTTAGATTAAGATCAATGACACCTGCCAGACTACATATACTTCAAACATTCTTGAAAAGTTCATTTTAGTGATTCAAAGGGGGATTCTGTTCATTCTGAATTACCAAAAGGAATTGTCAACCAATTCAAAAGAAAGCTAAAGATATAGAAAAGTTTGTTCACAGGATCTACAAATGAGGTCACAGAGAAGAAGGGGTGAAATTCTCTTTGGAACTCCTACGTTCAAAGTTAAAGTCAAAAGAAAATTCTAGCAGATGAAATTTCATACTGAGTTTTAAGATCTGGTCCTATTGAAGTTTGTTGAGTTCAGAATCTCCGATATCTTTCACAGCAAACTTCAGAAGAATGTCATGTGTCCCTGTAGTAAAAAATTGTAGGACAGACATTGAGGCAAATTCTCATTATTACTAAAGAAAAAAGGATTATAGAGCATCTGTGTTCTGTGATCGTATAAGAAAGAAGGAAACTTACAAATGATATAGAATTTTGAATAAACATAACTACTGAGTACAATTATTTCATTATACTTTTGTAATTAGACTAATATAGATATTTGTGAACACATGCATACGTGTCTATATACACAGGTAGATATACGGCATCAACCACAAATTATTAGAAATCACATGTTTTATACGTTTAAAGATATTTTCAACCTTTACATATTGTTAGTAAAATCTAGACAAATCAAAACAGGAAATAGAGGGAAAATAATCAAATAGGTAGTCATGATTAACACAGATACTCCAATTAAACATTAAACTTGACCCACAGTATCTTAACATCAATGGGAAAATACATAATGTCTTAGATTTCTCAATTTTTATGGAAGAATTCTAAAAGTTCAAATCCAGCGAATGTTGAATCTTATTATACATATAGCTTATTTTAATTTGAAAGTAACACAAGTTAACTTAAGAAATATTTTAAAAATGCAGATAATTAAAGAAAGTAAGAATACACTAATAATTCTAACACTCAAAGTCATCATAATAATGGCAGCAAACCGTTCTAAGATGATTCCCAATGACCTCCACATCCTGAAGTTTAATCACTCTTGTTATCCCAGAGCTCCACTATGGAAAGGACCTGTGACTGGTTTCTAATAAAAAGAATATTGTGATGGCGATGAGATATAACTTGATGAGTAGATTACCTGAATTTATAAATTCCCTCTTGCAGGAGAATAGCACTATTATTTTCTCATGTGATATGATTTGATGAAGCAGGCAACCTTGTTAGAGAGGTCCACATTGTATGGAACTGAGGGTAGCCTACGGCAACAGTTGAGAAGGAATTGAAATCCTCAGTCCAATAACCTGCAAGAACCCCAATCCTGCTAACAATGAGGAGAGGTTAAAAGTGGCTTCTTTCCAAAGAGCATTTGGGTAGAACTCTAGCCTTTGCAGACTCACAACTGCATCCTTGTGAGATACCCTGGAGCAGAGGATGCTTCTAAGCCAAACAAGGTCTTAAAATAATGGATGTTAGTTTAAGTCACCAACTCTGTCATACTCACAAGGGATCTGTTAAATAGCAAATATCTAAGTGGGTAGTGTGGCTGTAGAACTTGGCAGCAAGAAAGGGTTGAGCAGATTTTTGAATAGCGAAAAAGAGCCTAAATTGTCTTCGAAAGACTCTTCTGGATTTGGAGAAGCACACCAGTGAGGGCTAAAAGGAAGTGAGGGTCATTTCACACAGTTACATTGAATTCTGTCTATATTACTCTTTAAATTGGTATTTTACTCATGCATGACTTTGTAACATTATGTGTTGGTCAACTGGAAAATTATTGGTTCACTGAGTTATGCAGATCTTCCAAAAGCTGACACATTTCATTATACAATATAAAAATTTTAAATATCACCACTGATATCATCAGAAAAAATATCTTTAAAGATCAAGAAGCTGTCAAGCTCACAGTAGTGGTTATAAGTTTTCCAACATTCAAGCTTTTGGTTGAATACTTGATTTTTATTATTGACATCAAATACATTACTTTCCTCAAATTTACAGGACATTTTTGTTATTTTTTGAGAAGTGCAAAAGTCTGACTACTTGAGCTCATCAATCATATCACATAAATGCTTTCATAGTGAAAAGCACAATGCTTTGAAATGTAGCAAGGTGATTTTTGGGTGCATCACATTCCAGCCACATAATATTAAAGAAATATGTGCCCAAGCGCCAAAGGTTAATAAAAAACAGCATTATTTTATCATTTTATCAATGTATTGTTAATTAAAGCTATTGTTTACTTTACTTCAAAGACACTGTATAAAGAATACAAATACTGTCAGTATAATTTTTGCCATTGACAATTTCTGGTCAGGTACCAAAAGATGAACTCAGGATTTTCTTTTTTGCCATCATAAAATCTCAGCACAATAAAATAAGCAAAAAGTTTTAAAATTATTTATTTATTTACTTATTTGGATGCCATAATGACAGAGAGAAAGATCTTCCTTCCACTGGCATACTTACGAAATGGCTGTAACAGCAGCAGCTGGGCCAGGCAGAACCCTGGAGCCAGGGTCTTCATCTAGTTTTCTCACATGTGTGACAGGAACTCAAATACTTGAGCCATCATTTGCTATTTCCAGGCACGTTATCAGAAAGATGGATAGGAAGCTGAGTAGCTGGGATTTGAATTGGCACTCCAATATGGAATACGGGATTCCCAAGAAGTAATTTAACCTACTGTGCCACAATACCCACTCCAACAAAGATCTTTGGATCTTACAGAAGCCTTGCATCTTAGGGATCCCAGAAGCCTGAGAATCACACTTTGAGAACTGTTGCTTTATACTTTGGATTCAGGTCCATAGCCTTTCTCTATTCCCAGTGATTTTGATCTGAACTCATTTTGCCAATAGCAAGCGTCAAAGAAGATCAAACAAGGCAATGGACTCAGTCAGGTTATTGACATCAACAGGATACTAAGGGCATCAGTTGTGCTATCTACCCTCCAGGGGTGTTATCTATGCCTATGACAGGTGCGCAATGAAACTTTGTAGAAAAGAGTCCCATGAGGTATGCTAGCATCGTGGCACAGCCTATGGTCAGCAACTGCAAAGAGAGTGCCTGCCTGTTCAACTCTCTGCTGCTCTTCTGATCAATTCCCTACTAATGTGCCTGGGAAGGTAGGGGAAGATGGCCCAAGTACTTGGACCCCTTCCCCTTTGTGGGAGGCCCAGGTGGCATTCCAGCCTCCTGGCTTTGGCCTAGACTGACCCCATCCATTTGGCTATTTGGGAACTGAACGAGCAAAGGGAAGGTCTCTCTATCTTTCCCTCTCCCTGTATGTCATTCTACCCTTAAAAAGATTCTCTATGATGGATCAAGAAGCAGAACTTATGGAATACAATAAAGCAGAAGACTTGATTTTATCAAAACATGTACAGTAAGCTAAGAACTTCCCAAGCATTGGGCATATGATTTTTTTTTCTCGTAAGTGCACCAATAGCATAATTAAGTTTTGATAAGAAAGTTGAACATTTCACATCTTCTACTTTTCAGTTTCCCTGAACTTAGCTATAATGAAGGTTTCTTAGAAGGAGGGCATAATAGAACACTTTAAAAGATGAAAGATGGAATTACAAGAAAGTTTACTTTGGTGAAAAAAAATGTTTAAATCCATGCACAATTTTTTTGTAACACACAGTTTTCATGAATTTTTTGAGGATCCTTTGAATGCTCGGATTTCAAAATTTTTTTTGCAGCAAAGTACATTCAAATATGTACATACACACATATACACATACATATATATTATTATACATATATGTATCATCCAAATATACATGTAAAGTGGTATAAACAAAATCAATAGAGACATTAAATGGACTATGAAAATAAGTTTAATTGACTCAAGCAAAAACAGGAAAAGAAATGCAACCATATAAACATTATACAAATTTATAAATGGATTAATTACTCCCATAAAAACGAAGAGAATCTTGGGCTGGCATTGTGGCGTGGTGGGTAAAGTCACTGCATGTGACACTGGCATCCCATAAGGGCATTGGTTTGTGTTCTGGATGCTCTACTTCTGAGCCAGCTCTCTGCTAATGTTATCGGAAAAGCAGCAGAAGATGATTCAAGTGCTTGGGGCCCTGTTACCCATTCTGGAGACCCAGAAAGAGCTCCTGGCTCCTGGCTTTAGCCTGGCCCAGCCCTGGGCATTTTGGCCATCTAGGAAGGGAACCAGTGAATAAAAGATTTTCTCTTTCTCTTTCTCTCCCCTACTTCCCTCCCTCTCTGTGACTCTGTAAAATAAGTAAACAAACAAAAGAGAGAAGAGACCTAAATCTTGTAATAATGCAACTTTAGAATTTAGGAGATGAAGGGAGAAACCGTGAAAGAGATTGAGAAAGGGAGACTAATAATAGTAGTGTGGATGCAAAACTCAAATGAAGTACATGATTCAAGAAAGTGGGGGTTATCTACTGTGTCAAATGCTGCAAAACTAGTCAAATTAGACAAACATGGGGAAACAACCATTGGATAAATGAAACAGGAGGTTATTGGAAACTTTAAGAAAAGCAGTTCTAGCCTGATAGTAGTATTTCCAAGAGGCAGTCATAAGGAAGTAATTAGCAAAATGACTGCAACTCATGATTTTAAAGCATTTTTAAGAGATAGCCTGACTTCCCCAAAAGGAAATTCAAAAGTGACAAATATAAACAGGAGGCAATTGATTTTTTTTTTTAAAATCACTGTCTCAAACTCAAGATTTTTTTTTCCCCCATTTTGTATATTACAGCATGAAACTTCTAACAATTTTTTTTTTTTTTTGACAGGCAGAATGGACAGTGAGAGACAGAGAGAAAGGTCTTCCTTTTGCTATTGGTTCACCGTCCAATGGCCGCTGTGACCGTGCACCACGCTGATCCGAAGGCGGGAGCCAGGTGCTTATCCTGGCCTCCCATGGGGTGCAGGGCCCAAGGACTTGGGCCATCCTCCACTGCCTTCCCGGGCCATAGCAGAGAGCTGGACTGGAAGAGGGGCAACCAGGATAGAATCTGGCGCCTGGACTGGGACTAGACCCCGGTGCGCCAGCGCCGCAAGGCGGAGGATTAACCTATTGAGCCGTGACGCCGGCCTGAAACTTCTAACAAAATTTATCATCTTGACCATTTAAAATTTTTTAAATTTATTTTTACTCATTTGAGAGGCAGAGTCATACAGACACATAGAGATCTTCCATCCATTCGTTTACTCTGCAAATGTCCCTAACAGTCAGGTCTGGGCCAAGTTGAAGCCAGGAGCCCAAAATTTCATCCAGGTATCCCAAGTGGATGGCTGGTACCTAAGCACTTGAGTCATCATCTGATGTCTCCTAGGGTATGCAACAACAGGAAGCTAGAATTAGAAATGGACCTGGGACTCAAACTTAGGTCTCTTGAAATTCAATATGAATTTTAGGATGAATTTTTCTATTTCTGCCAAGATAGTCATCAGAATTTTAATAAGGATTATATTAAACCCATGAGTTTCTTTGGAAATTATTGGCAAGTTAACAATACTAACTATTCAAAAATGGGATACATACATTCAAAGCAATGTATTAAAGGCTATTTCAAATGCCCATTCCATCTTGACCATTTTTAAGTGTACAGAACAACGATATTAAACGCATTAATAGTGTTAAGCTCCCCTCATCACAATCCACATCCAAAACTATTTTTATTCTGTAAAATTCTGTAATTTTAATTAAATTCTATTTAATTCTGTTAAAAATCTTTCCACATATCAATCACTCCCATTTTTACCTATGCTCCCAGAAACCAAAATTCAACTTTCTGTATCCATAATTTTGACTACTTTAAGTACCTCAAACAATTAGAATCATACAGTATTTGATTATTTGTGTATGTGACTGGCTTTTTCTACTTTACATAAACTCATATTATATATAAGAATTACCTTCCTTTATTTTCATTTCCTTTGAAAGGTAAACACACACACACACACACAGAAAGCCTGCAAGAAACCAGGTTGGACCAGGCAGAAGCCAGGGTGGGTGACAGGGACCCAAGTACTTGAGCCATCATCTGTTGCAGGAATACGGCATTGGAAGCAAAACTGGGATGCAAACCCAGGCACTTTGATATGGATGCAGGCACTCAAGCTGCCTCTTAGCTGCTGCACCAAATGCTCACTCCATCCCTTCTGGGACTAATATCTTACAAGTTTATACCGTGTTTTTCTTATACATTCATCATTCAATTGACATAGGCTGCATAAACCCTTTAGCAAGGGTTTCATAGCTGATGCTATGAACAGACATAGATAAATATCTCTTCTAGATCATACTTTCTGTGTTGGGAGAATATCACAAGAAGTAGATTGGTAGATTACAGAGTAACTCTATTTTTAGTTTTGCTTGTTTCTTTGTTTTTTATGAACCATATCATTTTCCACAGCATCATTTTGCATTCCCACCAACACTTTCAAGACTTTTGATTTCTTCATATCTTTACCAAAAATTGTTTTTTTTTCTGTTGCTTTTCTCTTTAGCAAGCTTTAAGTGGGTTCAAGCTCTGGAGTTAACTTTTACATTTAATTATAGTTAGGGTCCAAATTCATTTTTAATGTTGGATAACAAATCTTGCTCTTGTGTGTAAGAGTTTATTATTGAAGTCTCCTATGTATTCTACTGGCCTGCATGTATTTCTTTAAGCTAATTACATTTTTTTTTCATTTCTATAGTGTGAAGGTAACTGTGAAATCAGGAAGTGTGAGTCATCTGGATTTTTTCTTTTTAAAGATTATTTCAGGTATTCTAGGTCTCTTGAGAATCAATATGAATTTTAGGATGAGCTTTTCTATTTCTGCCAAGATAGTCATCAAAATTTTAATAGGGATTATATTGAATTCATGAATTTCTTTTGAAATTATTGTCAAGTTAACAATAGTAAGTCTTCTAATATATGAATTTGGGATTTGTACCCATTTCTTCCATCTTTAATTTCTTTCAGCAATGCTTTGCAGTTTTCAATTTATAATCTTTCACCTGTTTTTTTTCATTTATTAAACTTTTATTTAATGAATATAAATTTCCAAAGTACAGCTTATGGGTTACAATGGCTTCCCCCCTCCCATAACTTCCCTCCCACCCGCAACTCTCCCCTTTCCCACTCCCTCTCCCCTTCCAATCACATAAAGATTCATTTTCAATTCTCTTTATATACAGAAGATCAGTTTAGTATATATTAGGTAAAGATTTCAACAGTTTGCCCCCATATAGCAACATAAAGTGAAAAAACTACCATTGTAGTACTAATTATAGCATTAAATAACAATGTACAGCACATTAAAGACAGAGATCCTACATAATATTTTTTTAAAATTAATTAATTTTCTATGCCATTTCCAATTTAACACCAGGTTGTTTTTTTCATTTCAAATTCTCTTTATATACAGAAGATCAATTCAGTATATAATTAGTAAAGACCTCATCAGTTTGTACCCACACAGAAACACAAAGTATAAAAATACTGTTTCAGTACTAGTTATAGCATCACTGCACATTAGACAACACATTAAGGACAGATCCCACATGGGGTGTAAGTACACAGTGACTCCTGTTGCTGAGTTAACAATTTGACACTCCTGTTCATGGCGTCAGTAATCTCCCTAGACTCTAGTCATGAGTTGCCAGGGCTATGGAAGCCTTTAGAGTTCGCTGACTTTGATCTTATTCCAATAGGGTCATAGTCAAAGTGGAAGTTCTCTCCTCCCTTTGGAGAAAGGTACCTCTTTCTTTGATGGCCCCGTTCTTTCCACTGGGATCTCACTCCCAGAGATCTTTCATTTAGGTCTTTTTTTTTTTCCCATGGTATCTTGGCTTTCCATGCCTACTATACTCTCATGGGCTCTTCAGCCAGATCCGAATGCCTTGAGGGCTGATTCTGAGGCCAGAGTGTTGTTTAGGACATCTGCCATTCTATGAGTCTGCTGTGTATCCCACTTCCCATGTTGGATCCTTCTCTCTCTTTTTGATTCTATCAGTTAGTATTAGCAGACACTTGTCTTGTTTGTGTGATCCCTTTGACTCTTAGACCTATCAGAGCCATCAATTGTGAACTGAAATTGATCACTTGGACTAGCAAGATGGCATTGGTACGTGCCACCTTGATGGGATTGTGTTGGAATCCCCTGGCACATTTCTAGCTCCACCATTTGCGGCAAGTCCGATTGAGCATGTCCCAAATTATACATCTCCTCCCTCTCTTATTCCCATTCTTATATTTAACAGGGATCACTTTTCAGTTAAAATTTAAACACCTAAGAATAATTGTGTGTTAATTACAAAGTTCAACCACTAGTACTAGAACAACAACAACAACAACAAATACTAAAAAGGATAAAGTATTACATTGTACATCTAAAGTCAGGACAAGAGCTGATCAGTTCATTGTTTCTTATAGTGTCCATTTCACTTAACAGGTTTCCCCTTAGGTGCTCAGTTGTCACCGATCAGGGAAAACAAATGATATTTGTCTCTTTGGGACTGGCTTAATTCACTCAGCATGATGTTTTCCAGATTGCTCCATCTTGTTGCAAATGACCGGGTTTCGTTGTTTCTTACTGCTGTATAGTATTCTATGGAATACATTCTTTTTCATCCTATTGTAAATGGAATTACTTTCACAATTTCTTTTCCAAATCAGTGTATAGGAATTCAACCGGGGCCCAGCACTGTGGCATAGTGGGTAAGCTGCAGTGCCAACATCCCATATTAGCATTGTTTGGAATCCCTGTGTCTCTGCTTCCAACCCAGCTCCTTGCTAACGCACCTGGGAAAGCAGTGGAGGATGGCTTAAATTGTTTGGGCCCCTGCACCCATGTGGGAGACCTCAAGGAAGCTCCTGGCTCCTGGCTTTAGCCTGATCCAGCCATGATCATTGTGGCCACTTAGGGACTGAACCAGCAGATGGAATATCTCTTTCTCCCTCTGTCTCTCCCTTTCTGTGTCTCTGTAACTCAGACTTCCAACTAAATAAAATAAATCTTTTTTTAAAAACATATTCAACAGATTTCTGTGTGTTCACATATCTTATTATTTTACCAAATTTATTTGTCAGTTCTAATTTTGTTTGTGTGTGTGTGTGTGTGGATGCCGGCACTTCAGGCCAGGGCGTTAACCCGCTGCGCCACAGCGCCAGCCCCTGTTTAGTCTTATTTAGTTAAGGATTTTGTATCAATGTTAATAAAGGAAATCAGTCTGTAGCCGTCCTGTGAGGTCTTTGGTTTGGTATCCTAGTATCACTGACCTCATAAAATGAGTTGTAAAGCATTTTCTCCTGTTTACTTTTTTGGAAAACTTTTAGAAGAATTGATATTACCTAATTAAATGTTTGAAATAATTTAATGGTGTAATTAACAGGTCCAAGATATCTTTGTTATTTTTGCTTACTGGCTCAATATTCTTACTGGCTACAAATCTATGCAGATTTGTATTTCTTTGTGATTTAGTCTGCAAGTTTTGTGTTCCTAGGAATTTTTTCCATTTCTTCTAACTTTTCAAATCTGTTGTCATGCAATTGTTTGTAGAACTTTTTTTGTAATCTTTTTAAAAATTATGTCGAATCATAATAAATAAAAGAATAACCTCACTTTAATTTCTGGTTTTTGCAAATTGTGTATTCTATCTCTTTCTTCTTCCTTTTTTTGGTAGTTCATCTAAGTAAAGATTTTCTAATTTTGGTGATCTTTTCAATAATCCACTGTTTTATTTACACTTTTCTATTGTTTTCTATTCTGTATTTCCTTTTAGAAAGCTTTTATTAATACAAATTTCATAGGGTACAGCTTTAGGAATATAGAGGTTCTTTTCCCCATACTCGCCCTCCCACCCCAACTCCTGTCCCACCTCCTACTCCCTCTGCCAGCCCATTCTTTATTAAGATTTGTTTTTATACCTGCTCTAATATTTACTATCCCTTTTATTCTGCTAGCTCTAGATTTGATTTATTACTTTTTCTTCTTTACGTTGTGAAGTTAGGTTGTTGCTTTGTTATCCTTCTTGTTTTTTTAGCATAATAATTAATTCTATATATCCCCACCTCAGCACTGATTTTGCTTCATCATTTAAGCTTTGCTATGCTTTTCACGTTTCCATTCATGTGTAAGAATTTTATATTTCCCCTTGATTTCTTCTTTGCTTCATTAATTGTTTAATTTCTATAGTTTTGTGAATTTTCTAATTCTATGTCAGTTATTGATTTCCAACTTTATCCTGAGTATTTAGAGAAGAGACTTTGTATGATATCCATGTTTTTAAATGTATTTTTAAAGAATTATTTATCTGAAAGATTTACAAAGAGAGAAGGAGAGACCAAGAGAAAAATTTTCCATCTGCTTGTTCACTCTCCAAATGGCCACAACAGCCAGGCCAAAGCCGGAATCCTGGAAATCCATTCAGGTCTCCTAGGAGGAGCAGGTGCCCAAGCACTTGGACCATCCACCATTGTTTTACCAGGTATGTGATCAGGCAGCTGTATCAGAACGAGAGTAGCTGGGACTTGAACCAGCGCAGATATTGTATGCTGGCATCACAGGCAGAGGATTAGCCCACTAAGACACAACACTGGCCATTTTTAAAATGTATTGAAAGTTAATTTGTATCTTAATATACTGTGTATCCTAGAAGATTTCCCACATGCACTTGTGAAGTATGCATATGCTGTTGTGAGTAGAGTGTTTTATATGTCTGTTAATTTATTTGGTATATTTTGTAGTTTAGGTTCTCTATTGCCTTACTTATTTTCTGTCTGGTTATTACATCTATTATTAAGAACAGAATGTTGAAGTCTCTGGCTATTATAGTAGAACTACAATCTTGTCAGATTTTGCTTCATATACTTTAATGGTCTGTTAATAGATGCACAGGTGATTACAACTGTATCTTCTTCATGTATTGAAATTTTTACTAAAATATGATGTTCTTTGTCTCGTGCACTCTTTTAATTTCAATTCTCTTTTTTTCTGGTATTAATATAAACATCTCTGCTCTCTTTTGGCTACTATCTACATGGAATATCTCTATTGTGAATACAGAGAACTTAAACATTTAGAAATTTTAGTCAACCAAATTTGCTAAAAGGAACAAAATCTATCAAAAGTTCATAACTTACCTTGTCATAATTGCAATGTAGCTGTTTACATAGAACAAAATGTATCTTAAAATTATTTATAATCAGATGTTTCTTTATTGCAACTATTAAGGAAAAACAATACCATGGAAGTGCTGATGTACTCTTGACCATTTTTATATAATATCATTCGTAAATAATTATCCTTACTTATAATCCTTCCCTAAAACCCACCCCTGTGCAGATACAATATTATGTGTTCTGTATGCTGCTCTTGCTGCTCCTGCCATTATGAGGCTAGATGCCTCTGTGGTTAGAAAGAAGAAGGTCAATTTGGGTGTCAATGTTTTTCAATTAGCTAAGTTTCTAAACAGAACTCATATCCCTAGTATTCAACTGTTTACACCCATATAGACTATTTACACCCATATAGACTAAGGAAGAAGAAGAGCTTTTTTTTTTTTTTTTTTTTTTTTTTTGGTAATTTATTCACTGTCTGATTCAAAATAAAACTAGAATGAAAAAAAAAATATTCTTCAAACATCACGACTGCTGTCTACTTCAAATTTCTAATCCCATGACTATATTTTGAAGAATAAAACTGTTGTCTAGAGATTGTGCACCTCTCACACGATTCCCCTTTGCTAGAATGTATTACAGCTCAAGCTATTCATCACGCAATTGATGGAGTTTGATTCCTCTGCTCTGCTCCTACTAAGGATTGCAAACAGCTAAACAGTTTTTCTGCTGACAGAAGTTTATTTTTAACCTAGCTAGTTTCTTAAAGAAAATGACTTCTTGGAAAATTTTATATTCTAAAGCTTATTTGAACCAACACTACAAAACAAAGCAATAATGTTTAAATTGAAGAAATGTGCAATTTCCCTATAATAGCATTTAATGAGACTGTTTTGCAATCTATTCCTCTATCACTGATGAATTTCTTATCTGCAAACAGCCTCCCACTGTGAAAAATTTGCTTGAGAACACCCAATAATCATGTAAATGATTGTCATCTAAGCAGAACAGCTGGTTTTCTCCCAGCTTTGGAAATAATTGGGTGAAGTTCACTGAGTTAGATGCTTTCCTTCTAAGACATAAACTAAGATCTGCATCTGAGCTCTGTCCAGAAGTCTCAAAGCATGTATTTCTAAGTGCTAATACAAGAAACCATCCTGGTAGAGAAAAATAGCTGCATGACTTTTCATGAGCAATGAGATAAATCTCATAATTACCACTACATATTTTTAATAGTCCAGTTGATTGGACACGTCACTCAACATTAACAGTGGAAGGTTTATTTACATTTTTATCTGTTCTTTGGAAATATTATTGTGTGGAATTTAAAAAACCTACTTATAAATTGTACTTCATTTTTCTATTATTTTGAAAAAAAGTCCCATATGCTTTAAATTATTCATAATTGAAAAAATTACAGTTTTCTATAGCCAAACATTTGCAATATTTTCCTGTGGTGGTTGAGGAGAACTGGTAGGTTTTAAGGTTATAAAATTTAAAGAGCCCCTCTGCTGCCAGAGACAGACTTCCTTCACAAAGGGAATTCTGTTACCTCTGTTTACCTCTCTAAATGGAATCCAGTCAACAAAAGGTTTTCTTACAACTCTGCCCTCAACTGTCTTTTCACAATATAGGTTATATGACCATGGACACTGCCCCTGTGTACAAAGTATTTTTGCTAATACTTCCTGAAATTTGTTATGTACTTTGAGGGTAAGTTTTGTCAAATATTAGTTATTTTTAGAAACACATATGTTTGATTATGTAGCTTTTCTCAGTCCTTTAGCTTTATTCTAGCAGGTTTTAGGAGTTACTCCAATTTTTTGTTGGTTTTGTGTGGTTTCTAGCAGAAAGGGGAGGATAATTTTTCAATAGCTTTGCTATTTATATATCCATCAACTCAGGGTGTTGTTTTGAAATGGAAACTCTATGAACACTGAAAATAAATGAATTGGAAATGACTAGTCAATTGCATAGAGTAAAAACTTCGCATATTTAAGTGTGTTGTCAATATAAGCATAAATGCATAGGCATGGACAATGATTGTGAACATTGCCTAGGGATTCTAGAATATAGTTTCAGTAGTTTACTCATAAAAAATAATTATTTTGAGAGCATGGGTGGGAGAGAGTGTAGGGTTCCTAAATCTGTATATATGAAATACATGAAACCTATATAACAAAATGAAATGTTTGAAAAAGAAAATAATTTATTTTGATTAATGCATAATTCTCCTAGTTTTTACTTATCTGAATCCTGATGATACTGTGAGAATTTCATTCTATACAGACAAGTTACTTTCATATAATAGGAAATTTACTTATAGTGCATTTTTATCACTTGAATTCCTCCTTGAAATTATTTTCAACTAGTTTTTACAAAGCATGGTTTATTTTTCCAAAATGGAAGGTAATATAAAATATAGAGATAGAGGAATGGTCTTTGTAGCACAGTGGGTTAAACTACTGCCTGCACACTATGTTGCAGTGTCAGAGTCATGGCTATCTCACTTTTGATCCAACTTCCTGCTAATACTGCTTGGGAAGCAACAAATGATGGCTCAAGGGCTTGGGCTCCTCCTACCGCCCACATGACAGACCTGGAAGGATTCTGGGCTCCTGGCTTCAGCCCTTCCCAGACCTGCCTATTTTTAGCATTTGAGGAATGAACCAGGAAATGTCTCTCTCTCTCCTCCTCCTTTTCCTCTCCCCCCCACCCCTTTCAAGAAGATGAAAATAAACAAACTTTTTTTAAAAAAAAATATGGAGTTAGAGAAAACAGAATTTTAATTTCAACTGACCCATTGTCAGCTTGGGTGAATTTGCAGAATCTCATATGTTACTTGACAGTGACAGTTCAATGAGATAATGCATGTAAATGGCTAACATAGGTTCTGGTAGATTTTAGCTTTCTCAAACATAACATTCAATGGCTGTCATTATATTCTAAAAAAAAAAAAAAATCAGTGTTACACCTCTAACAATAGTTAAGTTACAATTTATTCCATTGGGTTGGAACAATATATCTCAGATTGTAGTCTCAAGTCAAGACAGAACTTTTTTTTTTATGAAAGTTGGAGTTACAGAGAGATACAGAAAGAGATTCTCTATCTGCTGGTTCACTCTCGAAATAGCGGCAACAGCCAGCACTGGACCAGGCTGGAGCTAGGAATGTCTTCCAGGTCTTCCATTTGGCTGACAGCAACCCAAACACTTGAGCCATACTCAACTGGTCTTCCCAGGCCACTGGCAGGTAGTTGGATCAGAAGTGGAGCAAACAGCTCATGAACCAGTGCCTGTAGGTGATGCCAGCATCGCAGGCAGCAGCTTTACCTACTAAGCTCAATGCCGACCTGAGACAGAACTTTTTCATTATTGCTTTTATCTTCTTACTGGGACATTATATTTCCTAGGTAACACTATTGGACACTTAAAGGACTTATATGTAAGACAAGCCTTCTGATTTAAATTTTAGTCTCATCTTTCTGTGGATCACCCAAATATAAAAATATTTGTGTTATGATTAAGATTACTCAAAAAATACCATCAAAACTTAAAGACAAATGATATTGTCTAATGAAATAACATGCATTTAGAGGGTTCTTTGTTATTTACAGTGTTTCTGTAAATTTTGTCTCATTTGCCCTTCACAGCTGAGGTAAACATTATTCCCATTTTTTATAAAAAAAGAAACAGAATAATTGAGAGATTAATAATTGTATATTCTTCTGTCTCCATATCTATTTAACAAATATTAATGAAGTATTTTACCTAGCAGAAAGTTGTGTGATAATATTTCTCTTAAATGCAGATCAAAATCTTTGTGCTTTGGAGTTCGTGGAGAAACAGAAAATAATTTATTTTATATGTTAATTATTCATAAACAAACAAAACACGTCTTTGGATCAAGTGCCCACTTTTGTGTACCAGGTATTTCATTTTTATTGTTTGCATCAAAGGAACATATTGTTTCAAACACAATCTTATGTAGAATGTTAATATAGAAAAGAGATCAGAGTGAAAGAACGTAGGCTGAAATAAGAATCAAGATTCGTAATGCCCAATTCTGCCCTTCATTAACCTGTAGCATGTTGGACCTATCTCTTTAGATCACTAGAGAACCTAAAAAAAATTTCTGTGCTATAGTAATAGGTTAAGTGGACAGGGGATTTCATAAATTTTATAAAAGTTAAAGTAGTTTTAAATTCCTTAAACCTACACAGAAGTTTTTTATTGTTTCCTACAAAAGGCTTTGGGGAAAAATAACTATTAAATTTCTATTTTCTCCTGCAGGAGTTGGTGTTCTATATAAATATGCACATCTCAGTAGACGATGTAAAATTTTTGGGATACTGTTTGAACATGTATATTTAGGATATCATGATCAGATGAAGCAACTAAATCTACTGATTTAATTATTTCAGAAAAATTCATAAAACTAAATCTCCGAAATCAAATGCATGCTGCGGAAAGAAATCTAACTATTTTAAGGACATTTTGAAGTTAGTGGTTAGGTTCCAGAGGAAAGTTATATATCCAAAATATTACTATGATTTTAGGCTTGTCTTCTTCCTATAAAGGACACTTTAATAAATGTTATTTTTATTTAAATGCAATTCTTAAATTTCTGAGTAATCATTGTTTTGGGAACATTCATACATCTTACATAGGTTGAATGTTACATTCAGCTGAAATTGAATTTACCTTTTATAAATAATTAAGAAATAAAGTCTCCTACTTAAATATAATAAATTATGACTATAAAAAATTTCTCCTTCCCAAGCTCAGTTACCACATTAGGGAAGAAACAGAGGTAATATATTGTTACTGTTCATTCTACCATTGCAAAATACACAATTCTAAGTCTACATACAGCATTTGGAATCTTAAAAACATGTATTTAATAAGTAATTTTCAGTGATTGTTACTCTCTCAACCTCTACTTTCGTCATAATTCTTGGTGACTTAAATATCTGCATGGACGATTTTTCCAAAATTTTGGCCTTTAACTTTTTAATTCTTCCCTTATATCCATATCTCCCACATGACTGACAGGGACACAAGGACCTGAGCCATGACTTGCTGCCTTCAGGGTATGGAATCGTGACCGGAGCTGGGACTAGAATCCAGGTACTCAGTATGTGATACAAGTACTCATAGTCATGATTTTAATATCTTGAACTCAGTACTGATGACCTTTGCACTACTGATGACTTTGTTCATGTCCTCACATTTCACTCTATGTAAATTAAGCTCATTAAATTTATTCACCTGCGGATATTCACATGTTCCTTTCTTTTGTCCTTCTATTACTTTATCTTTTTCTACAGACTAAACAATAACCCTGGCTAAATCTAACTTTTGGGCTCCCATGCCAGTGTAGCAGAATATGTTGGAAAACACACAAATCCACACACACGCAAGCTGGAATATTTTAATTTCTTGAACACTACAAATAAATGGAGAGCTTTTTACTCCCCTGAATGATTTTTTTTTAAACTTCTGTCTCCAACTCTTTAATCCATCCTTCTTCTCATCTGACTTAATTATGACTTCTGATTTCAACTGAAAGATGAAAGTGATTAATACAGAATTTTTTTAAAGATTTATTGATTTTATTTGAAAAGTAGAGCTACATAGAAAGAGAGAGAGATAAAGAGTGAGGCAGAGAGAGATCTTTCATCTGCTGGTCCACTCCCCAAAAGGCCCCAACAGCCAGAGCTAGGCTGATCTGAAGCCAGGAACTTCTTTCTGGTCTCTCACGTGGGTGCGGGGGTCTAAGCATGTGGGCCAACCTCCGCTGCTTTCCCAGGCTTTTAGCAGGGAGCTGGATTGGAAGTGAAGCAGCCAAGACTTGAATGAGTGCCTATATGAGATGCTGGCACCACTGGCGGAGGCTTAACTTACTAAGCCACAGTGCTGGCCCCTAACACAGAAATTTGAGAACACTTACCCCCAGAGAGTATCTGCTGTCCCACATGCATCTGTATCCATGCACTAAGACACTTCTTTCAGATACTATGATTGGTCAATTCATGTTTCTAGCAATGCCAATACACTTTTCTTGTGTAGGCTTTCCCATCTCCCCCATCTATTTAAGTAGTTTATTCTATAATTTTTCTCTCATCTCCTGCATCTGTTCATCGTTCTCTGTTGTGACTCTTCTGACATCAGTAGGTGGACAGAACAATAAGTATTATTTCAAATATTTTATTTAAATACTGCATTTATGCAGAAATGCACAGAAATAATAAATGATAGTTTTTCATCAATTAAACATGATGTTATAAGTAGTACTGAGTTCAAGACAAAATATATGATCAGTATCTCGGAAGTCATGTCGTCTTCAAATTACTACCCAGCATTGTTATAATCACCACTTTGACTTGTCATATTTCCCTTCAATTCATGTAAGTAATATATACTTCATATGTCTGACATTTTTCTCAACATTATGTATGTGAAATTTATGCACAATAATATAGTAGTTGCAACTCATTTATTCTCACTGCTCTGCACTCTTCCATTGTAAAAATACAGTAAAATTTATTTTCTCTTTCAATCTAAAATGCATGAAAAATTTTCCAACCTGGAATATTGTAAGTGCTGTTGCCATAGGCAATTTTGCATGTACTTTTTGTGAAAATTATGTGAAATATATATGTATTCAACTGATGTATAACTAGAAGAATGATATATAATGAACGATTAGCATGCTGGTCAGCAAGAGCAAAGTTTCAATTTTCTAAGATTGTACAGCATACAGTGTACAACATTTATAGATTTAAATACTGTCAACATTCTTCAGCCTCAAGAATGTATTTACATATTTTTCTGTAGCCTTGAACTGTTTCAGAGCTTCACATTCCTGTGTCCACTGGCAAACTCAACTTTTCTATTTATCTGTCTAATGAATATCTCAAATTAACACATTCAAAATAATATTTTAATCCTGTGCCTAAACTTATTTCTCCTCCAGTCAACTCTATCTCTATAATAGTAATTGCATATTTCAAATTATCTTTGTCAGAGATCTTCAAGTCTTCTGTTTCTCTGATTCTACTTCTACATTTTAACAAATCTATTCAGCTTTACCTTCACATACCAAGAATTTGACTATTTCTTAATAGCTCTAATGCTGATTAGATGAATTAATCAAATTTTGTCAGCCATTCTGCTCCAAGTCACCATCAATCTGGCAATAGATTTCAATTCTCTTCCTGCTTCTGCCCTCTTTTATTCTGTTCTTATCGTGAAATCAAGACAAACTCATAAATCCACAAAATGAAATGAGTTCACTCTAACTCTGCTAAGATCCCTCTAATGTTTTCCAATCTCTCTCCAAGTAAAAGTCATTTTTGTAAGGACCTACAAAGTCCAATGTGATTTTTCTCTCCAAAACTTCCAATCACACATTTGTTCTTATTCCGGACCATTCTGTCCATCCATAGTTTTGTCTCCTCACTCTTTCACTGGTCTGTTTGCTGGTCAGCCAACACCACTCCTGCTTCAATTTAGACTACGTGCATTTATCTATCATTCAATTTCTTTAACATTTCCCCCAAAATATTTGCAAGACGTCTTCCTTCCTATCCATCAGGTCTTTATGAAAATGGCCTGCTTTGAAATGTTTTCTTCTGGCCACCATGTTTATATTACGTCTTTCACTGATATCCCCTTTTTCATATTTTGTTTTTATTTTTGCTAGTTTTTTTAAATACACTATTCTTTTTTTTATGGTGGAAAAACATATATTTAGAATTAGCCAGCTGGACTCAGTTCAGATGATCCCAATTTTGTTGGCAATGTCCAGAGCATCATAGTCAGGAGCCAGCCACACATAGGCCTTCTTCTCTCCGTCAGGTCTGATCAGGGTGTTGACTTTGGCCACATCAAGGTCATAGAGTTTCTTCACAGCTTGTTTGATCTGGTGCTTGTTGGCCTTGACATCCACAATGAACACCAGGGTGTTGTTGTCTTCTATCTTCTTCATGGCAGACTCTGTGGTCAGGGGGAACTTGATGATGGCATAGTGGTCAAGCTTGTTTCTCCTGGGGGCGCTCTTCAGAGGGTATTTGGGCTGCCATCGGAGGCGTAGTGTCTTGGGCCTCCAGAAGGTGGGGGACGTGCGGATCTTCTTCTTGTGGCTGTGGACGCCTTTCAGCACTGCCTTCTTGGCCTTTAAGGCCTTTGCTTTGGCTTCGACTTTAGGAGGGGCAGGAGCTTCCTTCTTCACCTTCGGCGCCATCTTGGTGAAAAGATACACTATTCTTTTCTAGTACTATAGAATATGTTCCATACCTGCCAATAACTTTGCCTGCATAATTTGCTTTAATGGTATGAATTAGTATAATTGACTGATTAAGTTACTCTTATCCTAGAGATTCAGAAAATGGTTGCCAAATGCTATTCACATAGTATAGATTCCTGAATGAAGCAAATCATTAGATTTATAATTTTAGATGTACTATCTATTGCTTGAGACTTTCCATTGAATATATTTCTATTACTTCAGGTCAAAATACTATCCTCTCTTCTCTTGTCAAAACAAAAGTTCAACATGACACATTCTATAATCACACACAAATAAACTGCACAGGATCAATATGAAACTATTTTACTTTTCTTGAGAAAATTACAAAATAAGCCATGCATAAACATTTATCAGGGTTAGTCCCTTAAGTAACACTGCTTATGCAATACTAATGGACACTGAAAGTAAACTAGCTAATCAATAACTAACTTAAATTTTGTATCATACCCACTTATCAAAACTTACTTACTGAATAAACAAGCTCCATATTTTTCAAACATTCATTACAGCCTCTAATAAAAAACTTTCCAACTGAATAAAACAGTTCTGTTTCTATTCCAAACATTTATTTTATCTCATTTGTGAGATCTGTGAATAATTGAATCTTTGGTACTTTATATGTGAATGTATACACGTTTATTGAGGTTGCAAGTGCACTGACAATGAGGACACATTTCTGACACAAACATAATCAATTTTAGGATTTGACTGTAAAGAAAAAGTTATTTTAGCCTGAAAACAATACATACTAGATTTGTAAAATTGAACCATCCATTTAATGTTGATGACCAATGACTTCCTCATCTGGAAAAATCCTGAAAAGATATATTTATTCATTTCAGTGGACTAGTATTAACTGAGCATTTGCCACAAGACAAACATTGTGTTTAGTAAAGGTTTAGTAAATATCTACACTTACAGTGTGATTAGTGAAATAATTGATGAGAGAGAATTTTGAATTCTGAAGAAATGAATATGATAGTTACATTTATATGTTCTGCTTTCTTTAGAATTTGAATCATTTTACTTCCTAAGAACATTTCTTAAATAACATTGGAAATCAAATTTAAAAGTATGATATTAATATTATTATCTAAATACACAAAACAAAGCTCTAATGTTTATATAGAGAAAAATCAGTTCAAAAAGGGAGAGAAAATACATCTGATTAAGAGTTTATGATTGGGGCCAGCATTGTGGCATAGAGTGTAAAGCTGTTCTCTGGGATACAGATATACCATATGGGCATTGTTTCGCGTCCTGGCTACTCCACTTCTGATCCAGCTCTCTGTAATGGCCCAAGTGTTTGGGACCCTGCACCCATGTGGGAGACCTGTAAGAAGCTCCTGGCTTCTGGCTGCCTCCTGGCACAGTCCCTGCAGTTGCGGCCATCTGGAAAGTGAACCAGTGGATGGAAGATCTATCCCTCATTCCTTCTCTTTGTCTGTCTCTCCATCTCTCTCTGTAACTGTTTTTCAAATAAATGAATAAATCTTTGAAAGAAGAATTTATAATCATACATTATCAGTGCTTTTCATTTATTTATTCATTCTGTCAATGCATATTAGAAACTATGGTATGCAAATATGGCAGTAATTGTGGAATTCTGAAAGAAGACCAAATTGAATTACATAATGGTGGCTGTAATTTACTAGTAGATTGTTAATAGTTTATTCTAGGCAGAATAATAAATTCCTCCAATGTATTCTCTCATGTACTCCAATTACCTGCTCATGAGTCTCGATGTCAGTTTATCATAGTAACAATGAATTTTGTAATGAGGGGCCGGCGGCAAGATGGCGGAATAGGCAGGGAGCACACTTAGTCCGGGGGGACAGAAAGTTCAATATAAGTGGAGATACTGCAGGGTCAAGGAAGAGTAGGGGATGAAACAGCAGAGGAAACTCTTCCGGAACTAGTGATTCACAGTGGACCTGCGTGGAGAGCGTGGGAGCCCAAGTTCGGGACACCAGCGGCAGACTCAACGCACCAGCGCTGGAACGCGAGGTGAGCCGAACCTCCATAGTCCGAGATACCAGCGGGCAAGCAGAAAGAGGAGGCTAGAGGGAACGAGGCTTGAAACTCCGTGGGGAAAAGTTCACCAGGCTAACTAGAAGAGAGAGAAAAAAAATAAAAAAAGTGACTGATACGGACACAAGTTTCTCTCTCTCCGCTCACCTCTCAAAGGCGAGCAAGACAGAGCAGGCGCCATTTTGGACATACGTCATAAGCAGGGCGACCTCAGATCTGCACCGGCCCTGAGCCTAGCAGAAACCTGACTCTGTGGGGAGGGGTGAAATAACAGGAGATTAGCATCTAACTTGGCAACCCAGTGGGAGACTGCAGGAGAATTGGAGCCCACACTGAGGGCAGCAGAGATTCCCTGTGTGGTCCTTGGGAAAGAGCTTCCGATCTCTGGCTCCTGTGGGTATATCATTTGCCTGCTAACTACCTCCAATTACGTTCAGCTGTGCGGAATTACTTCCCTTTTGAATCAAAAAAAGAAAGAGAGATTTACCACACCTAACCTGGGAGTGTCATCTTTGACACACCCTCAACCCTGAGGAACCAAACCCAGCTGTCAGTCCACACTCATCTCAAGCCTCTAAGGCTCCACTGAAAGCAGACAGTCCACTTAATATAGAGCCATAGTGTAACAAGAAAAAACACCACAGTGAAGAAACCAAATATCTCCAACATGCCAAACAACAAACGCAAAAACCAAGCTAACAAGAACAAGGAAGAAACTATGATGCCCCCAAATGAAAAAGACACCCCAATTCAAGATTATGAAGATGATGAGATCGAAGAAATGCAAGAAGCAGATCTCAAAAAATTGATAAGAACATTAAGAAGTTCTCAAAAACAAATTCTTGAACTACAGAAATCCTTCATGGACAAGATAGAAAATCTCTCTCGTGAAAGTGAAATATTAAGGAGGAATCAAAATGAAATGAAACAACTAGTGGAACAAGAAATTCTGATAGTGACTAGAAATCATAATGAAATGAAGAGTTCAATAGATCAAATGACAAACACATTAGAGAGCCTTAAAAACAGAATGGGCGAAGCAGAAGAGAGAATATCAGGCTTAGAAGACAGAGAACAGGAAAGGAAACAGGCAAACCAAAGAAAAGAAGAAGAAATTAGAAATCTAAAAAATATTGTCGGGAATCTACAGGATACTATTAAAAAACCCAACATTCGGGTTCTAGGAGTTTCTGAAGGCATGGAGAGGGAGAAAGGATTAGAAGGCATTTTCAGTGAGATACTAGCAGAAAATTTCCCAGGTTTGGAGAAGGACAGAGGCATCTTAGTACAGGAAGCTTATAGAACCCCTAATAAACATGACCAAAAGAGATCCTCACCACGACATGTTGTAATCAAACTCACCACAGTGAAACATAAAGAAAAGATCCTAAAAGGTGCAAGAGAGAAACGTCAGATCACTCTTAGAGGATCTCCAATTAGACTCACAGCAGACTTCTCATCAGAAACCCTACAAGCTAGAAGGGAATGGCGAGACATAGCCCAGGTACTAAGAGAGAAAAAACTGCCAGCCCAGAATACTATATCCTGCAAAGCTCTCATTTGTGAATGAAGGTGAAATTAAGACTTTTCATAGCAAACAGAAACTGAAAGAATTTGTTGCCACTCATCCTGCCCTGCAAAAGATGCTTAAAGATGTGTTACACACAGAAACACAGAAACATGGTCACCAATATGAAAGAAGGTAAAGGAAGGAAACCTCACAGCAAAAGATCACAGGAAGCTCAATTTCTCTTTGACATAGAATTAAACTCTGATGCTCTGTTAAAGCAATGTGTTAAAGTAATCTATTATGTTCTCTTGATGTCTGTTCAATTCTAATTGTTCAAAAACAGCTGAATTTTTATTAAGAGCTATGGGTTATTTAAATATGTGCTTTTTTCAAAAATTTGAATAATCACCTTGTAACAATGATCAAATTTGGTCTATGTTATGTCATGATTTTAAGAAATCTTATTTCAACCAGATATTTTGGATTTTGAGCCTTCTTGGCATTCTTGACAGGCATTCAAAAAATCAAAGTTTCAAACAATCTGGTCTCTAAAATTTCCAGTAAATCCTGGACTTTGGTTTTTCCAGTTTGGGCCCAACTGAAAAAATCGAAGGACCTATGTCTCTCATCTTATAGAGACACCAACTAATCAGTCTATTTGGAGTATATTAGAAGTACTGTCAAGATGTGATGTGGTACCAGACTTTAAGTTTCTATAATGGAAAATGCTATTAATACAAATGTTTGAGAATTAAAAAGTCTAATGATCTTGTGTTACTAGACATGATAGTTATCTTAATGAGAAAGCCCCAGAGGCCTAAAGGGTTAAATACTTGTAAAACCCTACAGGTGCTTTCAAAAATACTGTGAAGTAAGCAAGTGCCTCTTGTTGGTTGATGAGTTTATAATTTTAAACATGGCGACTTAAAGTCTTTTGTCATCCACAGTTATATATGATGTGCTGCTCATAAAAATAAAGCGTTGTTGGTTCTGTGTTTAGCTGTCCTCCTATAGGTTCCTATGGACTTTTTCCAGCCACTTTTATTGTATTCAGTACTTTGGGATGGCTCTGTAAACAGATGAAGCCAATAATGTATTAACAGTACCAACTGAGAGAAAGTATGGTTAACTGAGGTTACTAAAAAGAAAAAGCAATTCAAATCAATTGGCAATCTACAAAAAGAGTTAAAGATTTTAAAAACTATTATTAAAATTGCTATATTGGTCTATTATGCTATATTATATGTGTGTACATATTGTATGTCCACATGGGGAAATTTTATTAAGAGTTTTATTTTAAATGGCTTATAGATAAGATTGTCCATAAATTTAAGCTGCTAAAATCAATCAAAGATACATTTTAATTTGTGGGACCTGAATCTGTGTATCATATGTTTTAGACTTGTTGGTAGAAAGAAACTAAAAACATTTTAGATGGTTGTGCTTAAGTTTACTGGCTAAACAAACTACACCATGTTAGATATTTAAGAGGTGTTTTCAAATACATGATTCTTAAAATTTATAGAAGGCATTGGACCTTCTGGTAAATGTTTTCTTAAGTTGTTATCTAATGGTTGAAACGGTTTGCTAAGTATTCATGTGATATTGCTATTGTCAGCAAGCGATCTAGGACTTGCTCCCTCATTTCTCTATTCTAAGCCCAACTTGTTCTTTCATTTTTCTATTCTCTTCAAGGCAGGAAACTAATTCTATTATGAAGGAATCTTTAGGATGCACAATTTAATCTTTAGACCTTATAAAACAGATGGCTAACATTTTTCTGCAATAGCATAGCCAAAATAAGAACTTAAATAATAATCTCATAGCTAGATTCACTTCGCCATCAGCGAAGTATACAGTAAGTAGAAAAAAACCTCCCTTTCAGACCAAAGGGAAAGAAAGTTTTAAAGTGAGAATATAATTTTCCTCATGGGCATTGTCTACCTTAGAAAAACTACTACAGAACATGCCTGTGACTATAGACTTGTAGTTCAGGCCACCGAAGATTAGAGATGGGAAATGGGCACTCCCTTGACTTGCATCCTCTGGTCTGCTTTAACACAAACCAGGAGGAAAAGAAAGCTCGGCATCAGAAGCAATGGGTGGCAGGCCTATTAATGGCTGATCTGTACAGTGATCTGCCCTCAAGGAGACCCAACAGGCCAGTCCACTGCAGTGGCTTTCAATGTGGTAAGCCTGGGCTTCAGCAGAAGTCAGCTTGTGAAGAGCCCCCGCAGCTCTGCCAAGAGTTGGATCACTGGAAATGGACCTGCCCTGGAGTCGAAGGATGCCCAGGTCAGAGCCACAGATCTTATTGGCTCTAAGCTGAAAAGCCCTTCACTCAGCCCAACTTCCAAAGGGACCACTGCAGCTGAGGGGATGGTCAAGTAGGGTCAGCAACATTGCAGGCAGAACTGTAAATTTCTTGTTAGAGATGCCACCTGCCTTTACCTGGCCAGCTCTCCTCCCAGGCCAGCCAAGTAATGAAAGTCAACAGAGTGCCTTCCCCTAGGAGGTTCACACCTCCCTTAGGATATACCCCATGTGAAGAGATTGATAGGTCTGGGCCTCTGAATTTACAAGGCCTAAAGCCCACCAGATTATTATCAAGCCCCTTCTATCAGGTTCTATTTGCCTCTCAATCAGAAAACTTAATTGTAGCTTAGACAGCGCCTTTCTTAGCTCCTCTAATAATGACTCTGTCCTTTGTTCTAGACCCTGTCTAGTGCACTTGGGCCTCATTCCTTTGTAATCATAACCTCTACTCTACCACCAATGGCTCTACTCCCAACCTGTGTGTACTGATGGTCCTCTTCCCCACTTAATGCTGTATAATTGTTCAAACCTGGTAAATGCCACTCTTAGGATCATTGGTTACTATCCTCACTCTGTCTTTTATGACCTTGTCTAAATATGATCAGAGTCGGGGAACTTGGAAGGCTTCCATAGCCTTGGCAACTCATGACGACAGCCTAGGATGGTTACTGGCGCCATAAACTAGAGTGTCAATTTGTTGGGTCAACAACAGGAGCCACTGTGCACTTGCTCCTCATGTGGGATCTCTGTCCTTAATGTGCTGTACATTGTGATTTAATGCTATAACTAGTACTCAAACAGTATGTTTCACTTTGTGTTTCTATGTGGGTGCAAACTGTTGAAATGTTTATACTAAATTGATCTTCTGTATATAAAGAGAATTGAAAATGAATCTTGATGCAAATGGAAGGGGAGAGGGAGCGGGAGAGGGGAGGGTTGCGGGTGGGAGGGAAGTTATGGGGGGGGGGGGAAGCCATTGTAATCCATAAGCTGTACACTGGAAATTTATATTCATTAAATAAAAGTTAAAAGAAAAAAAAATGAATTTTGTAATGAAATATTTCTAGAGTCCCATTCCTACCATTTGTGCAAGTTACTGGCTGTACACCTTTGAGAACATTAGTTAAAATTTGTGAGACTCATCAGAAAATATGGACAAATAAAAATATCTCATCCAAGTGAAATAAATAGAAAAAAGGTATTTGCATACTATTTTATACATTGTTAAATAAATGTTATGAAAGTAAGAACTTGATAAACACCTATTTCTATAACGTAGGCTTTATCAGCCCCATTTTGCAGATGAAGAAACTGTGTCACAGAGAAAATAAATAAATGTTAATAGTCTCTTGACTGGTAAGTAACAGAACAGGGATTGACCCATGATGCATCTAGCCTCAATGTCTGTGTTTCTAACCATTATTCTAAACCACCTTGATTTACAAATTTCAAAAGTTTTAAGTGTACTTCTTGAGAGAGATATGTATTTGCAATCATATATTGAAACGAGATTCTTTCTCTCATGATTTTTGACTAAAGGCTAAGAAAAATACAACAAACAAGCAAGGAGATACACTACACAACAAAATATCATAAAAAGAGTTCTAATGACATTAGCTCTGCATCCACTTGAAGTTTTAAAATATTTGAAGTTGAAATGACTGTAAAATAGTGTTCTCTATAGTGTTTTCAGTAGGTTTTATATCACCTCTTCAAGGAAAGATGGTGTTGGGCATCTCCTCCCTAACACAAGTTAAGGTTAGGAGGCTGCTGCAGAAACACTTAGAGAATATGACATGAGCCAGGAATTTGAGGGCCACAAATGTAGTGACTAACTTTATCGAGAGTATTCCAAGAGTAAATGCCTGAGGCTTGGTGGATCTAAGATGGCATAGCAATGATAAAGAAGGCTTCCTTGGAGTGAAGGTGGGGGACTGACACCTTGCTAAAACGTAATACCAATTGAAAGGACCACTTGTGAGAACAAGGTCACCACCCCATGGCTGTGGATGTCATGGTTATGAACATTGGGCACAGACAGAAGATTGATATTATCCATATCAAATGATTTCCTGTTGGGCTTTCCAGAAGTTTCTGTGAAGAACTTAAATACATTGTAAGATACATATACTATAGGAACTTAAAAAATACACTATAAGATAATGAGCCTGAGATTGAGTATCCATCACCAGAAGGCACCAGAAGCCACCTGAATCATATTATAATTGTATCAGTCAAGTAAGATCTTTTCACTGCTTCACTTCCCTTTCACCCCTTTAGTTCCATTGAAAAAGCAGAAATTACATCTGGTTTACTGGATTGAGAAGGGTATAGACTTGGGACACTTGGACTCCATGTCTCTCTATCTACAGAATCACCACTTGAAATATCCAGCTGGGACTGGAGAAGCTTCCAAGTGGTAAGATCTCAGAATTATGATATGACACTGGCTGGAGTTTAATTACCAAAATGGGTCTGCTTGGTGGGTTAAAGCCATCAGAATAGATGAGATTTATCATAAATACCATAACCTAAAAATGATTTCAATAATCAGGGGAGGTACGATGATGCATATATACAGTGAGAGTGGCTTGAAGAAGGAATGGTTGCCAGTCTTTCAGATCTGTATGAGGTAGGAATTCTAAAGTCTGGCAACTGATGATAGAATGAAGGAAAAGGAAGATTCTTAAATTTTTGAATCAGTGTGACTGGAAGAGTGATATAATTTATATTAAAATATCCATATTAATATAGAGGAAACAGGAACATAAATATATCACAGCTATATTTAATATTAGAAAGTTCACTATACAGTTCAGATATTACACATGGGATGGAATTAGCTCTCCTAGTCAAGATAATCTGTGCCAAACAACCTCTTCTCTGCCCAATTACTTGGTAGAAGAGCTCTAGCACATCAAGCTAGGATAACAACTTCTCCCTTTACTGACTTCTAGAGTAGTGAGTATTTTTATTCATACCTAAAATTGGCATTTAAATTCTCCTCAAAAGTCTCTTAGACATTGCCTGGTTTTTCATCTTCGTCTTACTGCTTCCAAAGAAGGTACCCATGCCATTCCTTATGTGCGGTATCACATTCATTTTACACTTAGGGGCCACTCCTAAACTTGGGATGATTTATGAAACTTCACCTTGACATTTTAGGATTTTGAAAAGTTACTAGAATATAAATATTGCATATTATATTCCTATTATATGAGCTTCTGCCTAAGTCTGAACCTACTGCTGTGTCCCAAAATTTGGGAAACTTAATGCTTATCTCTCTCTCTCTCTCTCTCCTCCACCTTCTTCCTTCCTGTTTTTTTTTTTTTTTGCTTGCTTTATTTTATTTGAAAGAGACACACACACACAGATGCAGATAGAGAGATGGAGCGAGATCTCCCATGCAATGGATCACATCTCAAATGTCTATAACACCAGAGAAGGTCTCTCCAACATGGGTGGCAGTGACTCAACTATTTGTGCCATCACCTGCTGTGCTCCAGGAATGTGGATGCAGAGCCAGTGCTTGAACACTGCAGAGTGGCATCCAGAGTAGTGTCCTAAGTGCTCTTCCAAATAGTTGTCCCTAATTCCCTCTCCTGAGGCTCAGTCAAGGCTCTGCCTCCACTTTCTTCATGGAACCAGAGATGTTGGTTTGGTTGCTACCATAAATAAGGGTATAGGATTTAAGGTGGAAGGAAACAGGTACAGGGCAGAGAATCTGAAATTGTTCACCCCCTTGAGCTCATTTTTCAGAGGATGTTCCTGGAAAGCTATTTTGCAGCACTGTACCCATAGCAAGCGACGCTATCAGTCAACTAATGAAAGTTGCAAGAAAACAATCTGAATCAGAGTTTTCAACATACAATGAATGAAGATGTATGTTGCTTGAGGAGGAAGGGGTTCTTGCACCCCCTTTAAGTCCTCTGTGTCTGTTGCAATTAGAGGGTCCCTTTTTCTATATCCTGGATACTTTCCTAATCTTGCTATAAAAGCCCTAGCAAACTACTTCTTGGAGAATCAATTTTTTAGCAAACTATGCATTCACACTATCCCTTTATTTGTCACAAGTAAATAAGATTTCCTCTGAGCAATTCCCTCTTGAGGCTGATTATTTGGCAACACCCCAAGCAAAGAGACCCTTGCATCTACAATCATTATTACATATTATTTGTGCTCCTGCAGTGACTGTCTCACATATATGTGTAGATGTTTCCTCAATCAAATACCATGTTCGCAGAATTACTTATACAAGCAGAAGTGGCAGTTAAACAATGGCATTGAGGGGAGCATGGATAGCATTTCCTCAGAGATGTGCTGTCGGAAGGTCTGGAACTGAACCCTAGGGTTTTTCTTCTAAGCATAGTGTTAACGTTGTGATTGCTAACTTTATGAGTTGGCAAGAAATCCTAGGGGAAAAAACTGTAGAGGAGCTATTGGATGGAGAGTCGTACTCAAAGGCTTAATGTGGCAATTATTTTCACATATTAGCTTGTTTGATAACTGGCCCAGCCATTCATGTGCATATGAGCTGCATCCATGACTAAACAGAAAATCACTGTATTCAAAACACCATGTAGCTCTTCTGGGAAATGAGAAGTTCCTGGTCTCACCTTTTTTTTTTTTTTAACTTTTATTTAATGAATATAAACTTCCAGTGTACAGCTCATGGATTACAATGGCTTCCCCCTCCCACAACCTCCCTCCCACCCACAACCCTCCCCTCTCCCGCTCCCTCTCCCCTTCCATTCACATCAAGATTCATTTTCAATTCTCTTTATATACAGAAGATCAATTTAGTATAAAGATTTCAACAGTTTGCACCCACATAGAAACACAAAGTGAAACATACTGTTTGAGTGCTAGTTATAGCATTAAATCAAAATGTACAGTACATTAAGGACAGAGATCCCACATGAGGAGCAAGTGCACAGTGGCTCTTGTTGTTGACCCAACAAACCGACATTCTAGTTTATGGCGCCAGTAACCACCCTAGGCTGTCGTCATGAGTTGCCAAGGCTATGGAAGCCTTCCGAGTTCGCCGGCTCTGATCATATTTAGACAAGGTCATAAAAGACAGAGTGAGGATAGTAACCAATGATCCTAAGAGTGGCATTTACCAGGTTTGAACAATTATACAGCATTAAGTGGGGAAGAGGACCATCAGTACACACAGGTTGGGAGTAGAGCCATTGGTGGTAGAGTAGAGGTTATGATTACAAAGGAATGAGGCCCAAGTGCTCTAGACAGGGTCTAGAACAAAGGACAGAGTCATTATTAGAGGAGCTAAGAAAGGCGCTGTCTAAGCTACAATTAAGTTTTCTGATTGAGAGGCAAATAGAACCTGACAGAAGGGGCTTGATAATAATCTGGTGGGCTTTAGGCCTTGTAATTTAAGAGGCCCAGAACTGTCCATCTCTTCACATGGGGTACATCCTAAGGGAGGTGTGAACCTCCTAGGGGAAGGCATTCTGTTGACTTTCATTACTTGGCTGGCCTGGGAGGAGAGCTGGCCAGGTAAAGGCAGGGGGCATCTCTAACAAGAAATTTACAGTTCTGCCTGCAATGTTGCTGACCCTACTTGGCCATCCCCTCAGCTGCAGTGGTCCCTTTGGAAGTTGGGCTGAGTGAAGGGCTTTTCAGCTTAGAGCCAATAAGATCTGTGGCTCTGACCTGGGCATCCTTCGACTCCAGGGCAGGTCCATTTCCAGTGATCCAACTCTTGGCAGAGCTGCCAGGGCTCTTCACAATCTGACTTCTGCTGAAGCCCAGGCTTACCACATTGAAAGCCACTGCAGTGGACTGGCCTGTTGGGTCTCTTTGAGGCAGATCACTGTACAGATCAGCCATTAATAGGCCTGCCACCCATTGCTTCTGATGCCTAGCTTTCTTTTCCTCCTGGTTTGTGTTAAAGCAGACCAGAGGATGCAAGTCAAGGGAGTGCCCATTTCCCATCTCTAATCTTCGGTGGCCTGAACTACAAGTCTATAGTCACAGGCATGTTCTGTGGTAGTTTTTCTAAGGTAGACAATGCCCATGAGGAAAATTATATTCTCACTTTAAAACTTTCTTTCCCTTTGGTCTGAAAGGGAGGTTTTTTTTTTCTACTTACTGTATACTTCGCTGATGGCGAAGTGAATCTAGCTATGAGATTGTTATTTAAGTTCTTATTTTGGCTATGCTATTACAGAAAAATGTTAGCCATCTCTTATAAGGTCTAAAGATTAAATTGTGCATCCTACAGATTGCTTCATAATAGAATTAGTTTCCTGCCTTGAAGAGAATAGAAAAATGAAAGAACAAGTTGGGCTTAGAATAGAGAAATGAGGGAGCAAGTCCTAGATCGCTTGCTGACAATAGCAATATCACATGAATACTTAGCAAACCGTTTCAACCATTAGATAACAACTTAAGAAAACATTTACCAGAAGGTCCAATGCCTTCTATAAATTTTAAGAATCATGTATTTGAAAATGTCTAACATGGTGTAGTTTGTTTAGCCAGTAAACTTAAGCACAACCATCTAAAATGCTTTAGTTTCTTTCTACCAACACGTTTAAAACATATGATGCAGAGATTCAGGTCACACAAATTAAAATGTATCTTTGATTGATTTTAGCAGCTTAAATTTATGGACAATCTTATCTATAAGCCATTTAAAATAAAACTCTTAATAAAATTTCCCCATGTGGACATACAATATGTACACACATATAACATAGCATAATAGACCAATATAGCAATTTTAATAATAGCTTTTAAAATCTTTAACTCTTTTTGTAGATTGCCAATTGATTTGAATTGCTTTTTGTTTTTAGATTACTTTAACACATTGCTTTAACAGAGCATCAGAGTTTAATTCTATGTCAAAGAGAAATTGAGCTTCCTGTGATCTTTTGCTGTGAGGTTTCCTTCCTTTACCTTCTTTCATATTGGTGACCATGTTTCTGTGTTTCTGTGTGTAACACATCTTTAAGCATCTTTTGCAGGGCAGGATGAATGGCAACAAATTCATTCAGTTTCTGTTTGCTATGAAAAGTCTTAATTTCACCTTCATTCACAAATGAGAGCTTTGCAGGATATAGTATTCTGGGCTGGCAGTTTTTCTCTCTTAGTACCTGGGCTATGTCTCGCCATTCCTTCCCTTCTAGCTTGTAGGGTTTCTGATGAGAAGTCTGCTGTGAGTCTAATTGGAGATCCTCTGAGAGTAATCTGACGTTTCTCTCTTGCACCTTTTAGAATCTTTTCTTTATGTTTCACTGTGGTGAGTTTGATTACAACATGTCGTGGTGAGGATCTCTTTTGGTCATGTTTATTAGGGGTTCTATAAGCTTCCTGTACTAAGATGCCTCTGTCCTTCCCCAAACCTGGGAAATTTTCTGCTAGTATCTCACTAAAAAGGCCTTCTAATCCTTTCTTCCTCTCCATGCCTTCAGGAACTCCTAGAACCCGAATGTTGGGTTTTTTAATAGTATCCTGTAGATTCCCGACAATATTTTTTGGATTTCTAATTTCTTCTTCTTTTCTTTGGTTTGCCTGTTTCCTTTCCTGTTCTCTGTCTTCTAAGTCCGATATTCTCTCTTCTGCTTTGCCCATTCTGTTTTTAAGGCTCTCTAATGTGTTTGTCATTTGATCTATTGAGTTCTTCATTTCATTGTGGTTTTTTGTCACTATCACAGTTTAATGTTCAACTAGTTGTTTCATTTCATTTTGATTCCTCCTTAATATTTCATTTTCACGAGAGAGATTTTCTATCTTGTCCACTAAGGATTTCTGTAGTTCAAGAATTTGTTTTTGAGAACTTCTTAATGTTCTTATCAATTTTTTGAGATCTGCTTCTTGCATTTCTTCTGTTTCATCATCTTCATAATCTTGAATTGGGGTGTCTTTTTCATTTGGGGGCGTCATAGTGTCTTCCTTGTTCTTGTTACCTCGGTTTTTGCGTTTGTTGTATGGCATGTTGGAGATATTTGGTTTCTTCACTGTGGTGTTTTTTCTTGTTACGCTATGGCTCTATATTAAGTGGACTGTCTGCTTTCGGTGGAGCCTTAGAGGCTTGAGATAAGTGTGGACTGACAGCTGGGTTTGGTTCCTCAGGGTTGAGGGTGTGTCAAAGAAGACACTCCCAGGTTAGGCGTGGTAAATCTCTCTTTCTTTCTTTTTTTTTTTTTTTTTTTTTTTTTTTTTTTTTTTTTTTGCTTCAAAAGGGAAGTAATTCTGCACAGCTGAAGGTAATTGGAGGTAGTTAGCAGGCAAATGATATACCCACAGGAGCCAGAGATCGGAAGCTCTTTCCCAAGGACCACACAGGGAATCTCTGCTGCCCTCAGTGTGGGCTCCAATTCTCCTGCAGTCTCCCACTGGGTTGCCAAGTTAGATGCTAATCTCCTGTTATTTTACCCCTCCCCCCAGAGTCAGGTTTCTGCTAGGCTCAGGGCCGGTGCAGACCTGAGGTCGCCCTGCTTATGACGTATGTCCAAAATGGCGCCTGCTCTTTGTCTTGCTCGCCTTTGAGGGGTGAGTGGAGGGAGAGAAACTCGTGTCCGTATCGGTCACTTTTTTTCTTTTTTTTCCTCTCTCTCTTCTAGTTAGCCTGGTGAACTTTTCCCCACGGAGTTTCAAGCCTTGTTCCCTCTAGCCTCCTCTTTCTGCTTGCCTGCTGGTGTCTCGGGCTATTGAGGTTCGGCTCACCTCGCGTTCCAGCGCTGGTGCGTTGAGTCTGCCGCTGGTGTCCCGAACTTGGGCTCCCACGCTCTCCACGCAAGTCCACTGTGAATCACTAGTTCTGGAAGAGTTTCCGCTGCTGTTTCTTCCCCTACTCTCCCTTGACCCTGCATTATCTCCACTTTTATTAACCTGTGTGTCTTGCTGAACTATCAATGTGCTCCCTTCCTATTCCGCCATCTTGCCGCTCCTCCACCTTTTTTTTTTTTAATTTAATGGAACTGACTCAGTCCAATTAGTGCCTGTCATATGTTCTTTGTCTTCTTTTAGAGCTTATTGCTACAGAAATGTTCCAAATCCATGAATCTTATATACTGCATACCTGTATAAAAGCCCCATTGACTGTCTATTACAACTAACACAGTAAATGAAGATTCAAAACATCTGTACTTCTACCCAGCCATTTCCCAACTCTTTCATATTTCATTAAGAAATACTCAAGAAAATTTTGTGGATCTGTGTCTTTCACAGTGTGTTATATCAAAAACATGAATGAGAGCTGCTTTAGTCTGCAGAATTAGGCATTATATCCAATAACTACAGTGCTATGTGATGAGTGTTGATAGAATTATGTCCAAAGTTCTGTGGGAGTAGATTTAGAATTCATGGAGCATAGCAGGCAGATAGAAGCAGTGGAGTTGGGGAAGACATTTAAGGAGATGATATACGATTTTATTGTGGATGAACGGCTTGGAGTTGAGCTTCACTGATTCTTGCAGAAAAGGAGAAAGCAATATGGCAGCAAGTTTGTGTGAAGACTCTACAAAAGGAAAAGTAATGTCCAATTTTGAAATGAATTACAGATGGAGAAATGTTAATAGCAGATGAGGGAACAGATCGTAAATGACAATGACAATGTGCTAAGGTGTTTCAAATTTATTTAGTAGGCATTGAGTGGCCATGTTTCATAATTGAAATCACACCCTTATAAACATCTGAACTGCTCCCCATTGTCTTTAAGAGTAAGTAGACTGCTCAGATTTGAATTGGAAAAATATATGCTGTAAATGGTATGAGCTGATGCATTGTGATTATTGTTTTATTTGCCTCCCATTAAAGCCTGTGGAGTTTTTTCTTTCAAAAGAAGGAAGATGACAGGCGTATATTATAGATCCTGGGACCTAGTCATCACTCAATAAATATTCTTATTAAGTGAATGATATCTTAAATATTCTTAATAAGTGAATGATATCTTAAAATCAAATGCTATAACTACCAGCAAATGAATCCTTGTATCTTTCAATGTATTGTGGCCTTACATATTTATGGGAAATGTTAATACAGTACATGTAAAATATTCCTAGGTTCAATAGCACATGTGATTTAAATGTTTGAGGAAATAGTATGACTTCCAAGTGCTAGTCTTACCATAAGTCTCTGTACTTGCTGAGTTTTATTAACTCTTTTAGGAGAAGATTTACTGCAACAGGATCCTACTACATGAGTGAAATCCAATCTGACTTAATCCAAAAAGGCATTTCTGCTAGACAGTTGTTCTATACTTTCAGTGACTAGTTTTTGTCCTATTTGTCAAGTCCTGGCTCGAGGTAGAGTTTTATGCGTCACTATAAAATTCTATAGAGTCTGAGTAAAATCCTTGTCTGAGTCTCAAAAGGTATCGATGAGGTGATACATAAAGATAGCTATGGGACAAACTCAGACAGATTGATTACAAGGACCCTTTATTTCACAGTGTAACTACTTGGGAAGAAGTTGAGAATTGATTGACCATTTGTGGCCAACTTCATTGAATGAAGTGTCAAGTTCGAATATGACAAGTTCATGGGTGTTGCCTTAAGGAAAAGAAGTGATTGAAGCCTTCTACTTTTATTTTCAGGACTTAGTTACTATTAAATGCTATTCAAAAGGATTTAATTTACATCCTGCTAAATCCATAGACATACACCTGGGGTTAAGTTCATTACTTTTGTTTCTATTTTTGCTTATTAGTTTTTAGAGTTGGCTTTAGTTTTTCCTGGGTGGTGCCATATGTAGGAAACAGTTTTTGATTTTTGTTTTATTTAATTTTCCAATTATCTTGTAACAAAGATTCACTTTTTTTTATTAAACTTTTATTTAATGAATATAAATTTCCAAAGTATAGCTTATGGGTTACAATGGCTTCCCCCCTCCCATAACTTCCCTCCCGCCCGCAACCCTCCCCTTTCCCGCTCCCTTTCCCCTTCCATTCATGTAAAGATTCATTTTCAATTCTCTTTGGAAACAGAAGACCAGTTTAGTATATATTAGGTAAAGATTTCAACATTTTGCCCATATAGCAACATAAAGTGAAAAAACTACCATTGGATTACTAATTATAGCATTAAATAGCAATGTACAGCACATTAAAGACAGAGATCCTACATATTTTTTTTTTCAAATTAATTAATTTTCTATGCCATTTCCATTTTAACACCAGGTTGTTTTTTTTTTTTCATTTCCAATTCTCTTTATATACAGAAGATCACTTCAGTATATAATTAGTAAAGACCTCATCAGTTTGTGCCCACACAGAAACGCAAAGTATAAAAATACTGTTTCAGTACTAGTTATAGCATCACTTGGCTTTAGACGACACATTAGGGACAGATCCCACATGGGGTGTAAGTACACAGTGACTCCTGTTGCTGATTTAACAATTTGACACTCCTGTTCATGGCGTCAGTAATCTCCCTAGGCTCTAGTCATGAGTTGCCAGGGCTATGGAAGCCTTTAGAGTTCGCTGACTTTGATCTTATTCAGACAGGGTCATAGTCAAAGTGGAAGTTCTCTCCTCCCTTCAGAGAAGGGTACCTCCTTCTTTGATGGCCCCGTTCTTCCCACTGGGATCTCACTCACAGAGATCTTTCATTTAGGTCTTTTTTTTTTTTCCATGATATCTTGGCTTTCCATGCCTGCTATACTCTCATGGGCTCTTCAGCCAGATCTGAATGCCTTGAGGGCTGATTCTGAGGCCAGAGTGTTGTTTAGGACATCTGCCATCCTATGAGTCTGCTGTGTATCCCACTTCCCATGTTGGATCTTTCTCTCCCTTTTTGATTCTATCAGTTAGTATTAGCAGATACTTGTCTTGTTTGTGTGATCTCTTTGACTCTTAGACCTATCAGAGCTATCAGTTGTGAGCTGAAATTGATCACTTGGACTAGTGCGATGGCATTGGTGCATGCCGTCTTGATGGGATTGTGTTGGAATCCTCTGGCACATTTCTAGCTCAACCATTTGCGGCCAGTCCGATTGAGCATGTTCCAAATTGTTCATCTCCTCCCTCTCTTTTTCCACTCTTAGATTTAACAGGGATCACTTTTCAGTTAAAATTTAAACACCTAAGAATAATTGTGTGTTAATTACTGAGTTCAACCAATAGTACTAGAACAACAACAACAACAACAAATACTAAAAAGGATAAAGTATTACATTGTACATCAACAGTCAGGACAGGAGCTGATCAGTTCATTGTTGCTTATAGTGTCCATTTCACTTAACAGGTTTCCCCTTTGGCGCTCTGTTGTCACCGATCAGGGAAAACAAATGATATTTGTCTCTTTGGGACTGGCTTAATTCACTCAGCATGATGTTTTCCAGATTGCTCCATCTTGTTGCAAATGACTGGGTTTCGTTGTTTCTTACTGCTGTATAGTATTCTATGGAGTACATGTCCCATAATTTCTTTATCCAGTCTACTGTTGATGGGCATTTGGGTTGGTTCCAGGTCTTAGCTATTGTGAATTGAGCTGCAATAAACATTAATGTGCAGATGGCTTTTTTATTTGCCAAATTAATTTCCTTTAGGTAAATTCCAAGGAGTGGGATGACTGGGTTGTATGGTAGGGTTATGTTCAGGTTTCTGAGGAATCTCCAGACAGACTTCCATAGTGGCTTAACCAGTTTGCATTCCCACCAAATTTTAGCCTTTGTTTTTTAATAGAGAAACTGCATCTTTGCTAATTGAAAGATTTGTCAAAGGAGTGGGGGTTTGTTCTAGCAGTTCTGATATGTCCCATACAGGAGTACCTGGCTTTGATTCAGGTACCCCAACTCCCAACTGCATCCTACCTCCAATGTAGACATTGAAAGACAACAGATGATGGCTCAAGCCTTTGAGTCCCTGCTACCCCTATGTAGAAGACTTGAACTGAGTTCCTGACTATCTGCTTCAGCCAGCCCAAACCTCAGTGTAGGCATCTGGAGAGCAAATAAGAGCTCCTTTATCTTTTTCTCCTTCCCTATTTGTCTCTATATCTCTCAAATTTTTAGAAAAAAAGTCTCACAGTTAATAAACTTTAGAATAAGAATCCTAACCCAAACAATGGGACTCTACTGATGAGTATATCTTCATCTCACAGTATGCTCCTGTTCAGCTTACACTGTTTGGTTTGCATTGTTTTTCTTTGCTAACTTTGGTTCATTTGTTATTGTTTTTCAAAACTATTATTCTTTTTTGGAATTGGATATGGTTGTATTCCTAAACTTACTTATAGCATGGCTTAAGGGCTACTGTTTTTCTTGCTTTCAAACACAATAAAGCCCTGCCAATCAACATATTTGTTCAAAATGATAAGTGATCTGGCATTCAATCCTGCTTTCTGGACTTGTTTTTTTTTTTTTACTATGTATTTCATTTTATATTGCTTATTTTTAATCCCAACATTGGCCTGTTGGTAGTCCAAACAACACAAATTTTCTTTTTCATGATCATAGAGCCTGGAAGTCCAGATCAAGTTGTAGGTGGAGTTTCTCCTGAGGCCTCTCTTCTTGGCTTACAGATGGCTGCCTTTTCACTGTGTACTTTTATGGCCCTCTCTGGCAATGCACGTCTGGTGCCCACTCCCCTCTCTCTTGTCATAAGAACATCAGCTCTATTGGATTAGGGCCCACTCCTCATGCCCCTATATAACCTTAACTGCCTCATTAAAAGACAAACGCCTAAAGACAGTGACACCGAGTTGAAGCCTCAGTATATGAACTTTGTGAAGTCACAATTCAGTCCATAACAATGCATAGAGTTTAAAAATATCAAGTATTATAGTAGGCTTAAAATAAATTTAAAACCTGAGAATTTGGTGCAGTGGTTAAAAGACCACATAGGATGTCCACATTTCATATTGGACTTCAAGTTTGAGTGCCAGCTCTGCTCCTATGTGCACAACTGGAGGCAGCAGGTGATGACTCAAGTAGTTGATTCTCTACAGTCCATGTAGAAGACCTGAATTGAGTTCCTAACTCCTGGCTTCAGCCTAGCCCAGCCCCAGCTATTAAAGGCATTTGTTGGCCTGGAGTATTGTAGGGTAGACCTCTCTTTCCTTCTCTTTATTTTTTTTTTAAAGATTTATTTATTTATTTGAAAGTCAGAGTTACACAGAGAGAGGAGAGGCAGAGAGAAAGAGGTCTTCCATCTGACGGTTCACTCCCTAATTGGCCGCAATAGCCGGAGCTGCGCTGATCCGGAGCCAGGAGCCAGGAGATTCTTCTGGGTCTCCCACATGGGTGCAAGGGCCCAAGAACTTGGGCCTTGTTCTACTGCTTTCCCAGGCCATTGCAGAGAGCTGGAAGGGAAGTGGAGCAGCTAGGTCTTGAAATGGCACCCATATGGGATTTCAGCACTTCAGGCCAGGATGTTAACCCACTGCGCCACAGTGCCGGACCCATCTCCTTCTCTTTCTTTCAAATATGTTGCTGTGGATTCGTTCTGAGAGGAGAAGCACAGTGGGGGCAAGAGGCTCAGAGTCATGACATGGACACCGGAATTGGGTGAAAGCAGGCTAAAGGCAAGCAGCTTGCAGACTCGTTTATTTGCAGCTCACTGACTCGTTTATTTCAGTTGGTGCTGCAGCTTATCTAGTGAGGTAGCCAATCTGGTCAAGGGGAGGCTTATGCCATAACCAATCACTGCTTGTTGGCAGGCAGGCTCCTTTGCCAGGTTGGTTCCAAAGCCATTTCCTGAGTAATTGATGTTCGCTTGCCAGCGCCATCTTGGCATGGCTTTCTCACTCCACCACACAAATAAATAGAAATAAAATAATTTCTGCAAAGTCTTTTTCTTCAGAGATGATCACTTTTAACTGCAGTTAGAGCTCTTCATTATATCTCTCTAAATAATGCCATTTTCTTGCTTTTTCTTGACATTTCAGGTTTAAATATCCCCTGACTTGTTTGCTGTCATCAAGGATGCTAAGCCAGGAGTTTTATCCAGGTCTCCCACAAGGAAGGCAGGGGCCCAAATACTTGGACCATCTTCCACTTCTTTTCTCAGGCCATTTGCAGGGAGTTGCATCCTAAAAGGAACGTCCAGGTCTTAAACCAGTTTCCATTATGGATGCCAGCATCATAGGTGGCAGCTTTATCCAGTAGGGCACAATGCCAACCACAAAACCATAGTTTTTGAAATCTAAGTCTCTTTCTTTATTTTCTCTCTGCCCTAAATCCCAACCCTGCTTCTCTATCTTAGATTCTGTTTCAAAATCATCTTGCTGGACAGGTACACTAGCTGGTAATCTATTCTCAACAGCACACGGGACCTGAAGAATTTTCAGGAAAACTTACTAGATAGATCATAGCCTTTTTGAATTGTGCCTTTGAAACATCTCAATTTATCTTGCATAAACAACATTGGAAAGGCCTTTTATTCAATGTAGAATCTATTGCCAGTGTTCAAATAGAGTAGTAAACAAAATACTTGAATAATTATCTGAAATTATTTAGTAAGTCCTACGAAAGTGAAAGCCTGGAAAGGAAGAAGAATAACAAATTTCTAATTACCTTTCTTTCCTCTTCCTCCTTGTGCCACTACATTATACCCTCTTACTAACTTAGTAATAATTTAAATATGATCATAAATATTATCATTTGTATATTACAGCTAAATCTGTGGACTGATTAGGATTAGACCTTGACATGCTCAAAATTTGTTATTAAAAATATACTTTCTTTCTTGATATAATAGCCTGGCACTCAAGGTTATTTTCTTGCTGCAAAATTGCATTTTCATGTTCCAGAAGCTGAGTGTTTCCTTGCACTACTCATAAATTCTCATTTGATAAATGCTGATTTAGAACCACTATCATCACTCCCTACTCCTACATGTGCCTTGGTAAGAGATCAAAAAAGATCTTGAATACAAGAGAAAAGCAAATTCATGTTTAAAAGGTAATATTATATACATATGAAACTAAAATCTGTGCTTTGTAAAAATACATGCGTTAAATGCTCAAAGCAACAAACTTAAAACTGGAGATAACAAGCGTGTTTATCAACAGGTGAGTGAATAAATTACAAGATTTACAACAGTGAAAATTAGTTACTACAGCTATACACATCAATACAGATGAATATTGCAAGCCAAGTTGGAAAAAAAGGAGAAAGAAAAAAATATAAGATGTACAGTATATCTGCTTTATATCAAGTCTGAAAATAAACAATATGAAATAACATATTGTTTAAGGGACCATTCTTATGAAGTGATCATATAAAGAAAAACTACTGAGTCACTAATAAAATCCATAATGGCAGTTACTGCTAGGAGGGAACGAGGAGATGCCTCTGGGAGGACATACATGAGTTTCAGAAGCATTGATTGCGTTCTAGTTCTGAAGCTTGGTGACAGATCTATATGTTGCAACATTCATTTTATTGTAAATTTTATAACATTTATACACCCAATGGCAGAGGGTAAGAATCCTATTTTTCTATATTCTCACCAACTCAGTGTCACCATTGTCACTATTTCTTCTCTGAATTTTTGCATCCTATCTTTTTCCTTGTATTTGGATTTTTCCCTACAGATTCATTCATTAAATTAAAGTTCCTTGAGCCTGACCTTGACTATGTTATAATCCTATGAAGAAAGTGTTGTGGATATGACTGTAGCAAGATAAGCCCGGCTTCAAAACGTACACGCAAAAGGCAATATCGGCTTTATATACCTAAAAAAATGTATTTGGTGGCTATCAAATAAACAAACATGCAATGTTAAACAGTTTCTTACATTAGGACTCTGTAACTCATTTGAGTAATCTTTTAATTTTTTTTCTAAGCTTCAATGCCAATTATTTTAAATATCAACTAATATATATTCAACTTCATTCTCTGAAAAATCAAAACATTAATTTTGGTTAGTTTTATTTGTTATGTTGAACATGTTCGATTGATATTCTTAGAACTGAAAAAGCATTAAAATCAAATCAGTTTAATTTCAAAAATGATAGTTCATTAACATTCCATTTTTTGCCATAGTTGCTTGTCACACTTATAAATTAGAAAATAATGAGTTCAAAATATTTTAATCTTTTTTTTAACTTGTAAGCCCCATTTGAATCACTATATTTTAAAAAGACAGAAGTAATGAAAAAGAAATAATTTCTTATTAATAAATTATAAACCCATAAATATGAGTGATTTGTTATATATGAAATAAAAATGAATACAACATATCAGCACTTTAAGGCAAATCAACCTCTCAGTGTTGTACATTGACACAGAATATAAGTTATCTTAATCACTACTTAATTCTGTGTAATTATTGATCAGGTCTAGCAGCAATCTTATACTCCTTAATAGATATTAAGGTACTTTAACAAATCTCATCTTGTTAGATTTAGAAAAAAATCTTTTCATGTAGGTTATTTTGGAGAATCATGGTTGAGGTCCAACTTATTGATGAGCTGGATAAAAAATCATTATTCTTCTGTTAGATTGTGTTAAATAAAACCCATACTTATAAAAACAATTATTTTGTGATTGATATGTACTTGGAAGTAAATGCAAATTAATTACTTATGAGTAAAATATTAAGAAGTGCCATTAGCTGTTTCTAATTTGGAAAATATTTACAATTCATCCCTTTACTCTTCAGAATTCCTCACTATAAAGACAGACGGTTTCCTGAAATAAGACTATTTGGTTGTAATGAAAAAGTTTATGAGATGTTTGTGATATTTGATGGTTTGATAAACTGTGAAAGTCTTTGAAATGCATGTATTTGATAATAGAAAATTAAGAATTTGGTAGGGGTTGGCATTGTGGCATAGCAGATAAGGCCACCTCCTATGATGCCAGCATCCCATAAGGGCTCCAGTTTATATCTCTGTTGCTTCACTTCCAATCCAACTCCTGCTCATGAGCCAGGGGAAAGCAGAGGAAGATGGCCCTTGTGTTTGGGCCCGTGCATCTGAGTGCAAGACCTGGATGAAGCTCCTGACATTGGCTTCCCCTACTCCTAGCCCCTGTGGTTATCTGGGGAGTGAACTAGCAGATGGGATCTCTATTTCTTACCCTCTCTCTGTCTCCTTCTATGAAACTCTGACTTTCAAATAAGTAAGTAAATCTTTAAAGAATTTGGTCAAAAGTGTTTGATAAATATAACTCTGAATTCCCATGACATTACAAATGTTATATTTTTAAAATTTTAAGTTATACAAGTTTTACATATTTCATATGCACTGCCCACAATCCAACACTTCCCCCACCCCCCTCTTGGATTCCCATTCTTAATTTTTACAATGATCTATTTTCAGTATACTTAATAATCATATAGTTAACACTATTCTAAGTAAAGGAGTTCAAAAAAAGTATGAAAAGAAAGAAAACAAAACCAAAAAGTTATATTTTTACAAATTAAAAAAGGTCATCAACTTTATGACAATGTCATTTTCCCACCTGATGAAATTAAATTGTGTACATTGGCCCATCTCTTAAGTGGGTTGTTTGTTTTGATGTTGTGGAGTTTCTTGATTTCTTTGTAGATTCTGGTTATCAACCCTTTAACTGTTGCATAGTTTGCAAATATTTTTTCCCATTCTGTCGGTTGCCTCTTCACTTTCCTGACTGTTGATTTTGAAGTACAGAAACTTCTCAATTTGATGCAATCCCAATAGTTAATTTTGTTTTTGACTGCCTGTGCTTCTGGGGTATTTTCCAAGAAGTCATTGCCAGTACCTATATCTTGCAGGGTTTCTCCAGTGCTCTCTAATAATTTGATGGTTTCGGGTCGTAGATTTAACTTTTTAATCCATGTTGAGTGGATTTTTGTGTAAGGTGAAAGGTAGGGGTCTTGCTTCAAGCTTCTAAACGTGGAAATCCAATTTTCCCAGCACCATTTATTGAATAGACTGCCCGTATTCCAGGGATTAGTTTTGGGTCTTTGATCAAATATAAGTTGGCTGTAGATGTTTGGACTGATTTCCGGTGTTTCTATTCTGTTCCATTGGTCTATCCATCTGTTTCTGTACCAGTATCATGCTGTTTCGATAACAACTGCCCTGTTGTATATCCTGAAATCTGGTATTGTGATGCCTCCGGCTTTGTTTTTGTTGTACAAGATTGCTTTGGCTATTCGAGGTCTTCTTTGTCTCTAATGTGAATAATCTTTGGACAGTGAATGTGTTACATGCAATCTACTAAAATATATTAATATTATGTTACAAGTTTAGGTTCATGGGCTTAGAGACACAAACTCTATAGGCCCATTGCCTGAGTTTCAATGTTGGCCCTACCACTTAAGGACTTGGGGCACCTTCTACTGCTACAGCAGAGATCTGGATCAGAAGTGGAGCAGCCAGGACTCTAACTGGTGCCCATATAGGATGCCAGCACTGCAGGCAGTGGCCCTACATGCTACACCACAGTGCCAGGGCTCTGCTTGACTCTTAAAATTCCCATAACAGCTGGGGCTGGTCCATGCTGAATTCCAGAAAGTAGGAACTCCATCCTGTTCTCTCAGGCATACATTAGCAGGGATCTAGAGTAAGGTTCCAGAGCTGGGAATAAAACCCACATACTCCAGTATGGAATGTGGACACTTTAACTGCTGTTCCAAATGCCCCTCCAGACATTTTTTTAAATAAAATATATAGTATCACATTACAATAGTCCATATTATTTTATTCTTATATGCTGCTTAGTTTGCTATTTAAATTGCTTGCAGTTTTATTATTTTCTCTTCATTTATAACTAATTTTGCAATTATAATTTTGCAATTATAACTAATTTTGCTATTCGAGGTCTCCCGTGTCTCCATATGAATTTCAACATCATTTTTTTCAGATCTGAGAAGAATGTCTTTGGTATTTTGATTGGTATTGCATTGAATCTGTAAATTGCTTTTGGGAGAATGGACATTTTGATGATATTGATTCTTCCAATCCATGAGCATGGAAGATTTTTCCATTTTTTGGTTTCCTCTTCTATTTCTTTCTTTAAGGTTTTGTAATTTTCATTGTAGAGATCTTTAACGTCCTTGGTTAAGTTTATGCCAAGGTATTTGATTGTTTTTGTAGCTATTGTGAATGGGATTGACCTTAGAAGTTCTTCCTCAGCCATGGCATTGACTGTGTATACAAAAGCTGTTGATTTTTGTGCATTGATTTTATATCCTGCTACTTTGCCAAACTCTTCTATGAGTTCCAATAGTCTCTTAGTAGAGTTCTTTGGGTCCCCTCAATACAGAATCATATCATCTGCAAAGAGGGATAGTTTGAGTTATTCCTTCCCAATTTATATCCATTTAATTTCTTTTTCTTGCCTAATAGCTCTGGCTAAAACTTCCAGAACTATATTGAATAGCAGTGTTGAGAGTGGGCATCCCTGTCTGGTACCAGATCTCAGTGGAAATGCTTCCAACTTTTCCCCATTCAATAAGATGTTGGCCGTGGATTTTTCATAAATTCCTTTGATTATATTGAAGAATGTTCCTTCCATACCCAGTTTTCTTAGAGTTTTCATCATAAAAGGGTGTTGTATTTTATCAAAAGCTTTCTCTGCGTCTATTGAGATAATCATATTGTTTTTCTTCTGCAGTCTGTTAATGTGGTGTATCACATTGATTGTTTTGCGAACATTGAACCATCCCTGCATACCATGGATAAATCCCACGTGGTCTGGGTGGATGATCTTTCTGATGTGTTGTTGCATTCTATTGACCAGAATTTTATTGAGTATTTTTGCATCTATGTTCATCAGGGATATTGGTCTGTAATTCTCTTTCAGTGCTGCATCTTTCTCCGGCTTAGGAATTAAGGTGATGCTGGCTTCATAAGAAGAATTTGGGAGAACTCCCTCATTTTCAATTGTTCTAAATAGTTTGAGAAGAATTGGAGTTAGTTCTTCTTTCAATGTCTGGTCGAATTCAGCAGTGAATCCATCTGGTCCTGGGCTTTTCTTTGTTGCGAGGGCCTTTATTACTGTTTGAATTTCTGTCTCAGTTATGGGTCTGTTTAGGTTTTCTATATCTTCCTGGCTCAATTTAGGTAGGTTGCATGTGTGCAGGAATCTATCCATTTCTGATAGAATTCCCTGTTTGCTGGCATAGAAGTCCTTGTAGTAATTTCTGATGCTTCTTTTTATTTCTGTGGTGTCTGTTGTTACGTTTCCTTTTTATCTCTGATTGTAATGATTTGGGTCTTTTCTCTTCATTTTCTAGTTAGTTGGGCCAATGGGGTGTCAATTTTGTTTATTTTTTCAAAAAACCTGCTCCTCGTTTGGCTGATTTTTGTAATTTTTTTTGAATTCAATCATGTTGATTTCTTCTCTGATTTTAATTATTTCTCTTCTCCTACTAGATTTGGGTCTGGTTTGCTGCAGATTTTCTAGATCCTCGAGATGAATTGAAAGCTCATTTATTTGGTGCCTTTCCAGATTCTTGATGTAGGCACCAATTGATATAAACTTTCCTCTTAACACTGCTTTTGCTGTATCCCATAAGTTTTGGTATGTTTTGCTGTTATCCTCGTTTACATCCAGAAAATTTTTTATTTCTCTTTTGATTTCTTCTATGACCCATTGTTCATTCAGGAGCATATTGTTTAATCTCCATGTGTTTGCATATGCTCTAGGGATTCCCGAGTTGCTAATTTCCAACTTCATTCCTCTATGGTCTGAGAAGCTGCATGGTATGATTCTAATTCTTTTGAATTTGCTGAGACTTGCTTTATGGCCTAGTATGTGGTCAATCCTAGAGAAGGTTCCATGTACTGCTGAGAATGTAAATTCTTTTTGTGTAGGATGAAAAGTTTTGTAGATATCTGTTAGATCTGTTTGGGCTATGGTGTCCTTTAAATCTACTGTCTCCTTGTTGATCTTCTGTCCTGTTGAACTGTCTATTTCTGAGAGTGGAGTATTGAAGTCCCCCAGAACTATTGTATTGGAGTCTAAGTCTCCCTTTAAGTCCCTTAACAAATCTTTTAAATAAACTGGTGCCCTGTAATTAGGAGCATATACATTGATAATCATTATATCTTCCTGTTGAATGGATCCCTTAATCATTATATAGTGACCCTCTCTGTCTCACTTAACAGACATTTTTCAAAAGAGGAAATCCATATGGCCAACAGACACATGAAAAAATGTTCAAGATCACTAGCAATCTAGGAAATAAAAATCAAAACCACAATGAGGTTTCACCTCAACCCAGTTAGAATGGCTCACATTCAGAAATCTACCAAGAATAGATGCTGGCCAGGATGTGGAGAAAAAGGGACACTGACCCACTGTTGGTGGGAATGCAAACTGGTAAAGCCACTATGGAAGTCAGTCTGGAGATTCCTCAGAAACCTGAATATAACCCTACCATACAACACAGCCATCCCACTTCTTGGAATTTACCCAAAGGAAATTAAATTGGCAAACAAAAAAGCCATCTGCACATTAATGTTTATTGCAGCTCAATCCACAATAGCCAAGACCTGGAACCAACCCAAATGCCCAACAACAGTAGACTGGATAAAGAAATTACGGGACACACACCCTACAGAATACTATGCAGCAGTCAAAAACAATGAAACCTGGTCATTTGCAACAAGATGGAGGAATCTGGAAAACATTATGCTGAGTGAATTAAGCCAGTCCCAAAGGGATAAATATCATATGTTCTCACTGATTGGCAGCAAGTAACTGAGCACCAAAGGGGAAACCTGTTGAAGTGAAATGGACACTATGAGAAACAGTGACTTGATCAGCCCTTGTCCTGACTGTTGATGTACAATGTAATACTTTATCTATTTTAGTATTTTTTTTTTGTTCTAGTACTAGTGGTTGAACTCTGTAATTAACACACAATTATTCTTAGGTGTTTAAATTTTAACTGAAAAGTGATCCCTGTTAAATATAAGAATGGGAATAAGAGAGGGAGGAGATGTACAATTTGGGACATGCTCAGTTGGACTTGCCCCAAATGGTGGAGTTAGAAATGTGCCAGGGGATTCCAATAGAATCCCATCAAGGTGGCATGTACCAACGCCATCTCACTAGTCCAAGTGATCAACTTCAGTTCACAATTGATCACACTGATAGGTCTAAGAGTCAAAGGGATCACACAAACAAGACTAGTGTCTGCTAATACTAACTGATAGAATCAAAAAGGGAGAGAAGGATCCAACATGGGAAGCAGGATACACAGCAGACTCATAGAATGGCAGATGTCCTAAACAACATTCTGGCCTCAGAATCAGCCCTTAAGGCATTCGGATCTGGCTCAAGAGCCCATGAGAGTATTTTAGGCATGGAAAGCCAAGACACTCCAGAAAAAAAAAAAAAAAAGACCTAAATGAAAGACCTCTGCGAGTGAGATCCCAGTGGAAAGAACGGGGCCATCAAAGAAGGCCCCTTTCTCTGAAGGGAGGAGAGAACTTCCACTTTGACTATGACCCTGTCTGAATAAGATTGAAATCGGCGAACTCAAAAGGCTTCCATAGCCTTGGCAACTCATGACTAGAGCCTAGGGTGATTACTGACGCCATAAACAAGAGTGTCAAATTGTTAAGTCAGCAACAGGAGTCACTGTGCACTTACTTCTCAGGTGGGATCTGTCCTTAATGTGTTGTCTAATGTGAAGTGATGCTATAACTAGTACTGAAACAGTATTTTACACTTTGTGTTTCTGTGTGAGTGCAAACCGATGAAATCTCTACTTAATATATACTAAACTGATCTTCTGTATATAAAGATAATTGAAAATAAATCTTGTTGTGAATGGAATGGGAGAGGGAGCGGGAGATGGGAGGGGTGTGTGTGGGAGGTAAGTTTTAGGGGGGAAAAGCCATTGTAATCCATAAACTATACTTTGAAAATTTATATTTACTAAAAAAAAATAAATAAATAAATTGTGTCCATTGTTTTTACAATTTTATCATTCCTAAAAAGTAGTAAACAAAGATGTTTTCCTTAAAAGGCACTTTCAGTTAAATCATTGATCAAACTAGGCTTCTTATAAATTGTCAACAGAGGTATTAATTAAAAAACATTTTGTTTGTGATGCAATTACGACAGTGAATTTATGTGAACTTGATATTATTCATATCACACTTTAAAAACCACATAACTTATTTAAATTTTTTTGCATTTTTAAATAATAATACAACTGATATAATTTCATTATTTCATGATAGCCAAAGCAAATTTTTAGTATTCTAAATGAAAAAAAGATTTAATATTTATATTGGAATAGGTTAATAAACATGAATTCATTATTTGTATTTTTTATATCACAATTAGTATTAATACAGATCTACAGTAATTAATTATATAGGTTAGCTATAGCATAACACAAATTAGCCTAGTCAAATTCATGATATTTTAGTGTTTTAGTGTATGTATATATGTTCATATACTTGAATTTGTAATTTATCTGAATGGTAGCCAGAAACTTCTAATGAACCATAAACCTGCCTCTTGAGTCTAGGAGAGGTTAGGAGATTTTTAGACCCAGGTATAAACAGGAAGACAACAGTAAAATCCTCTTGGCTTCTGGAAGTCACAGACTTGGATCAAAGAAATTCCCAATCATCTCTCCTTAATGTTGTCTACAACTGCACTTCTTAGCAAAAGAGCAAAAGATTTTTATATATCACGTGAGCTTCACAAACATCATATTATAGAAAATATAAATAGTTTGATAATTTATGCATTCCTGCAGTGATAACATCTAGATTTACTAAGAACATTTTTACATAATATGTATCCAGATATGTGTCCAGATCTCTGAAAAGTTTGAGATAGAAGATAAATTGACTTAGGGAAGTTTTTTCTTCTCAGTACTTTTCCTCTATAGGTTAAAAAAAATAAGAGGGGAGGTTGAACAATTTTTCCAGTAAAATGAATTTCAAAATTGATAATTTTTAAAGATTTATTTGTTTATCATTTGAAAGGCAGAGTTACAGAGAAGCAGAGGCAGAGAGAAAGAGAGAGAGAGAGAAAGAGGTCTTTCATCTGCTGGTTCACTCCCCAGATGAATGCAATTGCTGGAGCTTGGCTGATCTGAAGCCTGGAGACAGAAGCTTCCTCGGGGTCTCCCATGCAAGAGCAGGTGCCCAGGGACTTCTGTTTTACTAGACCACAGCAGAGAGCTGGATAGGAAGTGGAGCAGCCAGGACTCAAACCAGCACCCATACAGGATGCCAGCACTGCAGGCAATGGCTTCTTCACCTGTTATGCCACAGCTCTGGCCCCCAATATTGATCATTTTAAATTTTAAACAATCTATTCCCCAAAAATGGAAATATGATTTTAATCTTTTCTCCTATTGATTTGATAAATATTTATTAAGTAATTAATGTATTACAGAGTAAAAACTTCAAAGCAAGTAATTTTATAGTACATTATTATAAGATTATTTCTTTTTTTTTTAACTTTTATTTAATGAATATAAATTTCCAGTGTACAGCTTATGGATTACAATGGCTTCCCCCTCCCATAACTTCCCTCCCACCCGCAACCCTCCCCTCTCCCGCTCCCTCTCCCCTTCCATTTGCATCAAGATTCATTTTCAATTCTCTTTATATACAGAAGATCAATTTAGTATAAAGATTTCAACAGTTTGCACCCACATAGAAACACAAAGTGAAACATACTGTTTGAGTACTAGTTATAGCATTAAATCACAACGTACAGCACATTAAGGACAGAGATCCCACATGAGGAGCAAGTGCACAGTGGCTCCTGTTGTTGACCCAACAAATTGACACTCTAGTTTATGGCGCCAGTAACCATCCTAGGCTGTCGTCATGAGTTGCCAAGGCTATGGAAGCCTTCCAAGTTTGCCAACTCTGATCATATTTAGACAAGGTCATAAAAGACAGAGTGAGGATAGTAACCAATGATCCTAAGAGTGGCATTTACCTGGTTTGAACAATTATACAGCATTAAGTGGGGAAGAGGACCATCAGTACACACAGGTTGGGAGTAGAGCCATTGGTGGTAGAGTAGAGGTTATGATTACAAAGGAATGAGGCCCAAGTGCACTAGACAGGGCCTAGAACAAAGGACAGAGTCATTATTAGAGGAGCTAAGAAAGGTGCTGTCTAAGCTACAATTAAGTTTTCTGATTGAGAGGCAAATAGAACCTGATAGAAGGGGCTTGATAATAATCTGGTGGGCTTTAGGCCTTGTAAGTTAAGAGGCCCAGACCTATCTATCTCTTCACATGGGGTATATCCTAAGGGAGGTGTGAACCTCCTAGGGGAAGGCACTCTGTTGACTTTCATTACTTGGCTGGCCTGGGAGGAGAGCTGGCCAGGTAAAGGCAGGTGGCATCTCTAACAAGAAATTTACAGTTCTGCCTGCAATGTTGCTGACCCTACTTGACCATCCCCTCAGCTGCAGTGGTCACTTTGGAAGTTGGGCTGAGTGAAGGGCTTTTCAGCTTAGAGCCAATAAGATCTGTGGCTCTGACCTGGGCATCCTTCGACTCCAGGGCAGGTCCATTTCCAGTGATCCAACTCTTGGCAGAGCTGCCAGGGCTCTTCATAAGCTGACTTCTGCTGAAGCCCAGGCTTACCACATTGAAAGCCACTGCAGTAGACTGGCCTGTTGGGTCTCCTTGAGGGCAGATCACTGTACAGATCAGCCATTAATAGGCCTGCCACCCATTGCTTCTGATGCCTAGCTTTCTTTTCCTCCTGGTTTGTGTTAAAGCAGATCAGAGGATGCAAGTCAAGGGAGTGCCCAAGTCCCATCTCTAATCTTCGGTGGCCTGAACTACAAGTCTATAGTCACAGGTATATTCTGTAGTAGTTTTTCTAAGGTTAATAAAAGTGGAGATACTGCAGGGTCAAGGAAGGGTAGGGGAAGAAACAGCAGAGGAAACTCTTCCGGAACTAGTGATTGACAGTGGAACTGCGTGGAGAGCGTGGGAGCCCAAGTTCAGCAGACCAGCGGCAGACTCAACACACCAGCGCTGGAACACGAGGTGAGCCGAACCTCAATAGCCCGAGACACCAGCGGGCAAGCAGAAAGAGGAGGCTAGAGGGAACGAGGCTTGAAACTCCGTGGGGAAAAATTCACCAGGCTAACTAGAAGAGAGAGAGGAAAAAAAAAAGTGACCGATACGGACACAATTTTCTCTCTCTACGCTCACCTCTCAAAGGCGAGCAAGACAGAGCAAGCGCCGTTTTGGACATATGTCGTAAGCAGGGCGAACTCAGGTCTGCACCAGCCCTGAGCCTAGCAGAAAAACCTGACTCTGGGGGGAGGGGTGAAATAACAGGAGATTAGCATCTAACTTGGCAACCCAGTGGGAGACTGTAGGAGAATTGGAGCCCACACTGAGGGCAGCACAGATTCCCTGTGTGGTCCTTGGGAAAGAGCTTCTGATCTCTGGCTCCTGTGGGTATATCATTTGCCTGCTAACTACCTCCAATTACATTTAGCTGTGTGGAATTATGCTCGGCGCCGTCCTCGTCCAGCAAGAGACAGAGACCGAACACTTTGCACGGGGTTCCTTTATTGCTCGGCAAGCAGGAGATCCAGCTTCGATCTCTTCTGGGCAGGAACTTCCTTTACACCCGCGTAGCAAGGGTTTATATGCACAATACACGTCACAAATCAGGTGATAGGCTAGAAGCGCGGGGATAGGACAATCTCGTGGCAAGGCGGGAAGGAGCGAGCTAGAGCGGGAAATCTAAGGCGGGAAGGAGCGAGCAAGAGCGGGAACTCCCTGAGATGAGGAAGAACCCGGAAGCAGGGAGTTGGCGCCATCTTAGGGGCACGGTTCCTCCGGTCTGGTTCCCTACATCTCCCTCCTTTTGTTTTTGCACAAATCACATCCCCGACGGCCCTGGCTCATGAGGGCCGGGAGAATATTTACTAGGCAGAGAGTAGAGGTGCATACCCAGCGTGCTTGTGATCCGTTAGTTACGGAACTTCAAGGGCCTGGCCACAACCCCTGATGTCTCCGTTAGGGATCAGTTTTTATTCCCTTTTGCTGGGGCAGGCTGGGAATTGAACCTGCATGCATATGCATATGCTCTCCCAGGACCCCCGGAACCCCCGGGTGGACTCCTGCTGCAGTACCTTTGGTCTCGCATACCCAGTTTTCGCTCCCCGTCAGGGATGGGTGATACAGCCCAATGAATGAGAGGGGGAACAAGACAACTCGAGGAAGGTGTGTGCCTGATGGAGGCATTGTCCATATGTGAGGCGTGAGTAGGGATGGGGGGACGAGGGTTTTAATCGCTTTGTTAGCTGTTGGTGGCGGAGCTGGTCCTGTGGGCCTCCGCCATCAGAGATATGCACGGGTGCCGTAGTGCGCCAGCACGCCCACTGTCCAGGCGTACCAACACAGGGGGCTGAGAGGTAGGGGGATGAATGGACTACCTGTGGCAAATGGTCAGGACTAGAGGACCTGCGAGTACTTTGTAACTGGGTGGCATAGTACGACTGACCGCCAGAAGTGCATTGGAAGTATGAGGAATCGCAAGAGCTGTGCATGGATTCTTGAAAGGTCAAGCAAGGACAGGAGTGGTTTTTGCTATGGGGATCAGAAACGCGGGGTTTGGGCACACATATGTAGCCGCGTGGTAGGCCGGGGATCCCCTGGAGGGGCAGATATGCAGTTTTGTCCCCACAATCAGCTGTGGCGATGTGAGTACGCTGCAGTACGGTGTTGCTGGTCCCCCCCTTGCAGTCGCAAGGGTTGCCTACGTTCTGCAGTAAAGCAGTGGGGTTGGAGTTAAAGCCCGCATAAGAGCCAGGGAGCAAAGCCGCTGCCAGTATGAAGAAGCGGAAGGGGTGCATCTCACGTCTCGTTGTTTTGTTGCAATTTGTCGTCCTGTGAGAGCGTGGTAATCTCGGTTATCTCGGGGGAGATGTCGTCCGTAGGTGATAGAGGTGTATCTTGTGGCGGCGGGGCTGTTTTTCTGACCAATCTTTCCGGTATCCAGAGAGGTTCTCTTCCAGATTCCTGTGGGAAGACACAGACCGCGCCTCGGTTCCAGCATAATACCGGATCCGGGCCGTACCACTTTCCCGTGAGGACATCTTTCCAACGGACATAGCCTCGTGAAGATGGCTCCTTTAACATGTGTCTCTCAGCGGGGGACATAGAATGATCTGTCAAATTCAAAAAGTTTATAGTAAACAGTGCAAGGGAGAGGCGCATTCGAGGGGTTTTGCCCGTGGCAATTCCCTCCTTTTGTTTTAAGAGAAAAGCCTTGAGGGTTCGATGAGCCCTTTCAATTATGGCCTGTCCCTGAGGGTTATAAGGGATTCCAGTTTTATGTTGTACCTGCATACGGGTGCAGAAATCTTGGAATGATTTACTTGTGTATGCAGGACCATTATCTGTTTTTAAAGTTTTTGGTTTGCCCCAGGCTGCCCATGCAGCAAGGCAGTGATTAATGACATGGGTGGTACGCTCACCCGTCTCCAGAGAAGCAAAAATTACTTGGGAACAGGTGTCAACTGACACATGAACATACTTTAAGGTCCCAAACTCGGATATGTGGGTGACATCCATCTGCCAGATATGTCCTGGTAGTAATCCTCGGGGATTAACCCCCACCGAAGGCACAGGGGTTAAAGTAGGGCATGCGGCACAATGGCGAACAATATCGCGAGCGGCAGCACGAGAAAGACCGAATTTGGCGGCAAGGGTTTTTGCGTTTACATGGAACTCTGAATGAAACTGGATAGCCTGCTCTTCTAGGGAAGAAAATTGGAGTATCCAAATGGGGCGTGTGGCTTGATCAGCTATAGCATTGCCTGTGGTCATGGGTCCAGGTAAGGAAGAATGAGCTCTAATATGAGTAATAAAGAAAGGAGCAGACCGATTCCAAATAGATTTTTGCAGGGTGAGGAAAACTGTCGCTACGGAGGATGAAGAATTGACTAGTCCTGCGGCCTCAAGGATAGACACAGAATTAACCACATAGTGTGAATCAGACACAATATTGACAGGTCCGGGGAAATCAGAGAAGACTTGGTTAACTATAAGAAGTTCAGTTACCTGGGGGGAGTTAGTAGCGAATTGGAATGTTTTTGGCACAGATCCTGAAACAACATATGCACCGACTCCTGTTTTAGAACCGTCGGTATACACTACTGGGGCTCCCTGTAAGGGCTTTTGGGATGTGGACTTTGGAAAAATAACTGGGTGAGACTGAACAAAGGTTAGCAAAGGATCAGAGGGTGTTCTGTTTGTAATAGTTGCGGAAGTGGAGCAGACTAAAACCGCCCAAGCATCAGTACAAGCGATTAGCACACGTACCTGTTCCATGGAATAGGGGACAACAATGGTGGATGGTTCGCGTCCAAAATGTTGGATAGCCCTCTGAATGGCTAGGAGAGTTATCTCCGCCACTGCCACGGGATAGTAACTAATAGATCTAGTAGATGACATTGAGGGATGGATCCAGAGGAGAGGCCCATCCTGCCATAGGACCGCGGTGGGCTGTTTAAGGGTGTCGAGGACCCAAAGAGTAAGGTCTCCCGCAGGGTCCCAACGTTTTAGGGCAGCTTTACTAAGGGCATCGTTGACAATTGACAGTGCTTGTTTGGCCTCAGAGGTGAAGGTTCGGGGGGAAGCAAGATCCGGGTCTCCTTTAAGTATATTAAAGAGGGGCTGCAATGCAGCATTAGGAATGTTAAGGTAGTGCCTAATCCAATTGATATCCCCTAAAAGTTTTTGTAAGTCATTTAGAGTGGAGATAGCATTGATTTTTATTTGAATTTTTTGAGGTCTAATTTGAGTAGGGGCGACTATAGCCCCAAGATAAGAAACTACAGACGACAATTGCACCTTATTAGGTGCAATATGCAGCCCTGCCCCTTCCAGCACTTGTTGGAGTGTACTGTATAAGGCCAGGAGCCTCTCTGCTGTGGGGGCTGCACACAGTAGGTCGTCCATATAATGTAGGCACCTGCAGTCGGAATATCGGTCTCTAAGAGGTTTTAGTACTTGGGCTACATAGACTTGACACATGGTGGGGCTATTAGTCATACCCTGAGGCAAGACTGTCCACTCCCAACGCTTGTCCGGTTGTTCCTGGTTCTGGGTGGGGACAGTAAAAGCAAAACGTGGGGTATCCTTTTTGTCCAATGGAATGGAAAAGAAACAATCCTTAAGATCTATTACAATAACAGGCCATTGGTTGGGAAGTGCCGAAAGCAGAGGAAGACCACGTTGCACAGGGCCCATAGGCTGCATCTGTGCGTTGACTGCCCTAAGATCATGTAAGAGTCTCCATTGACCTAATTTTTTGCGGATGGCAAAAATAGGCGTATTCCATGGAGAGGTGGATGGGATCAAATGACCAGCGTTGACCTGCTCCAAGACCAGAGTGTTGACTGCCTCCAGTTTCTCCTGAGATAGGGGCCACTGTGGAACCCAGACGGGTACGTCCGTTAGCCACGAGATGGGTAAAGGCTCCACTGGTTTAGGAGGCGAAACAGTGACCCCTAGGAAAAACCCAGGCCAACTTTACTTGGTCTTTGTTTTGGTTCAATGGGGGAAGGGTGGCCCTGGAGCTGGACACCGAGTCCCTTGCCTGGGACGTAACCCATATTTTGTAGCATAGATCGTACTGCAGGGGAAGTGGTGACCAAAGCAACATCCATTTCGGCCAGGACGTCTCTCCCCCAAAGGGAAATGGGTAGAGGTAAAATGAATGGAGAAAACTGTCCTCTATGACCCTCGCTATCCTGCCATGACAACAAGGCTGCACTGATTTTTGGGAAATGAGCAAAACCAAGTCCTTGCAAGGTTTGTTCCGCCACATTTGTAGGCCATGTACTAGGCCAGTCCTTTGTTGCTATAATGGATTTGTCGGCTCCTGTGTCTAAAAGTCCCTTAATGTCCTTGCCATTAATCTGCAACACTAAAGTGGGACGTTCATTTAAAAGCATATGTAAGCCGGTAAAATTAATGCCAGAGGACCCAAAGTTACCAGCGCCGCGAACGTGGTTTTTAGCTGGGATTAAAGAGTGAAGACTGGGCAGTAATAACATTTGTGCGATACGGTCTCCAGGATTGATTACTAAAGGTCCCTGAGGGGCCTGAACCATGATCTTTACTTTACCAGTGAAATCAGAGTCAACTACCCCGGGGATCACAGCTAGCCCTCGGAGGGCGGCGGAGGACCGACCCAACACTAATCCAACCGAATCCGGGGGCAGAGGACCGGAGCAGTCGCTCTCCACTAATTGTACCCCCATCTCCGGAGTTAAGAGGAGAGGGGAGGTGGCGCGGAGGTCCAGGCCTGCGGACCCGTGAGTGGCACGGGCTGAGGGTGCACTGGGTGTAGCGCAGACACGGGAGGTGGAACCTGAGAGTAGATTTGATTTTGGGGGCTCCTCGCTGGGTTGGGGAGCCCCCTCTGGCCGTTTTTTGGCCCCTGGGCGCTACCTGTAAGTGGGTTGCCATCGATATCGAAAGCAGAACGGCATACCTCTGCCCTATGAGGGCCCTTGCGGCAACGGCGACAAGGCTCTATGCCTGAAGGCTGTGCCGTGGAATACCCATGGCTGAGATTGGGGCAATCGCGTTTTCTGTGACCCGGTTGATGACATTGGAAGCAAAGTCCTGAAGATATGGGGGGTCGGGTCGATTTAGATTTTGGACTGTTTTCTTTGACTTTTGCCAGCATCGCAGCTAGGCCCGCATTAGTAAGTGGCCCACCGGTATCTCTGCAGTATTTTAACCAGGAGTCCAGAGATTTATGTCTATATTGTCGAAGAATGTTTTTGCACTCTTTATTAGCCTGCTCAAAAATAATTTGTTTGACCAGTGGCTGAACGTCAACCTCGGAAGGGAAAATACGCGACGCAGCCTCAAGTATGCGAGCGACAAAATCAGCGAAGGGTTCGGCCGTGCCCTGAACGATCTTGGTGAGGTGGCTAGCTGAGTCACTTGGATTGGACGCCTGCCTCCACGCACGTTGGGCACAGTTGGAAATTTGCCTGTATACTTGTCTAGGGAATTGGGTCTGGTCAGCCTGATAAGGTCCACGCCCTAAAAGCATATCAGCATTCCACGTAGGGTGGCCGTCCTCAGCATTTTCATCTGCCTGGTCATGACAGCACTCTGTATTCATAGATTGCCACAAAAGAAAGCCGCCTGGACTTAAACAGGCCCGAGCCAATTGGGTCCAGTCGCTAGGTGTTAAAATGGACTGGCCGACTGATTCAAGGAGTGACAATGTGAATGGGGCTGTGGGTCCATAGTCATGGACCGCAGCCTTAAGTTGTTTTAATACTGTCATGTCCAATGGTTCGTGCCGGGCCTCTCGCGTGCCCAAAGCCAAAACAGGGTAAGCCTGAGCGGGGGCAGCGGGAGCGCCAGTTCGCAACTGTTTCCAGGCTTGTTGATAAAACTGTCTGCCTGAAAAAGGTGGCACATTTGGGACGTTTAATGGCCATGGCGGCACGGGTGTTAGATGGGGTTGAGGCACGCCTACATGACCGCCAGTAGGAGGCGCTGCGTCTTTAATCTGATGGGCGGGCACGACATCGATAGGAGGAGCCGTAGGCACTAGAGGGCGTAAACAGGCATCTTTTAACTTTTGCCGCAGCTGCGCATACGTAGGAGGCGGGGATTTAGGATCGCCGTCCCCTTCCCCCTCAGACTCAGAGGAGGCGGAGCCACATTCGGAGCCTGAGGCCAGTGAGGAAGTCTGGCATCCCGTGTCCTTAAATTGTATGAGGTCCCGGGCGCCGTCCGAGCTCTGAGAACGAACTTCCTCGAGAGCCTCGCGAACCGCCGTAAGAGTCGGGCGGTCCGCTCCCACCGACCTCTCCTCTTGGAGGCACGCCCGCAGTAGTTCCCATAAGGGGAGAACAACGGGGTCGATATCGGGTTCCTGGGGATCGTTAACTGTGCGCCGGAGATCCTTTCCTAATTTCTCCCAAGACTCAAGAGTTATTTGGCCCTCGTGGGTGAGCCACGGCGCAAAGAAATCAACACTTCCAAGGAACCTGACAAGTGTGGTCTTAGAAACCTTAATCCCTTTGCTACGCAATAATGCTTTTAACGGATTAAGCAACATTGAATGGCTAGATGAATTTCCCATTTTCAGTTTAAAGCGGGAAGACACGTCCGCTATCTTATTTTCAGTTTAAAGCGGGGGAACAAGTCTGCTATTCTTTCAGTTTAAAGCGGGGAAACACGTCCGCTATCTTAGGGTGCGTCCACCCTCCAACCACGAGATATACCTCACTCGCGGGGCCCAGACGGTAAGACTGACCTCGCTTACCTTCTACTTACCGGGCAACGTAGAGGAAGTTCCCCGTACGGGCCACCAGCTGCTCGGCGCCGTCCTCGTCCAGCAAGAGACAGAGACCGAACACTTTGCACGGGGTTCCTTTATTGCTCGGCAAGCAGGAGATCCAGCTTCGATCTCTTCTGGGCAGGAACTTCCTTTACACCCGCGTAGCAAGGGTTTATATGCACAATACACGTCACAAATCAGGTGATAGGCTAGAAGCGCGGGGATAGGACAATCTCGTGGCAAGGCGGGAAGGAGCGAGCTAGAGCGGGAAATCTAAGGCGGGAAGGAGCGAGCAAGAGCGGGAACTCCCTGAGATGAGGAAGAACCCGGAAGCAGGGAGTCGGCGCCATCTTAGGGGCACGGTTCCTCCGGTCTGGTTCCCTACAGAATTACTTCCCTTTTGAATCAAAAAAAGAAAGAGAGATTTACCACACCTAACCTGGGAGTGTCATCATTGACACACCCTCGACCCTGAGGAACCAAACACAGCTCTCAGTCCACACTCATCTCAAGCCTCTAAGGCTCCACCGAAAGCAGACAGTCCACTTAATATAGAGCCATAGTGTAACAAGAAAAAACACCACAGTGAAGAAACCAAATATCTCCAACATGCCAAACAACAAACGCAAAAACCAAGCTAACAAGAACAAGGAAGACACTATGACACCCCCAAATGAAAAAGACACCCCAACTCAAGATTATGAAGATGATGAGATAGAAGAAATGCAAGAAGTGGATCTCAAAAAATTGATAAGAACATTAAGAAGTTCTCAAAAACAAATTCTTGAATTACAGAAATCCTTAATGGACAAGATAGAAAATCTCTCTCGTGAAAATGAAATATTAATGAGGAATCAAAATGAAATGAAACAACTAGTAGAACATGAAACTGTGATAGTGACGAGGAATCATAATGAAATGAAGAATTCAATAGATCAAATGACAAACACATTAGAGAGCCTTAAAAACAGAATGGGTGAAGCAGAAGAGAGAATATCAGACTTAGAAGACAGAGAACAGGAAAGGAAACAGGCAAACCAAAGAAAAGAAGAAGAAATTAGAAATCTAAACAATATTGTCGGGCATCTACAGGATACTATTAAAAAACCCAACATTCGGGTTCTAGGAGTTCCTGAAGGCATGGAGAGGGAGAAAGGATTAGAAGGCATTTTCAGTGAGATACTAGCAGAAAATTTCCCAGGTTTGGAGAAGGACAGAGGCATGTTAGTACAGGAAGCTTATAGAACCCCTAATAAACATGACCAAAAGAGATCCTCACCACGACATGTTGTAATCAAACTCACCACAGTGAAACATAAAGAAAAGATCCTAAAATGTGCAAGAGAGAAACGTCAGATTACTGTCAGAGGATCTCCAATTAGACTCACAGCAGACTTCTCATCAGAAACCCTACAAGCTAGAAGGGAATGGCGAGACATAGCCCAGGTACTAAGAGAGAAAAACTGACAGCCCAGAATACTATATCCTGCAAAGCTCTCATTTGTGAATGAAGGTGAAATTAAGACTTTTCATAGCAAACAGAAACTGAATGAATTTGTTGCCACTCGTCCTGGCCTGCAAAAGATGCTTAAAGATGTGTTACACACAGAAACATGGTCACCAATATGAAAGAAGGTAAAGGAAGGAAACCTCACAGCAAAAGATCACAGGAAGCTCAATTTCTCTTTGACATAGAATTAAACTCAGATGCTCTGTTAAAGCAATGTGTTAAAGTAATCTATTATGTTCTCTTGATGTCTGTTAAATTCTAATTGTTCAAAAACAGCTGAATTTTTATTAAGAGCTATGGGTTATTTAAATATGTGCTTATTTTCAAAGATTTGAATAATCACCTTGTAACAATGATCAAATTTGGTCTATGTTATGTCATGATTTTAAGGAATCTTATTTCAACCAGATATTTTGGATTTTGAGCCTTCTTGGCATTCTTGACAGGCATTCAAAAAATCAAAGTTTCAAACAATCTGGTCTCTAAAATTTCCAGTAAATCCTAGACTTTGTTTTTTCCAGTTTGGGCCCAACTGAAAAAATCGAAGGACCTATGTCTCTCATCTTATAGAGACACCAACTAATCAGTCTATTTGGATTATATTAGAAGGACTGTCAAGATGTGATGTGGTACCAGACTTTAAGTTTCTATAATGGAAAATGCTATTAATACAAATGTTTGAGAATTAAAAAGTCTAATGATCTTGTGTTACTAGACATGATAGTTATCTTAATGAGAAAGCCCCAGAGGCCTAAAGGGTTAAATACTTGTAAAATCCTACAGGTGCTTTCAAAAATACTGTGAAGTAAGCAAGTGCCTCTTGTTGGTTGATGAGTTTATAATTTTAAACATGGCAACTTAAAGTCTTTTGTCATCCATAGTTATATATGATGTGCTGCTCATAAAACTAAAGCGTTGTTGGTTCTGTGTTTAGCTGTCCTCCTATAGGTTCCTATGGACTTTTTCCAGCCACTTCTATTGTATTCAGTACTTTGGGATGGCTCTGTAAACAGATTAAGCCAATAATGTATTAACAGTACCAACTGAGAGAAAGTATGGTTAACTGAGGTTACTAAAAACAAAAAGCAATTCAAATCAATTGGCAATCTACAAAAAGAGTTAAAGATTTTAAAAGCTATTATTAAAATTGCTATATTGGTCTATTATGCTATGTTATATGTGTGTACATATTGTATGTCCACATGGGGAAATTTTATTAAGAGTTTTATTTTAAATGGCTTATAGAAAAGATTGTCCATAAATTTAAGCTGCTAAAATCAATCAAAGATACATTTTAATTTGTGTGACCTGAATCTGTGTATCATATGTTTTAAACGTGTTGGTAGAAAGAAACTAAAAACATTTTAGATGGTTGTGCTTAAGTTTACTGGCTAAACAAACTACACCATGTTAGATATTTAAGAGGTGTTTTCAAATACATGATTCTTAAAATTTATAGAAGGCATTGGACCTTCTGGTAAATGTTTTCTTAAGTTGTTATCTAATGGTTGAAACGGTTTGCTAAGTATTCATGTGATATTGCTATTGTCAGCAAGCGATCTAGGACTTGCTCCCTCATTTCTCTATTCTAAGCCCAACTTATTCTTTCATTTCTCTATTCTCTTCAAGGTAGGTAACTAATTCTATTATGAAGGAATCTGTAGGATGCACAATTTAATCTTTAGACCTTATAAAAGAGATGGCTAACATTTTTCTGTAATAGCATAGCCAAAATAAGAGCTTAAATAATAATCTCATAGCTAGATTCACTTCGCCATCAGCCAGGTATACAGTAAGTAGAAAAAACCTCCCTTTCAGACCAAAGGGAAAGAAAGTTTTAAAGTGAGAATATAATTTTCCTCATGGGCATTGTCTACCTTAGAAAAACTACTACAGAACATGCCTGTGACTATAGACTTGTAGTTCAGGCCACCGAAGATTAGAGATGGGACTTGGGCACTCCCTTGACTTGCATCCTCTGGTCTGCTTGAACACAAACCAGGAGGAAAAGAAAGCTCGGCATCAGAAGCAATGGGTGGCAGGCCTATTAACGGCTGATCTGTACAGTGATCTGCCCAGTCCACTGCAGTGGCTTTCAATGTGGTAAGCCTGGGCTTCAGCAGAAGTCAGCTTGTGAAGAGCCCTGGCAGCTCTGCCAAGAGTTGGATCACTGGAAATGGACCTGCCCTGGAGTTGAAGGATGCCCAGGTCAGAGCCACAGATCTTATTGGCTCTAAGCTGAAAAGCCCTTCACTCAGCCCAACTTCCAAAGTGACCACTGCAGCTGAGGGGACGGCTAAGTAGGGTCAGCAACATTGCAGGCAGAACTGTAAATTTCTTGTTAGAGATGCCCTCTGCCTTTACCTGGCCAGCTCTCCTCCCAGGCCAGCCAAGTAATGAAATTCAACAGAGTGCCTACCCCTAGGAGGTTCACACCTCCCTTAGGATATACCCCATGTGAAGAGATAGATAGGTCTGGGCCTCTGAATTTACAAGGCCTAAAGCCCACCAGATTATTATCAAGCCCCTTCTATCAGGTTCTATTTGCCTCTCAATCAGAAAACTTAATTGTAGCTTAGACAGCACCTTTCTTAGCTCCTCTAATAATGACTCTGTCCTTTGTTCTAGGCCCTGTCTAGTGCACTTGGGCCTCATTCCTTTGTAATCATAACCTCTACTCTACCACCAATGGCTCTACTCCCAACCTGTGTGTACTGATGGTCCTCTTCCCCACTGAATGCTGTATAATTGTTCAAACCTGGTAAATGCCACTCTTAGGATCATTGGTTACTATCCTCACTCTGTCTTTTATGACCTTGTCTAAATATGATCAGAGTCGGCAAACTTGGAAGGCTTCCATAGCCTTGGCAACTCATGACGACAGCCTAGGATGGTTACTGGTGCCATAAACTAGAGTGTCAATTTGTTGGGTCAACAACAGGAGCCACTGTGCACTTGCTCCTCATGTGAGATCTCTGTCCTTAATGTGCTGTACATTGTGATTTAATGCTATAACTAGTACTCAAACAGTATGTTTCACTTTGTGTTTCTATGTGGGTGCAAACTGTTGAAATCTTTATACTAAATTGATCTTCTGTATAAAAAGAGAATTGAAAATGAATCTTGATGCAAATGGAAGGGGAGAGGGAGCGGGAGAGGGGAGGGTTGCGGGTGGGAGGGAAATTATGGGAGTGGGAAGCCATTGTAATCCATAAGCTGTACACTGGAAATTTATATTCATTAAATAAAAGTTAAAAAAAAAACTGAAAAAAAAATAACAAAGTAAATGGAAAGTATGTCATTGCAAAAATTAAAAGAAAAATAAGAAAGGAAAGAGTTGGAAGGGTGGGGGCAAGGGAGCATAGGGTGAAAAGTATCATTATGTTTTTAAAAATGTATGAAATACATGAAAATTCTTCCCATTATATAAATTTTAAATTTTTTTAAAAAGAAGCCAGACACAACAGAAAGAAATGGGTGTTGAATTTTTTGAATGTCTTTCAGCATCTATAGAAATAACCACAGTTATGTTTTTCTTCTCTTTACCAAGTAATACACTGCATGTTAATTATATCTTGATATAAAGTCATTGCTTCATTCCTTGAAGAATTCAATATTTATAAATATTTTATTTAGAATTTATTTTATTCCTTATTTCATATATTTTATTGATATGAATATTTAAGGGTATACATTTCTCTGTGATTACACTTTTACACATGATGCTTTAAGCTTACGTTTTTCTAATCTTTATATTTATAAGGACATCTGTAATTTTTGTTCATACTCCTCTTTCAGTTAGATATGATATAATAGAGGCCACGAAGGAGGTGCAGTGGTTAAGACATGCTCTTGGGACATGCGCATCCCACATCAGGGAGAATGGGTAGGAGTCGCAGCTCCACTCTCCATGATGGCTTCCTGCTGACAGCTCGGAGGACAGCAGGCGATCACGCAAGTAGTTGGGTCACTGCCATGAGTGTGACAGACCTGGATTGTGTTCCAGGCTCCTGGTTTTGACCTGGCACAGTCCAGCTCCGGCAGACATCTGGAGAAAGAGTAAATAGAAAATCTCTCTCTCTCTCTCTCTCTCTCTCTCACACACACACACATTTTCATTTTTAAACAAAGAAAAATATTTGTAAATATTTTAAAGGGAAAGAAAATAAGACAACTTTACAAAAAGAAATTTTTTAATAGAGGGTTTTTATAGCTTTCATGTAGAAAAAAACAAAATTTCTAAAGTTGTTATTGATTTAGTCTATTCTTTTATTTTAAGGCATTTGAATTTTTTTGTGATTTAAAGTATGACAACTTTTAAGAAAAAGATCCATGATCTCTTGAGAAAAATAACCATTCTATAGTAATGTATACAAACTTATGCACATTACTAATGTCTATTTTGTGGATTTTATTGCTCAGATATTTTATATTCTTACTTTAATCCACATCATCGATTGTAAAGTGGTAATGTTGCAGGACCTGGGTACAAAAACGAGACACCAGGACCTAAAATAGGAATAAATCTTTTATTATGGTTATGATTATGCCCGCATAAGACTGTTGGATTAGTATACAAAAAGACTGACCCTTAACAAAGGGGAGTATTTTCTTATATATGGTTTTAGCTTCTTTGTCTCACTTATATGGTTATGTGCATACATTAGACTGGATATTCTAATATAACACAGGAATTGATACAATACTGTGTACATAGCTACTGATGATTTTTTTTCCATGCATACTAGGCTGTTCACTATCGAGAAAGTGTTAACACCAACATTAAGTGCTAACATAGGCAAGCAGATAACAACTACATTTCACAGGACAGGTTCCTCCCTTTTTTCTTTTTCTTTTTTCCTTCTGACCTTGGGAAGGCCTCTACCATGACTTTAATCATGTTAGTTAGAAACAAGTTTAATTTATAATTAGTAAAGATTTCATCAGTTTGCACCCACACAGAAACACAAAGTATAAAAATACTGTTTCAGTACTAGTTATAGCATCACTTCACGTTAGACAACACATTAAGGACAGATCCCACATGAGATGTAAGTACACAGTGACTCCTGTTGCTGACTTAACAATTTGACACTCTTGTTTATGGCGTCAGTAATCACCCTAGGCCCTTGTCATGAGTTGCCAAGGCTATGGAAGCCTTTAGAGTTTGCCGACTTTGATCTTATTCAGACAGGGTCATAGTCAAAGTGGAAGTTCTCTCCTCCCTTCGGAGAAAGGTACCTCCTTCTTTGAAGGCCCTGTTCTTTCCACTGGGATCTCACTTGCAGAGATCTTTCATTTAGGTCTTCTTTTTTTTTTTTCTTTTCCATGGTGTCTTGGCTTTCCATGCCTACAATACTCTCATGGGCTCTTCAGCCAGATCTGTGTGGGTGCAAATTGATGAAATCTTTACTAATTATATGCAGAATCTATCTTCTGTATATAAAGATAATTGAAAATGAAAAAAAAAAAACCTGGTGTTAAATTGGAAATGGCATAGAAAATTAATTAATTTTTTAAAAATATCATGTAGGATCTCTGTCTTTAATGTGCTGTACACTGTTATTTAATGCTATAACTAGTACTTCAACAGTATTTTTTCACTTTGTGTTGCTATATGGGGGCAAACTGTTGAAATCTTTACTTAATATATACTAAACAGATCTTCTGTATATAAAGAGAATTGAAAATGAATCTTGATGTGAATGGAAGGGGAGAGGGAGCGGGAAAGGGGAGGGTTGCGGGTGGGAGGGAAGTTATGGGGGGGAGTCATTGTAATCCATAAGCTGTACTTTGGAAATTTATATTCATTAAATAAAAGTTTAATAAAAAAAAACAAGTTTAATTAAGAGACAAGGGCCTCTATCACAATAGCACTATATTTATATCTTTCTACATATTGTTTGCAATATGCTCTAAGAGCATAATGCATACATAACATCATACACATAACATATAGCTTATTGTTAGTTTTCTTTTTAAAAATTTTTTATTTATATAAAGGGAACAAATTTCATGTATTTCATATATACAGATTTAGGAGCATAGTGGCACTTCCATTCCAACCCTCCCTCCTGCTCTGCTACATGTTTTATGTTTAATTTTAAGTCAATTCTCTTATGTTTGTGTGCCTAATTCTTGCTATTAAGTATACTGTATATCGTGTGTCTAAAAAAATAAGAGTCATATGATGAGCAGTAGCCTGTTCTTTTCCGTGGAGGATTTATTTTGCTTCTCTTAGGCAGATGAATTAGTAGACCCAAACAAGGACTGTGTTGATACCAAGCTGTACTTCCATCTTTGCAAGACTGGTGTATTTGTAATTTGTCCTTCATTCTTTTTTTTTTTTTTTTTTTTTTTAATTTGACAGGTAGAGTTATAGTCAGTGAGAGAGAGAGACAGAGAGAAAGCTCTTCCTTCCACTGGTTCACTCTCCAAATGGCCAAAACGGCAGAAGCTACATTAACCCGAAGCCAGGAGCCAGGAGCTTCTTCCTGGTCTCCCATGCGGGTGCAGGGGCCCAAAGACTTGGGCCATCCTCCACTGCCTTCCCGGGCCACAGCAGAGAGCTGGAAGAGAAGCAACCAAGACTAGAACCTGGTGTCCATATGGGATGGCAGCGCCGCAGACAGAGGATTAACCAAGTGAGCCACGGCACCGGCCCCCTCTCCTTCATGCCGTAGCCTTCTGGGACCTAAATGAAAGTCTCCAGTGTTCATAGGGCTTGTTCAACCTTGCTGGCCCTGAACTCTCATTTTTGTAGCCTCATCCTGGATAGACTTCCCCTTGTTGCCTTTTGCTTTTTAGCTTCTTATACGTAACTTTTTGCATTGACAGAAGCCTCAAGGACATAAAAGTTTTCCAAGTCAATTTCAGAATTTTGATATTCTGTTTTCTTCAGAACTGTGCTCCCACAAATCTTTGAATACTTCGTACCTTTATGATGATGTCAAACAAATACATTAAACATTTTCTTTAGCTTCCTTGGTTGTTATCGGTGGGACAGTGATCTGAACCATGCTGACCTTTCACTGCCAGGTTCAACAACTGTTACTTCAAAAAGAAAAGCTTTAGAATTCTCTTTTCTACTTATACCTTTAAATTTGACAATGAAATGCTCATTTACAATATTTTCTGATTTAATGCCGGTATTTAGGAAAAAAACATCTACCTTGAAAAATTCAAAATCTTTATAAGGAATCATTATCTATTAAGAAGAAAAAGAATTAAGGTAAAATATTCCATTTCAGTTTTCTTCACCCTTAAATTATATCAGCAAATTGCAATTATTGAATTGATATTAGATTAATAAATTCGTTTTCTAGTTTTCTACTCTTAAGAGATTTACTCTTCTTGCCATCCATAGACATTGTCCCTAAGTGACTTCAATGATTAATACCACAAAATGGGGAACGAATTTTTTTAAAACATATCTTAAAAAAATTCATTCCTAAAATTAAATCAGGATGAAAGTGTATAAGACATAATTGATAAAATACAGGAAGAACAAATACCTCAATTGAATAAAATTAATGCTTGGAGGGTAATAATTGATCAGGACTTATTGCATCTTATAATAGTAAAGGAAAATTAATATTTTATTTATAATGGCAAAAGGGAAAAAAAATCTGTCAAAGGAAGAGTGATTGTCCCCTTAGGATAAGTTCAGTCTTAAGATAATGGGTGCAGTTACAATGCAACATAGAATTTTTATTGCCTTGAAAAATTGGCCATTTCTTGGTTCATGTGGGAGAAAGAATTAGGTGCTTATGAAATCATTAATAATGATGATATAAAATTAAAATAATTATAACAAAAAAAACATTTATCCAGCCTCTGATTACAGTGACTATGTTTTTAGATACTTCATTATAGAGTTTTATATAATACATAAAGATTTAATATACGGCACTGGAAACTTCATTATCAGCTAAGTGCCTATTATGCATATGGTGAGAGCATTATTCATGGAAACTGGCTTAAAATTTATCTGTACTTGTTTATACTTTACAGAAGTAAATTTTTAAAGTGTACTCCTGAATAAAAGCCTAGATTTTCAGTTCAAATCAGGTATTAAATGAGAAGGGACAACGTAGACATAATGAAAATATAATTTTAAACCCATCATATTTTATTTATTCTGCTTTGTTTCCACATGACTATCGATCCCAAATACTAGGACAGTTCTAGCTACACTTAACATTGATATGAAAATTGAAAAAAAATGTCTTTTGCAATGTTCCTGGACAACTTGCATAAGACTCAAAACAATTTTTAAATTGATAAATTATTTAATCATTGAATGCAGTTAACCACAAATATTTATTAATCTGTTTGATTTACTTTTAATTAAAATATTATAGAATTAATAAGGCATAGCCTAAAGAATATATATATATATATATCTTTTAGCATTATTTAGAAAATGGAATCTGTAAGTAACTGATTTAAAATTAGATTTATCTTTACTTTTTTTTAAAAAAAGATTTATTTATCCATTTGAAAGAGTTACAGATAAAGAGAGGGAGAGAGAGAGATCCTCCTTCCACTAGTTCACTCCCCAGATGGCTTTAACCACTGAGGCTGGGCCAGGCAGAAGCCAGGAGCCAGGAGCTTCTTCCAGGTCTCCTACAGGGGTAGCAGGGGCTCATATATGTCGGCCATTTTCTGCTGCTTTGCCCAGGGCATTAGCAGGGAGCTGGATGGGAACTGGAGCAACTGGGACATGAATCAGTGCCTACACAGGTTTCTGGCATTTCAGGTGGTGGTTTTACCTGCTAAACTTGTGATTATAAAATAAATTGAAAGTATTTATTTATAAAAATTAAAAGAAAATATAAAAAGGAAGGAGGGAAAATAGGAACATGGTTGGGAAGGAGGATGGATGGGAAGTACCAATGTGCTCTTCAACCTGTATATATGAAACACAAGAAATCTGTTCACCTTATATATAAAAATTAATATTAAAAATACATTTATTTGATATTGATAAAAACTCAGGTTTCTGAGCTGTTATACAAAATTAATCTATCTGCATGAATATGTAAAGTACCATGTTGTTCATACTGCTTCCCTGGGAAGGTACATTTTCAACTTATGCTCATTCTTGAAGTTATTCATCTCACCAAGACACTAAAGATGATGCTTTGGAATCCCCCCCAACTTTCCCATTGCCTAGCACCAGCAAAATCCGTTACATCCACGACATGTATGGGCAGAACATCAAAGAACTGTATGGGGAAGACAAAACATTCAGCAGCATTAGATACACAAAGAACAACCTTGGTAAGATGCCAGCTCTAGGGAAATCACAACATGCCACATATTTTCATAGTATATTGAATCATAAAAATAGAATTAAAATAGCTTTCAAGCAAGTATTTAGAGAGGAAAATGTGTGAAAATGTGAATAGACTTTACACACACACACACACACACGAGAAAAACAAGCAATGAAAATGTTCTGGTCCCGTAGGAAAGTATCAGCAGATCTGAACAGCATGATCAGCAAGAGCAATAGAGACCCAACCAGAGAAAAGAGGAATTTTTAAATTGGAATCAGAATGAGGCATTCTATCATGTCTGTCTGTCTGGACACATGTTCAAGTGCTGAATGCTCTTAGTCCCTTACCCATTTGAGAAGTCGTTAACACACTACCTGAGGGATGAGTGCTCCAAGCGGGCTGGGTGAGCGTGGCTGCGGATGCCTGTGTGGCTCCATTGTTGGCTCCTTGCCTTTCCCCACCGACCCTGAGGCAAGCAGTCCACTCCCAGGCAGTGCGTCTGCTCTACTAGTGGTCATGGACTAAAAGATCGTGCAGGTTGTGCAGTCACCTGCCGCCTCCCACGATGCGCATTGTCAGAACACTGGAAATGGAAGCAGAGTAGTCATGATTGAAACCACGGACTCCATTATGTTATGCAGTTGCTGAAGCCGTGATTTAACTGTTGTACCACTCTGCCACATGCCCGCTCCCTGATTCCAACTGTATGACAGAAATTCCGAATTCAAAGCAGTTCATTCTTCGGCCTAAGGTAGTTTGGCTTGTAAATGATAGTTTTAGCATTATAATTCAATATATTTCTTATCTGATTTAAACTTCTTTTAATTTGTTTTGGTTTTAATGGAATTAACTTTTGAATAGGTAATGTATATTTCAAACTTCTGGAGACTTTATGTGCAAAACTCACCTGCCTCCTAACCTTATAATATGTAACTATACGTATTATATAATATGTAAATTATATAATATATAATTATAATCTTATAATATGTAAGTTTCAAACTTTTGGAGACTTTGTGTGTAAAACTCACCTGCCTCTTAGAAATCCACCTTTTGTAGAGCTTGGTTTCTGTGAAATCTGTTCCCTCTAGCTCTATTATCTTCATAAAAATTATTAGATCATGTCTGCTATGTCCAGTTTTCTGTTTATTGTGGCCCTTTTATTCAAAACCTGATGTGCCCTTTCTGTCTTCTTTTTCCTCACTAGTTTGTCTCTTCCAAAACAAACAACACAAAGACTATGAGAAATTAAATGGAAAACCTGCTGATTATCCCTTTTACAATGGAGTTGTGCGAGTGTGGAAAATATTTTATGTATTTTGGCTCTATAGAGTAAATGCTGATTGGAAGAGTGTATTTTTGCCTTCGTTCTGGCTCTTGTGAGCTGTGATTCTTTGAAAACTTCATCATCATAAATGAATTCCAATCTGATCTTTTCTCTCTCCAAGCTCAAGCTGCTCTGTATTAATGTCTCAAAAAGATCCTGCCTCTACAAATATTTATTATTATTTTACTTCTCATTAGCCTCTCCCAAGACCCATTGTGTTCTGTAGCATCAGTTCTTTCTATGTGCTATTCCAGTTTCTCAGGATTAAATCACATTCTCTTTGCTCAAACATTCTCAGGCCAGCTGTTTACGTAAAAACTCAACAGAGATTTAGCTTTATGTGAAAAAACCCTTTACTGATTCCTCACTTAGGACTTTCCATAGCGCACGCCCTATTAACAAACAAAATGGCAACAACCCAATTGCATGAATACATCCATAAGTCACTATTAAATTATTTTTGCAAATATGTACACTAAAGATATTCTAAGCATATACAAGAAAATGTGTACACTAAAATGACAGCTCTGTGAGGCAAGAAATGTTTTGTTCGCTAATTTATCCTAAGTGTATTGAGCAGAGCTTGAAATTTAGAACATATTAATAAATATTTGATAAATAAATGAATAAATTCTTCTTTCCTTTTCTTTCCTTTCTCCCCTTCCCTTCCTTTGCTTATTTTCCTTTTCATTCTTTGATTCCCTCTTTGTTCCTTTCTTCTTTCCTCATTTCTAAATAATTCACGGTGTATCTTTTAAGGCTTGTATAACTCTGCTTTTAAAATTTCAATCTATATTCTGATAATTCTTGTTGCGTAAGGTGTGTCCTTTGAGTTGTTTTTCTTTTCTCAGGCAGCTGCTCAATCGCATAAATATCATTTGTAAATGCTATTGGAGAAACCATTCTTATCATGTGCTGAATTTTTCTATTTATTGTGATCTCTTGATTGTGTTTTCACCTCATTTCATTTGTCTCTAGTTCCATTCAAATCGTGAAACCACAGTGATTCATTGGTGGTACTGATGATATGCTTCATTCAAAAATGAATTTTACAATAGTTCTGAAGACATTTATTCTGGCAGAATTTTTAAGTCCCTTCATCCAAAAACATTGTAAACCTTTTCATTTATTCACTTTTTTGGTGTAGTACTTCTTGCTTTGCCTGATACCATTGCACATTCTTTCATATAGCTTTCATCTGTTTATTGCTGAAGTTGTACCTGGATATTACAGTGTTTGCTGTTATTGTTCAAGGAGTGTATTTCAATCATGTCTTCTAACCAGTTGTTGTTATCAGTATTTACATTTTTTATTTTTATGAGTTCCTTTTCTACTGGATGTTTTTTTTTCGATTTTTAAATTATTTGTAATTTTTAAAAAGTGATTGCTTTGATTTCTCTTTTCAGCTAAAATATTGATGCTTATTTACTCCTCTCTTTTTTATACTTAATGCATTCTCTTACTAATATTGGGTGGTTCTATCAAAATACTGAGAAATAATAGAACTAGCCTCAGGAATTTTAGTTTTTCATCCCTTAAAGGAAATTCTTAGATATATTGCTAGCAATTGAGCATACAAATATATTTTGTCAGTTACATAAGCTTTCATCTCATCTTTATTTTCAAATATTTGGTTTTGTAACATACTAAACTTTATCAAATGCATTTTCAATGAATACAGACATGGTTAAATATTTTTTTTATTTTTATGAATTGATCTGAAAAACTGTTTTAATATATTTTTAATATTATATCTCTTGATGACCTGGAATACCTTTTACATGAACATCATGACTTTTTCTATGTTGATATTTCTTTAGATTTTTATATTTTTATAAGTGATATTATTTTAAGGTTTTATTTTTTCTGTGTGAAAAAGATTTATTCATTTATTTGAAAGGCATAGTTACAGAGAAACAGAAGGAGAGAGAAAAAGAGAGAGGGAGAGAGAGAGAGTGAGATTCCACTGGTTCACTCCCCAAATGGCTACAAAGTCAAAACTGGGCCAATCAGAAGCCAGAAGCCAGGAGCTTCTTCTGGTTTCCCATGCTGATGCGGGGGCCCAGGGACTTGGGCCATCCCCTACTGCTTTCGTAGGCCATAGCAGAGAGATGAATTGGAGCAACCAGAACTTGAACCAGCGCCCATATGGGATGCTGGCATTGCAGACAGTGGCTTTACCTGCTGCGCCACAGTCCCGGCCCCATCTAAGGTTTTCTTTTTCATGCCATCCTTGGAAAGTTTTTACAAATTTCATTTATATTCCATTGCCCAAATACAGGTAGATGCTACCAGTGGCATTTCTGGGAGAAAAAAAAAAAAAAAAAACACAAGGTGTAGTTTAATCTCATGGCATCAAAAGGGGTTTTGAAATTGGGAAAAGGCATAAATATCTGAGAACAGTGACTTCATAGTTCTTTCTTTCTCTTTGCTTGTTCTTCCTTTCTCTCCCTCACTAGCTTTTTTCTCATACCTCACTATGCTTTGTCTCATTCTCCCCTTCCTGCTTTCACTTTATTTTTTGTATCCTAATTCTATTTAAGTTGTATCTAATTATTCCAAAATAGTTAACAGAATTTTCCTGTAAAATATAGGTAGTTGGTTTTCTTTTTTTAAATAAATGTAATTGGTTACAAACCTTGTTTAATTGCTTCTTTATTTCTACTATGATCATTGATTGTTCACATTTTTTGGTGATAATTATAAATTTGATTTTTAAATTTTAACATTAATTTCTTCAATAACTTCTAATTCTGTTGCAAGTACTTGAAGAAAGTGTAAAATGCAAAAGTGCTTTTAGTTCCTCTTTGTTGACATTTTAATATATTTTCAAAATATACTTTTTGCCCCATTATTTTGTTTTTTTGAATTATTGACAAATTATACTATTTTCTTTATAATGAAAAATGATATATTTTATTTAAAGTATTCATTAAAAGATTTATTTCATATTATAATATTATTGTCATAATATGCACAATATTATAATACCATATATTTATATACATATAATGCTTACATTATGGTTTCCTGGATGTATTGTACTCAGAGCTTGATTGATTTATTTTTATTCTAGCTATTTTGCACTATATAAGTTTTAAACTATGGGTTTTACTGAGGGATGTAATACCTATCTACTATGTTATGATATAATGCTTTTATTAGTATTTCCTCTACATTCCACAATTTTGATTGTAATTTCCTTTACTATTCAAAAGGCATTTAAATGATAGTCTTTTTGAATTGCATATAGGGAGGAATTTTTATTTTGACTTTATACTTTTTATTTTATGGTGTTTCAATCATAGAATAACACTTGTGTTTCTATACATTTTCAGAATTTTTTTTTTTTTTTTGACAGGCAGAGTGGACAGTGAGAGAGAGACAGAGAGAAAGGTCTTCCTTTTGCCGTTGGTTCACCCTCCAATGGCCGCCGCGGTAGCGCGCTGCGGCCGGCGCACCGCGCTGTTCCGATGGCAGGAGCCAGGTGCTTATCCTGGTCTCCCATGGGGTGCAGAGCCCAAACACTTGGGCCATCCTCCACTGCACTCCCTGGCCACAGCAGAGAGCTGGCCTGGAAGAGGGGCAACCGGGACAGGATCGGTGCCCCGACCGGGACTAGAACCCGGTGTGCCGGCGCCGCAAGGCGGAGGATTAGCCTAGTGAGCCACGGCGCCGGCCATTTTCAGAATTTTTTGAAGCGATTTTGTAAATGTTTTATATGTACCTCTGCAGGGGCTTAGAGCTCAATATATTTCAATTAGATCAATTTAAATCTTTCTACACACTCTAGACTTTGACAATTCCCAAGCTCAGAGACTTTCGTTGTAAATGCTTTTCTTGTTCGTATCACGTCCTCTCTGAGTTGTCTGCAGCTCTCCTCTAACAGCTGCCATTTGTCTATGGTTCTTGCTGGGCATCTTCTCCATCACGGGGTATAACAAAAAGCTGCTGGAAACTTGGCAACAGCTCTTAAAATATCTCATGCACTTAATCTCACTGCTGTAGTCAGGCCCATCTTCAATCCTGACATCAATGGAAAGGGAAAGTGTACCTAGGAAACATTCACTGCAAAAAAGATAGAAAGTAGGTGGGACGACACAATACACAGCTGAGAACAATAATGTAAGTTACTGCACCTGCTTTATTAACTCTGCTACTTCAGCTTTTTTCATATTTTTGACTATTTAAGAAGGACAGGTCAAAGCCTCCTACAATTAAGTGACCTGTTTGTTTCCTACTGTGCTGTGTACTTCTTAATTTTCTAAATTTGTTGAATTATTTGCACAGATATTTTTAATGCATAACACAATTCAACCTTTATTAGTGAAACTGCTTTCCTTTTCATCATTTAAAGGTTTAGCCTTTAATACAATCATGTCTGAAAATAGGTTTAAACTTTTTAATTTTCTTTAGTTTACCTTTGTAAACCTTTCTCTTTTATTTTAATATTATGAGCTCCATGGTTTTATAATATAACACATACGGCCTTGTTTTGTGATATGTACTATCTTTTAGCCCTTTGATATTCATTGACATAATGATATAATCTTTAATAAATGTATCACTAGCTGAATCATTTTAATTTCATAGTTGCAAATAAAGTTTCCTTAGATTTTCCATTCAGTTTCTTCCTCTCATCATGGATAATGGTGCTCTGTATTCCTTTTGTTTGTCTTTGTGTTGTCAATCTTAGTTTTGAGGATTCAATATTTCAAAATTTTCTTTTCTTTTTTTATTATTGATGGAGTTTGTGTTCTCATTTTTCTGCTAATTTTAAAGTAGTATTTAATCAGCATGAAAATAAAATATTTTTCTTCCACTAAAAATTGGAAGTTAATTTTTTGTTAGATTTCTTATGCTTCCAAACAAAAATTTCCAAAGAGATAATTTGGGAAATTGTCATTTGAAAACATTAATATACAATCCAATTCAATTACTTATTTTTCACTTGAGAATATAAAAGTACTTTGCAATAATAGATTATTATTGACAGAGAAACATTTTTAAAACAAAACATCAGGGGCCAGCACTGTGGCGCAGTGGGTTAACTCCCTGGCCTGACGTGCCAGCATCCCACATGGGCACCAGTTCGAGACCTGGCTGCTGCACTTCAAATCCAACTCTCTGCAATGGCCTGGGAAAGCAGTAGAGGATGGCTCAAGTCCTTGGGCCCCTACACACACATGTGAGACCCGGAAGAAGCTCGTGGCTCCTGGCTTCGGATCGGCGCAGCTCCAGCCGTTGTGGCCATCTGGGGAGTGAAACATAGGATGGAAGACATCTTGCTCTCTGTCTCTCTCTCTCTCTCTGCCTCTTCTCTTTCTGTGTAACTCTGACTTTCAAGTAAAATAAATAAAAATCTTTTAAAAAAAATCAAGGATTAGCTACAACATGATATTGTCCAAAGCTGAATGCGAGGGGCTGGTCCAGTGGGTTAGCAGTCATTTTATAGTAAATTCAAGGAGTTAAATCTATTACTGAACTTGAATGTAGAGAAAGATAGGTTGAATATATGAGCAGTCTACAGACTATAGAGAATCTTGTTTGTCTTGAAAAAGACTTGAGGTTTTAAAGTTGATGGAAATCTACTTGTTTTTAAGTATGGAAATGTCATAATGAGAGTTGGACTTTTGAGAAATTTACTTGATGGCAAAGTAATAATCCAGCTGTGATTACTCACTGAAAAAGAACTGGAATGGAACCCTAAGTGACCCCAATGGTAATAGCACAACATATTTTCTGGGAGCCTCTCATGTTTTGGAAAATGTTTTTCTCAGAGCTGACTTATCCATGATCCCATGAACAGAAAAAACAGTGATATCTATTCATGGAGACAAGAGAATGAATACCAGGAGGACAAAATAACAGACAGATTCGGAAAGAGATAGAGCACATTAAGAGAAGGAAAAAATGATCAGTACACAAACTAGATGCACATTTAAGATGTTTTCTCTGAGATCTTTGATGACTTGAATAAAATAAACCAGTTAATTAAATAGCCAAATGGACTTATAATCTCACTTTATATAGTTGACGTAGAGTCAACTCTGTTGAAATAAATTGAATCAGTTGTGTTTTCATCATTAACATTTAAGCTGAATCTATTGGAGATATATTTGTTATGATACCATTTTTTTCTTAAACATTTATTTAATGAATATAAATTTCCAAAGTACAGCTTATGGGTTACAATGGCTTCCCCCTCCCAAAACTTCCCTCCCACCCACAACCTTCCCCTTTCCCGCTCCCTCTCCCCTTCCAATCACATCATGATTCATTTTCAATTCTCTTTATATACAGAAGATCAGTTTAGTATATATTAAGTAACGATTTCAACAGTTTGCCCCCATATAGCAACACAAAGTGAAAAAAAAATACTGTTGGAGTACTAGTTATAGCATTAAATAAGAGTGTACAGCACATTAAAGACAGAGATCCTACATAATATTTTTTTAATTAATTTTCTATGCCATTTCCAATTTAACACCAGGTTTTTTTTAATTTCCAATTATCTTTATATACAGAAGATCAATTCAGTATATAATTTGTAAAGATCTCATCAATTTGTACCCACGCCGAAACACAAAGTGTAAAAATACTGTTTCAGTACTAGTTATAACATCACTGCACATTAGACAACACATTAAGGACAGATCTCACATGGGATGTAAGTACACAGTGACTCCTTTTGCTGACTTAACAATTTGACACTCCTGTTCATGGCGTCAGTAATCTCCCTAGGCTCTGGTCATGAGTTGCCAGGGCTATGGAAGCCTTTAGAGTTCGCCGACTTTGATCTTTTTCCGACAGGGTCATAGTCAAGGTGGAAGTTCTCTCCTCCCTTCAGAGAAAGGTACCTCCTTCTTTGATGGCCCCGTTCTTTCCACTGGGATCTCACTCACAGAGATCTTTCATTTAGGTCTTCTTCTTTTTTTTTCCATGGTATCTTGGCTTTCCATGCCTACAATACTCTCATGGGCTCTTCAGCCAGATCCGAATCCCTTAAGGGCTGATTCTGAGGCCAGAGTGTTGTTTAGGACGTCTGCCATTCTATGAGTCTGCTGTGTATCCCGTTTCCCATGTACTCCATAGAATACTATACAGCAGTAAGAAACAATGAAACCCAGTCATTTGCAACAAGATGGAGCAATCTGGAAAACATCATGCTGAGTGAATTAAGCCAGTCCCAAAGAGACAAATATCATTTGTTTTCCCTGATTGGTGACAACTGAGCACCAGAGGGAAAACCTGTTGAAGTGAAATGGACACTATAAGAAACAATGACCTGATCAGCTCTTGTCCTGACTTTAGGTGTACAATGTAATACTTTATCCTTTTTAGTATTTGTTGTTGTTGTTGTTGTTCTAGTACTAGTGGTTGAACTCTGTAATTAACACACAATTATTCTTAGGTGTTCAAATTTTAACTGAAAAGTGATCCCTGTTAAATTTCAGAGTGGAAAAAGAGAGGGAGGAGATGTACAATTTGGGACATGCTCAATCAGACTTGCCCCAAATGGTGGAGTTAGAAATGTGCCAGGGAATTCCAACACAATCCCATCAAGGTGGCATGTACCAATGCCATCTCACTAGTCCAAGTCATCAATTTCAGTTCACAATTGATGGCTCTGATAGATCTAAGAATCAAAGGGATCACACAAACAAGACAAGTGTCTGCTAATACTAACTGATAGAATCAAAAAGGGAGAGAAAGATCCAATATGATACCATCTTTTAAGGATAGCTCAAATATGATTATATATTAGAATTCTAAACATGAATTTGGGATAAAAAATTTGTATTTAAATTCTAGAACCATTATTTCTCAGCTTAAGTGAAACTGTAAAGTATGCCATCTGCTCAGTCTGCATTACATGCTGAAATGTATCAAATAAGCGATCTGTGAAAATATAATGTACCATAAACCCATACATCTTTTAGAGAAGAGAGAGGGCAATTACAGCAACAACGATGCATTCAGAGAATTTACATGAGAATTATCATGAAGTTAGATATAAACCAGAGCACCTTTTCTAAGGACAGTGGGGGAGAAGAGCATTAGAACCTGGTTCAGACTTTCTGCTTCCCAAGAGCTAGAGTTAAATTTGCTCATGGCATTTAAAAACAGATATATTATCCTCAAGATAGAACACTGCCGATGCTTGTGATAAGGCAAGGCAGTTCATATTTTCAAACTCAACCAACATACACCAGATTTAGTTGTACTTGAAAATCTAGTTTTGAAAATTTTTTTTTATATTTTATTTTATTAACTTTGGTCTTGAGGAAACAGTACACTATGAAATAACAATGACACTGATTTTTTCCTTTCCATTTTATTCCTAACAAAAATTATAAAGAATATAGTGCAACTGAGTATGCACAATAGATGAGTCTCTCATTTATTCAGTAAATGTTTACAGTTGAGCATCCTACATGCTTCAGGAATATTGAGACATAACAAATAAAGTGCATTGTACAATGTCCTTGCTTTCTTGGTATTCACATTATACTATGATGTGGAAGAAAGAAAAATGTAATAATTTTGTCACCCATCACGTCATTGATGTTTACTGGGAAGAAAGTCAAGGCAAGGAAATAAGAGGTGATCAGATAGGAATTATTGTTTTTGACAGTGCAGTTTTCAGAGAGCCTTCCGATATTGTGAGACTTTGGCAATAACCTGAATGATGTGAGTAATTAGGGAAAATGGAAATGAGTTCTGGGCAGAGACAGAATTCCACAAATATTTATGGACTTCCAACTATGTACACATAAAAAGACAATAATTGTCAGAAATGGCTGGATAAATTCACTGAGACAGTTTCACAGAGTATGAGAACTGTAGCAATTCAATGGACCAGAGAACTCTCTTCCATCATAGATGTCTCAAAGAAAGTTCTGAATCTTTGAGGAATCACTCTCACAAGACATGATCACATGATCTGAGTTTTGTTCACCATTGAAGCTCAGAACAACCACCAGTCACTCAGCAGGTAATCCTAAGATTTTTGTTGAATGAATAAATCAATTATTTACTGGATAAATAGGACCATATCTTTAGGGATGTATCACTGTGTTAGGTGATGATGAAGTAATAATGTTTGCCTGGAATATATCAAAGTAATGCAAAGCATATAATAATTAAATTGATGTTATATGGGTGAAAGAGATAAGGAAAGACTATGATGGCATTCAATGAAATCCTTGATCTGATCTTTTAATATTATCAATAAATCCAGACATTTAATGAAAGTCTAAAAAAAATCCATATATTTTGAATTTTGTTTAACATTTTCCTGGACATAGGAATGCAATAACAATTGCAGGAATATATTTTAATTAAATAATCCAGTACATTTCTTTCCATTTTTGAAATAAAAATAAGCACACCATTAAGTACATATTGGTCAATTTTGCTAATCTGATATATTCCCTGTATATCCCTCTTAACTTCACTTCAAAATTGCAAAAAAAAAAAAGTCAAGTGAATTACTTTCTTGCATCATCTTGTACTATTTTTACTACTCCTGAAAAAAGGCTCATTTTTAAAGTAATATATTTAATTTAAAATAAGCCATAACTATTAATTATAATTTTCACATACATCTGTTAGCAGAGACCTTCCTAATAGGTGAAGTTGATCTTTCATTGAATATATCTTTGTGTTATAGTTTGTATTATATACACAAGACATTCCAAAGTGTATTTCCTTAATTAACTAAGGATTGTTATATATATATATATATATATATATATATATATATATATACTTTTTATTAAAATCACTATATGAAAACTATAGAACTTAAGATTGATTATACTAAATCAATTTTATTTAAAATAAAATCTGTAGGAGGCCAACACTGTGGTGTACCAGATAAAGCCTCCGCCAGCAGTGCTGACATCCCTTATGGGTGCTGGTTCTAGTCCTGGCTGCTCTACTTCTGATCCAGCTCTCTGCTATGCCCTGGGAAAGCAATGGAAGATGGCCAAGTCCTTGGGGTCCTGCACCCACGTGGTAGACCTGGAGGAAGCTCCTGGCTCCTGGCTTCAGATCAGTGCAGCTCCAGCTGTTGCCACTAATTGGGGAGTGAACCAGGAGATGGAAGACCTCTCTCTCTCTCTCTGTAACTCTGACTTTCAAATAAATAAATAGAAATATTTAAAATAATTCAAACATCCTTTTTTTTCTTTTTGAAAGATGTATTTATTTATTTATTTGAAAGGTAGAGTTACACAAAGAGAGTAGGAGAGACAAAGAGAGATTTTCCATCCTGTGGTTCAAACCCTAATTGATGGCAAAGGTCGGGACTGTACTAAGCTGAAACCAGGAGCCAGGAGCTTCTTCCTGGTCTCCCGTGCGGGTGACAGGGGCCTATAGACGTGAGACAACCTTTGCTGCTTTCCCATGCGCATTAGCAGGGAGTGCATCAGAAGTGGCACATCCTGGCCTCCAACCAGAACCCATAAGGCTTGCCGGCTCTGCAAGCAGTGGCTTAACCGGCTACAGCACAGCACCGGCCCCAACTCAAGCCTATTTGTTTTTAGCTACTTAACATTAGAAATTAGATGTCCTTAATATATAGTCAAAATAACATAGATTAAAATGTGCATATGTGTTCAGAGTCAGAGAATTTTACCATCTGTCACTCAAAATATATTCAATAACCCATTGTTTTTAGAGTATTTTAAATTAGATTTTTTTTAACAAAAGACAAGAATGGTATTAAAATGTGGCATTAACTATTCAGAAGAGCTCCTCATTTAGAGGTGGGAAAGCTTCACCATCCAAACTTCTGGTAACAGTCGAGTTGATTTGGTCTGAGGAACACAGCAGTTGAGATTACATTTATGGAAATCTCTGGTCATTGTTGTATAACTAAGTAGCTGTGTATTTGAGTTATTTCATTTCTGCCTTACAAACAAGTACACAACTGGGAGTTGCTGCAGATCTGGTACTTTGGGGGAAATTTCTGTCCCATATTTTAGCTGACAGTAGAAGATAAAGGCTGTCACAGGAATGTCACACTGGATTGGGAGTCTGCATTGTTCCAAATGCAGACAAGACAAGCTGGTCCTGGTTTAAAGACGTTTAGTCTCTGCTGGAGCCTGTGTTCTTTCTCTTTCTGTTATAAATTATTTTACGTTTTCATACACGGATCCTGGCATCCATCAGCTCCAAAATGAACAATGCATTATTTTTAACAAGGACAATCATCAGAGCTTAAACACTTTGAATATATGAATACAACTTCATGCAATTTTGAATAGTAAGCTTTTTAATGTATAAAATATTTAAAACTGATTTTGAAAAGGAAATATCTTATTTTTATTTATTTATTGTTAAAGATTTGTGTATTTATTTGAGAGGCAAAGTTACAGACAGAGAGGGAGAGACAGAGAGAAGGGTCTTTCATCTGCGAATTCACTCCCCAAATGGCTGCAACGGCCAGAGCTGAGCCAATCCGAAGCCAGGAGCCAGGCACTTCTTCCAGGTCTCCTACACAGATGCAGGGGTCCAAACACTTGGGCCATCTTCTACTGCTTTCCCAGGCCCTAACAGAGCTGGATCAGAAGAGGAGCATGAACCAGTGACCATGCAGGATGCCAGTTCCACAGGCTGTGGTTTAACTTACTATGCAACAGTGCCAGCTCCAAAAAGGAAATATTTTGAAGTTAATGATATTAGTTATATCTTTAAATAAAGCTCATAATTTATTTCTTTAAATAAAGCTCATAATATATAGTCAAAAGAGATATATATTTGTCTTTTTTTTAATCAATTAGTAGTATTAAGAAAAGTAATCTGACAAGTCATTCTCCAAATTTAAAATAAACAATAACATACAAAGAAACTAAATGATGTAGTGCAATAACAGCTTTGGAATGGGAGACTTTAACTCATGTGAGTTGTGTCCAACACAATAATACAGATTATTTTCCATGGGAATACAAAAAAAAAAGTCCATTTCAAAAACTTATGGTGAAGTAAAGTAAGTGAAACACTCACTACAGAGTTGAAACTATAAGTTAGAAAGCATTTCTTAAAAAACCATTCAGTACATCAAATTTTGTACAGATTTTCACAAAAAAAACTATCAACAAAAAATGAAGTGTTTTCTAAAATTGGGAGAATCACACTATGAATTTAATTTGTCCTACAATAATAGTATTGCTTTAAAAAAGTCATTGGTTTTGGCCATTTGAAATTCAAAATGTATATTAATCTTCTACATTGCTAAATAGAAATTTTTAAATGTACCTGAATATTTCATATTTTATTTGTATGAAATGACATTGCCAAAAATAATGGCAAGAATCTGAACATAATTGAAGCAAGGTATAATTTTCTTTGAATGCATCGAATTATGTCATTAAATTTCTTTTATTAAGTTTAAAAAAAGAATGTTTGAGAAATAATATATAAGGACTTATGATCATAGAAAAGATGTCAAAATGTCACAGGTGTTGAGAGGGTAATGACAGAGGGTAGGAAAAATGGATCAAATCTAGTTTTTCTTCTTTACTTAAAGATTGAGCTCTTGAAAGTTTTTATTGAATGTGAATCTGCCTCTTACAGTTATGAAAGCATTTGACATGTTCTGTGTCTTGAAGTGCATCAACATTTCAAAAATATTACTCCCAAAGGAAATTACATGCATGATTGTATGCATAAAGCAACAAAAGCTTTATGCATGACCAAAACATATTGACACTCAAACAATACTTTCAAAATACAAAAATAAATTACCTGATGAAGAAAATGGAGAGAATCCTATTCAAAGTCCACTCTGAAAATTTCTAAGAAAGCTAAATATTTTCTTATTTTAATATAGAAAGTCCTCCTTGTTTTGTAATTAAAAATCAATTGATCTAAAATTCATGTATAGTATTTCAGATAATAAACTTTATTTGAGAGACTATTTCATGAATACTACGTGGTTATTTCTTTTATTGTATCTTTGTAATAGTTTATCCAATTTCCAGTAGTAATTTCTTGTGTCAACTTAAAAACAGAAACAAAAATATCCTTTATGTTTTTACTAAATATGTTTTATGAAACTATTCAGCTTTATTGATATGAATCAAGTGATTTTTTTGTTTAATTTTGAAAATTGGACTTTTTCTTAAATATTATTTTTGATGAAACTCCAAAGCCTCAAAGACATTTATGAGAAAATGTTTCAATATACTAATATACACAAGCCTATAGTCTTTACATTTTTGACTTTCAGAAACTTAAATGAAAAAATTTCTTCAAGTTAAATCTTTATTTTGTATAAGAATTGTTTACCACTCAACTAATCTCCTAGTAATATGTCCTGTGTAGTCAAAATACATGAATAAGCCAAACATTTGCGTGGTGATAAATTCCTCCTTGTGTTTATTCAATTATCAATCAGTGAAAACATTTTACGTGAATATCTATAGTATGTATCAAACACTGCTCTGTTTCCTAGAAATACAGAAATAAGTAAGATTAGGTTTTGATATTAAAAAAGAAATGGTCTAAGAGTAGAAAATATAGATATAAGAAGAAGTCAGAATAATACTGTAAAGGTGAAAATAAGCTGTGATAATTAAGATATTATCAAGACAAAGCAATGGAGTGGTTCTCAATTGCCATGAAGAGAACTCAGTTTTAAACAGTGCAATAATCTAATCTAATTAGTAAGGTCCAGAATGAGAAAAGCTATTATAGATGGCACACATTAGTGCCAGCAATAAGATTAACTACACTTTACTGAGTGTTCACTATATGCTAAATTTTCTTCTAGGCACTTTAAGTATATCTTCATAACTCTGAGTTAGTACTCTTATTAGACCCCTGTTCCTGCTGTGGAAATAGAAGTCCAGATAAATTTATATTCTGACCCAGTAAAAGGTGGAGCTGGGGATTAAACCTGAGCGATCTGACTACAGAGCTCATGTGTTTAATACATAATATTCAGTAATTTTGCCATTCTATATACAAACACAAAAATTAAGTGAAAATTTTCATCTGACATATCACTACTAGAACTAGATAATTATTTGTATCAGGAGATTAATGTTTAAATCTCACAGACTTGGCAAAAATATCTACTATATTATCTCTCAGAGACAAAAATTCCTCTGTCAGCACATACCCATTGAGCACTTGATATATTCCAAGCATTTTTATAGGCTATGTTACGAAACCAAATATTTCAAGAAACAAAAATAGACAGACATTATTGCCCTTGTGTAGTTTATATTATACAGTATGTACATTCCCTTTAGATTTTATTACAAACAAAAGACAGTCACTCACCATATTCAAAATGACATATTTTTCTATCATATGAATACTTGAAAATTATATGAAAGGCTAGGGAGCAGAAAAAAAATCACTGGCTGGTGTAGTCAGAATAGCAATCACTTACGTGTACTGCTTGTTTCCCACAACCTGGAAACAACTGTTAAGTTCCTTGAACTCAATAACACAGATAGAAAGCATTTTAAAGCTTTGAACATGCAAGTCTTTGTGTTTTATCCCACAAATATCTGTCTTATAACTCTACAAAACCACCTTTTATTTATCCACAACAACTAATCAAGTGTGTTAGCTGCCACGTCTCCACATTTGTAACTTCTCTCCTTGTTTTCACATAGCCATTTTGTTCCCTAAGACATCAAGAGCCCTCTATTCTGAACAAATACAGGTGATGTGATTACATTCAGTGACAAGTTAAATAAAAGGATTTATAGGCCAATAGAATTAAAGAGGTGAACAAATTTTGATGATTGAACACTGAAATGATTCATGGACTGCAGCTTAAAATGAAATTAGAGTTTTTAGAAATATTTTATGGTAATAATGATGATGATGATATTCTGTTGTGCTTTATAAGAACTTCTGTGAGTTTGTTTAACCCTTAGCTTTCTTTCAGTCAACATGTGCAAACTATACGCTGTGACATAGTGATGTTATAAATACCCAATCCTAATTCATGCTACCCTAAAGAGCCCTAAGGTAACAATAATTACTGAATTCCTTAATAAACGGAAATCTGGTAAGATGACAGAACAGGTAGAGGTGTCTGTGTACTGGGGTGTGTGTGTGTGTGTGTGTGTCTGTTTTGTTTTCTGCTAGCCTGGAGAATCTTCATGGCTGATTATATGTCACCTCTAATCGTTCCTATTTCTAATATTTATTCATTAACCCTTATTTGCTTTGTTTCTATAGACGTTTTGAGACTTTAAAGGAGGCTAAAGTGATGAACTAGATCACCCTATCAATGTACAAAAATGAAAAAAAAATTAAATGAATGGAAAAAAAATACTACTTAAATTTAACTGCACTTTTCCCTAAGTTTCCAAACACACCAGTAAATCCTGATGTATGAATGACCATGACAACACGTGACACATCAATAATTTCTTCTAACATACAGGAAAACAGATGGATGATTCATTCTGCTGTTACTTTCTTTGGAGAGAAAATAAAAATTCTGATTGAATCCTAGTAGAAAAAGAGATTTTTTTACAAGTGGATATTTATATGTACAGCTATAGGAAACATAAATAAAGCCCAGAGGCAATTATTTAATGGCATGCATACGCAGGAAAATTTTGTCACAGTAGCACCTAGAACAGAAAGAAGGGTCTGTCAGAAGGTATGCGCCCAACAAGTTGATTTAAATTCAGTCAGTCAGCAAACAGGAATATCTGTCAATTTGCAAAGGGATATTTCACTTTCCTTGGACAAGCAGTGTTCTTCTGTTATAAATGACATTACTTAGCTTGACATAACCAGGTGCTTTAAACAAGGCCCTTACAGGATGAAGCATTTCTTTGATTAACTTCAGGAAATCGAAATAAGCTAAGATGTATAAAAGCAAGCCAAAACATTTCACTTGGACTAGCCCATTGAGAAGAGCAGCAGATTGACACACACAGGAAAACACTGGTGCACCAAGTAGACGAATGCAGCAAGTGGCTCCTACCAGTCCAGCCTGACTTAGTGCAGGGCCAAACATAACCTGAGAAATCTCATTCTGAATGACAAAAAGTAAGAATTGGGAGGGACCAATGCTGTTTTATTTAATAGTCCTATAAAATTATCTGTAAAATTATAGATATTTTTATATATCTCATCCACTTTCAATTTATTCTTTATGAATAGTTAATATTTATTGAGCGTTTACTACTGCCTGGATAATGTGCTTAATGCTTTTATGCACAATTATCAGAAAACTCCTGTCATGTGGGTACTCCACTTTTCCTCATTCTAGAAGTAAAAAATGTAATTCCTCCATCCATTTTCAATTGCCAGTATCACATAGCTAGAAAATTATACAGCCTAATAGTCTGTACCTAGACTTCCCACTTAGAGTCATCTTGTTGGTGAACATGTTCTCATACTTTTATAGCATAAAAGTTTCATCACAAATGAGTAGGTAAAATTTTAGCCATCTTTTTCTTTAAAACTTGAACTTTTCAAGGAATCCAAGATGGCTGGATAGGAAGGATATAGCCACACTAACTTAAGCTACTGTGCAATATGAAAAGAACAAAGGAAAGACTGTTTCCAGGGGTCTGTCTGAAAGAAATTTCTGGCAAAAGAAATGAAAAAGAAAAAAAGATTCCATGAGGCAACAGAAGACAGAGACATTGCTGCAGCCAGCCACACTATGAAGCTAGCTTTTGGTTGTGAGTCACCATTTTACCAACTCAAGTTAGGAAGAAATTACCATGCACACTGCTGCTCACAGTTTTTGCTCAGAGGGACTTCCACAGTCACCTACTGACTTTTACTGAGCTGACTGGGTTCTGAGCAATTGGAGCAGGGAAGCCATGTTGCTTTCCTGTCTTCCCCTGCCCCTCCTGCACAGAGCACCACAGTCGGTACTGAAAAGCTACACATAGGCCGGCGCCTTGGATTAACAGGCTAATCCTCCGCCTTGAAGGGCCAGCACACTGGGTTCTAGTCCCGGTTGGGGTGCCGGATTCTATCCTGGTTGCCCCTCTTCCAGGCCAGCTCTCTGCTATGGCCCGGGAGTGCAGTGGAGGATGGCCCAAGTGCTTGGGCCCTGCACCCGCATGGGAGACCAGGAGAAGCACCTGGCTCCTGGCTTCGGATCAGCACAATGCACCAGCCGCAGCGGCCATTTGAGGGTGAACCAACAGCAAAAAGGAAGACCTTTCTCTCTGTCTCTCTCTCTCTCTCTCACTGTCTAACTCTGCCTGTCAAAATAAAAAATAAATAAAAAGTTAAAAAAAAAGAGAGATTTAAAAAAAAAAAAGCTACACAGCACACCTCTGATCTTCTCCTGTCAGCATCCATTCAGAGTCAGGGAAATGCATGTGGCAAATGACCAATGGCCTGCATCCTGCAACTGTGGGGGCTTTTGAGCATTAGCTCCAGAGCTACACTCACCATGGAGATTCATCTTAGCTTCTAGAGGCTAATATTAGAAGCAGCCCATTAAAAAAATTCCACTCCCACCCTGGGAGATGAGGGTTATGGCCCCACTAAACCCTGCAACACTAAGACTGTACCAAATTCATTCTAAATCTCTTAGTGCCACTGGAATCTACCTGGTGGACATAGGGAAGAACCTATACGCATTCCACCTTTCTGGACGCATACCGGAATAAAATCTTACAGTCACCCTGTAGGACTGAAACAGGTTTGGTATTATAAGCCACAGCATCTGCTGAACTCTCCTATTTGGTCCTGAGGCAGGGTCCATGCTTATCACATGTCCTAGAGCCACAGCATTTGGTGCCAAAAACCCCAGGATGACTCAAGCTTGCCAACAGGACAAGGGAGCAGCCACCCATGTTTCCCTCAGCACCAAGAACAAGGCCCTGGCTATTGCATTTGCCAGAGAGACTAACACTGAACTCTCTGCGGGCCAAAGATCCACACTCAAGGAAACCTTATTTATCTTAAAAGCCACACTTCTGTCCCTATGAACTGCAGCAGACTAGATCACTGTGTCAGTTATAGACACAGCTGACTTTGGTTGATACAAAAATAATCACTCAGGGACTACACATCTGGCTTCACCTAGAATCAAAGCCAAAGGAACAAGACAAGCGATATCCTACATTCCAGCTCAACTCTAAACTCTTTCCCAATAAAACCTGCTCTGTAAAGAAGAAAGCATAGGTAGGCAGATGTCAAAGGCAGATGTTAATGCAAGGACACAAGAGAAGAAGCATGTTAGGATAATGCCACCAAAAGAACTCAATAATCCTCCTGAATTAGACCCTGAACTGAAGGAAATCCGTGAAATGATGAATATAGAATTCAAAATAATGATTTTAAGAAAACTCAATGAGATGCAAAAGAATACAAATAGATAAAAGAAATGTGGAAATCAAGGAGTGACATGAATGAAAATATTACTAAGGACATAGAACTCATTAAGAAGAACTAAACAGAAATTTTGGAGATGAAATTTTAATCAATGAAATACAAATTATGACTGAGAGCTTTAATAGAGGAATAGACCAAGTGGAAGAAAGAATTTCTGACCTTGAGGATAAGAATTTTGAAATAACCCAATCAGACTAAAATAGAGAAAACAATTAAAAAGAATAAAGAAAGTATATGTGAAATATGAGATATGGTTAAACAAGTAATATTCATATTATAGGAATTCCTAAAGGATTAAAAAAAAGGGAAAAGGCATTGAAAATCTGCTAAATGAAATAATAGTTGAAAGTTTCGTGGGTCTTGAAAAATACATGGACATCCAGATCCAAGAAGCTCAAAGAACCCTAAGCTGACTCAACCATAAAGCATCTTTCTCAAGGTATATTGTCATGAAATTGTGAAAATAAAGATAAGGAAATAATCCTAAGGACAGTAAGAGAAAAATATCAAGTTACATGTGAAGGAAAACCAATTAGATTAACATCAGACTTCTTAGCAGGAACCATAAGGCCAGAGGAGAGTGGGATGATCTATTTCCAGTCTTAAAAGAAAAAGAAAAAAAAAAAAAAAACCTCCCAACCAAGAATATTATATCCAGGGCACTATCCTTTAAAAGTGAGAGATAAATAAAGTATTGTCTATATAAGCAAACTCTGAGAGAATTCACCACCACCAGACCAAACTTACAAGAAATTTTGAAGGGTGTCCTGTATTAGATGTAAACATGAAAACACCTGACACCACCAAATGCAAGTAGATTATTATCTAGTCCACAAAATGACAGCTCTTGTCTATCTTGTCTGTCAAAACTAACCCTGAATGTAAACGGATTAAATTCACCAACTAAAAGACTTAGGTTAGCTGAATGGATAAAAAAAACATGACCCCACTATATACTGCCTTCAAGAAACTCACTTAACAATAACATGCAGGGACTGAAAAGTGAAGGGTTAGAAAAAGATGTAGCAGGCAAGTAGAAAACAAAAGCAAGGAGGCATAGCTATCCTGATATCAGATAAAACAGGCTTTAAATCAAAAAAGAGATAAAGAAGGATATTATATTTTAATAAAAGTTTCTATTCAGCAAGAAGACATAACAATTATACATACATATCTATATCTATATCTATATCTATATCTATATCTATATCTCTATAGAGAGAGATATATAAATGCACCCAACACAAGACCACACAGATATATACAGAAAATACTACTAGACCTAAAGGGAGAGATAGACTCCAATATAGTAACAGTTGGTGAATTCAATACTCAACTCTCTTCAATGAACATGTCATCAGACAGAAAACCAATAAAGATATATTAGAGTTCAAATATAGTATCAAGCAAATGGAGTTAATGACATTTACAGGACATTTCACTCAATAAACACAGAATGCACATTCTTCGCATCAGCAAGTGGAACATTTTCTAGGATAGAGTACATAATAGCTTATAAATCAAGTCTCACCAAATTTAAAAAGATTGAAATAATAGCATGTGTCTTCTAAGACCATAAAGGAAAAACTATAAATCAACAATTTGAAGAACAATAAAACACTCATAAAGATTTGGAAATTAAGCAACGTGTTACAGAATATTCAATGAGTCTTTGAAGAAATTAAGAAGGAAATAAAAAATTTTCTTTAATAAATGAGAGTGAAAACACAACCCATCAAAACCTGTAAGGTACAGTAAAAGCAGTATTAAGAGGGAAGTTTATAGCATTAAGTGCTTATATTTAAAAAAAGATAAATGACTCAAATTAAAGATCCAATGATATATCTTAAATACTTAACAAAAGCAAGAACAAACCAAATCCCAAATCAGCAGGAGGCAAGAAACAATAAGGATCAGAGCAGAAATGAATGAAATTGAAACTAAAAAAAATCAACAAAGCAAAAAGTTGGCTTTTTGAGAAGATAAAAAAAATTCTAACCAGACTAAAAAGGAAAAAAAAAAGAAAAATTCAAATAAATAAATTACAGATGAAAAAGGAGACATTACAATCCACATCACTGAAACACGAAGAATCATAAGAAACAACTATGAAGAACTATATGCTAATAAACTGGAAAACCTTGAAGAAATGGATAAATTCCTGAATTGATATAACCTATCATGATTAGATCAAGAAGATATAGACAGCTTGAACAGATCCATGATGAGCAGTGAGACTGAAGCAATAAACAGAAGTCTTCTATCAAGGAAAAGCCCAGGATCCGATGGCTTTACTACTGAATGCTGTAAAACATTCAAAGAGGAAGCAACTCCAATAGTTTTCAAACTATTGTACTGAATAGTACTGAACAGGTTGGAACTCTCTCAAACTGTTTTTATGAGGCCTATATCACTTTGATACCAAAACCAAATGAAGACATAACACAAAAAGAAAACTACACACTTCTAACCTTAAAGAACATAGAAGCAAAGATTTTCAACAAAAATATGAGCAAATAAAATCTAAAAATACATCAAAAAGATCATACACCAGGATGAAGTGAGATTTATCCCAGAAATGAAAGGGTGGTTTAATATTCAAAAATCAGTGTGCCATAAATCGTATCAATAGCATGAAAACAAAAACTGTATGATCATCTTAATAAATGCAGAGGGAGCATTTGATAAAATTCAACACACTTCATGATAAAAATCATCTACAAATTATGTATGGAAGGCACATACCTCAAAATTGTATTGGCTATATATGACAAACCAATGGCCAGTATCATTTGAATGAGCAAAAACTGGAAGAATTTCCCCTCAGATCCATAACAATTCAAGGATTTCTACTTTCACTGCTGTTTTCAAAACTGAGTTTTAGCAAGAGAAATTAAGGAAGAGAAAGAAACAAAGGGATAGTATCCATCTCTGCAGATGACATGATATTGTACATGGAAAAACCTAAACACTCCACCAAAAAACTCTTAGAATTGATAAACCAATTCAGTAAAGTTTCAGGTTACAAAACCGACATACAAAAAACAGCAGCTTTGGGGTCAGTGCTTTGGCACAGGTTTGATGCTGTGATCTGCTATGCTGGCATCCCTTGTGGGCACAGTTTTCAGTCTCTGCTGCTCCACTTCCAATCCAGCTTCTTGTTGATGTGCCTGGGAAAGTAGCAGATGATGGTGATCAATGTCCTTGAGTCCCTGCACCCACATGGAAGACAACAGAAGAAACTCCTGGCTCCTGGCTTCAGCCTGGCTCAGTTACAGATATTGTGGCCATTTAGGGAGTGATCCAGTGGATGGAAGATCTGGTTAATCTCCCTCTCCCTCTCTCTCTCTCTCTCTCTCTCTCTCTCTCTCTCTCTCTATATATATATATATATATATATATATATATATACACATATATATATATATGTGTGTGTGACTATGCCTTTCAAATAAATAAACAGTAGCTTTTAATCATGCTAATGAACTCACAGAAAGAGAAATCAAAAAAAGAAATCCCATTCACAATAGAAACAAAAAACACAAATATTTAGGAATAAATTTAACCAAAGAAGTGAAAGATCTCTACAATGAAAATTATCATATATTGATGAAAGAAATCATCAAAGACACAATAAAGTGGAAACATATTCCTTGATCATGGATTGGAAGAAAAAATATCATTAAAATATCTATGCTACCTAAGGAGATCTAAAGGTTCAATCCAATCTCTATCAAAACACCAAGGATACTCTTTACAGAACTAGAAAAAAGCAACCCTAAAATTCATATGGAATCACAAAGACCAGAATAGCCAACATGATTCTGAACAAGAAAAATCAAGCCAGAAGCATCACACTACCTGACTTCAAAGCATACTACAAAAATAAAGTAATTAAAATAGGATGCTACTAGCATAAAAATCAATACATAGATCAATGGAACATAATAGAGAGCCCATAAATTTATCCACATACATAGGGTCAACTGATTTTTAACAAAAATGCTCAGATCATACAGTGGAGTAAAGATAATATCTTCAAAAAATGGTTCTGGCAAAACTGGATGTATATACGTAAATGAATGAAATTGAATCCATGTCTGTCACCAAACACAAAAATCAACTGAAGATGAATAAAAGACCTAAATATTAGACCTAAGACTATGAAGTCACTGGGAGAAAACATAGAGAAAACACTCCAAGACTTTGATGTAGGGGATGGCTTCTTGGCTAAGACCTTCAACACATAGGCAACCAAAGTAAAACAAAATAAATGGGACTATTCAAACTCAAAAGCTTTTGTACAGCAAAGGATATGATCAAGAGTAAGGAATATTCCAACAGAATAAGAAAAAATATTTGCAAACTACATATCCAACAAAGGATTACTATCTAGAAAGTATAAGCAACTTTAAAAACTCAACAACAGGGGCTGGTGCTGGTAAAACCTGCCGCCTGCAGTGTTGGCATCCCTTATGGGTGCTGGTTCGAGTCCAGGCTGCTCCACTTCCTACCCAGCTCTCTGCTCTAGCCTCGGAAAGCAGTGGAAGATGGCCCGAGCCCTTGGGCCCCTGTACCCGCGTGGGAGACCAGGAAGAAGCTCCTGGATCCTGGCTTAGGATTGGTGCAGCTCTCTGGCTGTTGCGGCCATCTGCGGAGTGAACCAACAAAAGGAAGACCTTTCTGTCTCTCTGCCTCTCCTTCTTTCTCTGTGTAACTCTGACTTTCAAGTAAAGTAAATAAATTAAAAAAAAAAAAAAACCTCCAGATTATGGGAATGGAAGGGGAGAGCGAGTGGGAAAGGGGAGGGTTGTGGGTGGGGGGGAAGTTGTTGTGGGGGAAGCCTTTGTAATCCATAAGCTGTACTTTGGAAATTTATATTCACTAAATAAAAAATAAAAATAAAAAAACAAAAAAAACAAAAAACAAAGTCAATTAGTATTCTAGGTATTGTAAACATTTCAGCAATGTTTGATATCATTTATGATACATACAAATAAAAAAAGATGTTTGATAAAAAAAAAAAACCTCAACAACAACAACAACAACAAAAGCAACAATCCAGTTAAGAATGTGGAAAGGACTTCAATAGATAGTTCTCTAGAGAAAAAATACAAGTTGCCAAAAAATATATTAAAAAAATGCTCAACATCATTAGCCATCAGGGAACTGAATATCAAAATCACAATGAGATATCATCTTATCCCAGTCAGAATGGCTAAAATCCAAAACACAGAGAGCAACAAATGCTGGTGAAAATGTGGAGAAATGGGAACATTTACATGTTGTTGGTGGGAATGTAAATTAATACAGCTGCTGCCACTGTGGAAAACATTGTAGAAATTTTTTTTTTCTTTTTTTAACATTTATTTAGTGAATATAAATTTTCAAAGTACAGTTTATGGATTACAATGGCTTCCCCCCCATAATTTCCCTCCCACTCGCACTCCTCCCATCTCCCACTCCCTCTTCCATTCCGTTCACAACAAGATTCATTTTCATTTATCTTTATATAAAGAAGATCGATTTAGTATATATTAAACAAAGATTTCATCAGTTTGCACCCACTCAGAAACACAAAGTGTAAAATGCTGTTTCAGTACCAGTTATAGCATTACTTCACATTGGACAACACATTAGGAGAGATCCCACATGAGAAGTAAGTACACAGTGACTCCTGTTGTTGACTTAACAATTTGACACTCTTGTTTATGGCGTCAGTAATCTCCCTAGGCTCTAGTCATGAGTTTCCAAGGCTATGGAAGCCTTTAGAGTTTGCCAACTTTGATCTTATTCAGACAGGGTCATAGTCAAAGTGGAAGTTCTCTTCTCCCTTCAGAGAAAGGTACCTCCTTCTTTGATGGCCCCATTTTTTCCACTGGGATCTCACTCACAGAGATCTTTCATTTAGGTCTATTTCTTCTTCTTCATTTTTTTTTTCCAGAGTGACTTGGCTTTCCATGCCTAAAATACTCTCATGGGCTCTTCAGCCAGATCCAAATGCCTTAAGACTGATTCTGAGGCCAGAGTGCTACTTAGGACATCTGCCATTCTATGAGTCTGCTGTGTATCCCACTTCCCATGTTGGATCATTCTCTGCCTTTTTGATTCTTTCAGTTAATATTAGCAGACACTTGTCTTGTTTGTGTGATCCCTTTGACTCTTAGACCTATCAGTGTGATCAATTGTGAACTGAAGTTGATCACTTGGACTAGTGAGATGGCATTGGTACATTTCACCTTGATGGGATTATATTGGAATCCCCTGGCACATTTCTAACTCCATCATTTGGGGCAAGTCTGATTGAGCATGTCCCAAATTGTACATCTCCTCCCTCTCTTATTCCCACTCTTAAATTTAACAGGGATCACTTTTCAGTTAAAATTTCAACATCTAAGAATAATTGTGTGTTAATTACAGAGTTCAGCCAATAGTACTAAAACAAAAAAAATACTAAAAAGGATAAAGTATTACATTGTACATCAACAGTCAGGACAAGGGCTGATCAAGTCACTGTTTCTTATAGTGTCCATTACACTTCAACAGGTTTCCCCTTTTTTATTGCAGCTCAATTCACAATAGCTAAGACCTGGAACCAACCAAAATGCCCATAAACAGTAGACTGGATAAAGAAATTATGGGACATGTACTCTATAGAATACCATACAGCAGTCAAAAATAATGAAATCCAGTCATTTGCAACAAAATGGAGGAATCTGGAAAACATCATGCTGAGTGAAATAAGCCTGTCGCAGAAGGACAAATATCATATGTTCTCCCTGATCTCTGACAACTGAGCATTGTAGAAATTTCTTAAAGAACTGTAAAAAGATTTGTCATATGGTCCAGCACTACTGGGTAAAAACCTCAATAGACATTTTTCGAAAGAGGAAATCCAAATGGCCAACAGACGCATGGAAAAATGTTCAAGATCACTAGCAATCAGAGAAATGCAAATCAAAACCACAATGAGGTTTCACCTCACCCCGGTGAGAATGGCTCACATTCAGAAATCTACCAACAATAGATGCTGGAGAGGATATGGGGAAAAAGGGACACTAACCCACTGTTGGTGGGAATGCAAACTGGTTAAGCCACTATCGAAGTCAGTCTGGGGATTCCTCAGAAACCTGAACATAACCCTACCATACAACCCAGCCATCCCACTCCTTGGAATTTACCCAAAGGAAATTAATTTGGCAAACAAAAAAGCCATCTGCACATTAATGTTTATTGCAGCTCAATTCACAATAGGTAAGACCTGGAACCAATCCAAATGCCCATCAACAGTAGACTGGATAAAGAAATTATGGGACATGTACTCCTTAGAATACTATACAGCAGTAAGGAACAATGAAACCCGGTCATTTGCAACAAGATGGAGGAATCTGGAAAACATCGTGCTGAGTGAATTAAGCCAGTCCCAAAGAGACAAATATCATTTGTTTTCCCTGATCGACGACAACTGAGCACCAGAGGGAAAACCTGTTGAAGTGAAATGGACACTATAAGAAACAATGACCTGATCAGCTCTTGTCCTGACTCTAGATGTACAATGTAATACTTTATCCTTTTTAGTATTTGTTGTTGTTGTTGTTGTTCTAGTACTAGTGGTTGGACTCTGTAATTAACACACAATTATTCTTAGGTGTTTAAATTTTAACTGAAAAGTGATCCCTGTTAAATTTAAGAGTGGGAAAAAGAGAGGGAGGAGATGTACAATTTGGGACATGCACAATCAGACTTGCCCCAAATGATGGAGTTAGAAATGTGCCAGGGGATTCCAATACAATCCCATCAAGGTGAAATGTACCAATGCCATCTCACTAGTCCAAGTGATCAATTTCAGTTCACAATCAATGTCTCTGATAAGTCTAAGAATCAAAGGGATCACACAAACAAGACAAGTGTCTGCTAATACTAACTGATAGAATCAAAAAGGGAGAGAAAGATCCAACATGGGAAGTGGGATACACAGCAGACTCATAGAATGTCAGACGTCCTAAATAACACTCTGGCCTCAGAATCAGCCCTTAAGGCATTCGGATCTGGCTGAAGAGCCCATGAGAGTATTTTAGGCATGGAAAGCCAAGTCACTCTGGAAAAAAAAAAAGAAGAAAAGAAGAAGACCTAAATGAAAGATCTCTGTTAGTGAGATCCCAGTGGAAAAAATGGGGCCATCAAAGAAGGAGGTTCCTTTCTCTGAAGGGAGAAGAGAACTTCCACTTTGACTATGACCCTATCGGAATAAGATCAAAGTCAGCGAACCCTAAAGGCTTCCATAGCCTTGGCAACTCGTGACTAGAGCCTAGGGAGATTACTGATGCCATGAACAGGAGTGTCAAATTGTTAAGTCAACAACAGAAGTCACTGTGTACTTACTTCTCATGTGGGATCTGTCCTTAATGTGTTGTCCAATGTGAAGTGGTGCTATAACTAGTACTGAAACAGTATTTTTACACTTTGTGTTTCTGCGTGGGTACAAACTGATGAGATCTTTACTAATTATATACTGAATCGATCTTCTGTATATAAAGATAATTGGAAATGAAAAAAAAAACCTGGTGTTAATTGGAAATGGCATAAAAAATTAATTAATTTTTTAAAAAAATATTATGTAGGATCTCTGTCTTCAATGTGCTCTACACTCTTATTTAACGCTATAACTAGTACTCCAACAGTATTTTTTTTCACTTTGTGTTGCTATATGGGGGCAAATTGTTGAAATCGTTACCTAATATATACTAAACTGATCTTTTGTATATAAAGAGAATTGAAAATGAATCATGATGTGATTGGAATGGGAGAGGGATCAGGAAAGGGGAGGGTTGTGGGTGGGAGGGAAGTTTTGGGAGGGGGAAGCCATTGTAACCCATAAGCTGTACTTTGGAAATTTATATTCATTAAATAAAAGTTTAATATAAAAAAAACCAAAGGCTTGAACACAATGAATCAAAGAGATAACCTGTATCACCATGTTTATAACAGCACTTCACAATAGCCAAAATTTGGAATCAACCAAGGTGTCCACAATCAGATTATTGGATGTAGAAAATATGGCATATATACACAATGGAATGTTATTCAGCTATAAAAAAGAATAAAATTCTACTATTTGTTGCAAAATGGATGCACCTGAGGGACATTATGTTGAGTGAAATAAGCCAGACCCAGAAAGACAAATACCACATGTTCTCCCTTATACGTGGAGCTAATTCTTAAAAAAAAAAAAAAGAAAAAAAGAAGAAAGAAACAGAAAAAAGAAACATCTTAGTGTAGGCTGGCACCATGGCTCACTAGGCTAATCCTTGGCCTACGGTGCCAACACCCCCGGTTCTAGTCCTGGTTGCTCCTCTTCCAGGCCAGCTCTCTGCTGTGGCCCAGGAAGAAAGTGGAGGATGGCCCAAGTGCTTTGGCGCTGCACCCACATGGGAGACCAGGAGAAGCACCTGGCTCCTGGCTTCGGATTGGCACAGCGCTCTGGCTGCAGTGCGCTGGCCATAGCAGCCGTTTGTGGGGTGAACCAACGGAAAAGGAAGACCTTTCTCTTTGTCTCTCTCTCTCACTAACTCTGCCTGTCAAAAAAAAAAAAAAAAAAAAAAAAAAAGAAAGAAAGAAAGAAACATCTTAGTATATTATATAACTTATGTTACATAATTTGTAAAACTTTGTTTTACACCTTTTTCAAACCAATGAATAACATGTTATACTGTAGTAGTTTAATGAACTCTGATCAATTTAAAATTTACTGTATATGGCTAAAATGCTAATTTTTGCATTCTGTTGTTGCTTATAGCCTACTGAACCATAGTCTTTTTGTTTTTCACTTGTTAAATTTCTTTTTTCTGTGAAGTATTAAGTCTTTCTACAGTAATATAATTTTAAAATTTGTCATCTTTAAAAACTATATAAAAAGAAAAAAGGGAGAAGGCTAGAGGGTTGAGGGAGGGTGAGGAGGGGAAGGAATGAGAAAGAGAATATCATTATGTTCTTGAAATTGTATCTACAAATCACACTGAATCTGTTAAAACCTTATTAAAAGTTAAAATAATTAAGAATAAATAGTTTTTTAGCCAAGAAAATGCAAAAAATAAATAGATCTTTTCTCTTTATACAAGCTTTCTCTTAGAATTCTCTATTCTTTAATACATAATTTTCATGCCTAAGAACTAAGGGACATTAATTGACAGCTAGAAAAACTTTTGTCTTCTCTGAGTGAAGCTCAAGGTGATGCTTAACAATCAGTAGGCATTATTTACTGGAAAATTGCAATGGAATTCCAATGGCATCACATATTATATTCACATTAAAGTCAAATGAGCTCATTGTGATTAATGTAACTACAGTGAATGCAAAAGAAATTAATAGCAATTATCTACTCATTGTAAAGGGTGTCTGATAATTAGTGCTATTACCCAAAAAGGTACATTTCAAGCAATTATCATCATGCATTCATTTGATACTATTACAATGCTGCTCAAGATGAGTTCATTTGGCAATCACACAAGCAGAATACATGCGTCTGCTAAGTCTGTGATCTCAGGTTCAAGCAAAGAACAATTCATTAAGTTTTTCTATTCTATTTAAGTATCCGTAAAACACAATTCTCTTTCCTGAATATATGAGGGTATTTCAAAAAATGAAATTAAGGTATAGATTTATTTTTACACAAAAACTTTTGAAACCCAAAGTTTTTTCATAATATACATTTTCCACTTCTGAAGATCGTCAGTATTTTTTCAAAATGGTGTCCTCAGAAAAGGTATATTTGACCAATTTTAGTGCAAGCCTTTTTTTTAAAGATTTTATTTATTTTACTTGAAAGTCAGAGTTACACAGAGAGAGGAGAGGCAGAGACAAAGACAGAGGTCTTCCACCCGATGGTTCACTCCCCAGTTGGCCACAATGACCAGAGCTGCACCGATCCGAAGCCAGGAGCCAGGAGCCAGGAGCTTCTTCCGGGTCTCCCATGTGGGTTGCAGGGACCCAAAGACTTGGGCAAGCCTTTTTATAGTTATATTGCAAAATTTACAAATTAAGACATAAAAGCTAGGAAAAAACTCTAAAGTATTCAAATACTTTATCTTTGATTTGCATTCATACATAGTTCTGTGTAATGCTATATAACAGCATAAGCATTAATAATGTGGGAAAATATGAAGAAAATGAATATGTATAAAACATGTAATGATAAGTGTGTTCATTGCATGTGTGTATTTTTTAAAGATTTATTTATTTAAAAAACAGAGTAACAGAGAGAAGGGGAGAAACAGAGAAGAATCTTTAATTCTTTGTTTCACACTCCAAATGGCTACAATGGCCAGCTGAAACCAGAATCCAACAGCTTCTTCCAGATCTTTTAATTGGGTGCAGGGGCCCAAGTATTTAGGCCAACTTCTGTGTTTTCTCAGGCACACCAGCAGGGAGCTGTACTGGAAGTGGAGCAACAGGGACATCCCGTAGGGGACGTTGGTCCCTGGAGGCGGCTCAACCTGTTACACAATAATGTCCGCTCCACAATCTGAGATCATGTGTTTGTAAAGCTGGGAAATTGTTCTCTCTTTTTTTCAAATTTGACCAAGATAATGGTTGAATACAGTAGTTAGTTCACCTTATTCACATTGTAAGTCTCATGATTTCATTTACCTCTTGTCACGATCCAAAACTTCAAACTGGAAATTTCTAGCAATAAAACAATTCATCAGTTTTAAACCTTCTGAGTACTGTGATGAAATCAGGTTCAAACCACCAGGAACACCCTTTTGTCCAGTGTGTCTACACTGTAGTCACTACCTCCTGTGACTCACTTAGTAATCTTACTGTATCATGTGCTGCAGTGTGGTATGCTTGTGATCCAGTTATCTTTATGCAGCAGCCTAATGTTGAATCATTCACTTCACTTCATTCCATCGTGTAAACATTGTATTATCTCACATGATCTCAAGAAGGGTGAGGACAATTCAATGATACTTAGAAAGACAGACTGTATTCACTTAATTAATACCTTACTATGCCCAATTTATAAATCAAACTTTATTGTAGCTCTTGTGTCTAGGAAAAAAACATCGCATCAGGTTCAATACCAGCCAAGGTTTCACATACCTACTGGAGACTTGAAATGCACCTGCTTGGGTAAGCTATATAACTATCATCTCCTTTCAATTAGATAAAATGAGGCAGATGCTAAAGGCAAATATTTTTTTTCTGATTTATTGTAGCTAATATATAGAGTACAAAAAATACTTAACATATATGAGTAAAATTGATACCTTCTAATATGACTAATGTATAGCCCTTGTCTATATTCCTTTGGAACAGTGGTTTTTCTATTTTTTACTTCTTGAGCTATCTATTTAGTAGAACACTAAACCTCTGATTAAAAAGGAAATTAAAAGTATATTATCATAAAAATTAAAAGAAAAAAGAAATGGAGGGAGAAACTATAATTATATTCTTAGAATTGTATCTGTAAAATACAAGAAATCTGTTTTATTTATATTAATAAAATTACATTAAACGTTTTTGCTGTGATAAAATAACCTAAGATGAAATCCTCTCTAAAAGTAGATGAAACATACCCTTAACTAAATACATACTGCACAGTAGATCTCTAGAACATCATTAGGTAAATTTTAATTTGACAAAAGTTTTTTTTTTTTTTTCATTTTTTGGCCTAACACCAGATTTTCTTAGTGGGATGTTTATGTTAAAAGAAAAAAAAAGATTGTAATTTTTTTTTTTGACAGGCAGAGTGGACAGTGAGAGAGAGAGAGACAGAGAGAAAGGTCTTCCTTTTCTGTTGGTTCACCCCCCAATGGCAGCTCCGGTGGCGCACTGTGGCCGGTGCACTGCGCTGATCTGAAGCCAGGAGCCAGGTACCTCTCCTGGTCTCCCATGCAGGCGCAGGGCCCAAGCACTTGGGTCATCCTCCATTGCCTTCCCAGGCCACAGCAGAGAGCTGGACTGGAAGAGGGGCAACCGGGACAGAATCCAGCGCCCCAACCAGGACTAGAACCCGTGGTGCCAGCGCCAACAGGTGGAGGATTAGCCTAGTGAGCCACGGTGCTGGCCCAGATTGTAATTTTTAATCAATTCAATCACCTATGAATCATGAAAGGCAAGAAGTAAAGCATGAACATCTTTTAAAAAGTACAGTTCTGGGTCCAGCAGGTAGACTAGTGGTTAAGACGGCAATCAAGATATCCACGTCCCATATCAGAGAACCTGGGTTCAATTCTGGGCTCCAGCTGCTGAGGTCAGCTTACTGCTGGTACTGATCCTGGGAAGCAGTGGTGATGACAAGTAATTAGATTCCTTCCAAGTGTGAGGGAGCCCAGGATTGAGTTCCCAGCTCTTGGATATTGCCCTAGCCCAGTCCTTGCCCTTGTGGGTGTTTGAGGGGTAAGCCAGAGGTGGGACTTTTGTGGAGTGGCTGAGTCCAGATTGTTTTCTGTAATTCCAAAAAGAATTTTAGTATGAATTAGATAAAGTTCAGCAGAGAAGCAAGATTTACATATTTGCAAAACAAGGGTAGTAGCTTATGATTGAGCATGGGCAAGCACAAGAAAGAAGTGAGCTCAACAAAGTGAGCTTCCCTTAATATGATCTGGAGGCGTAGGTGGTCCTGTCTGGAAGAGGCTTAGTTGAACAAAGACATTGTTTGGGTTGGAAGTTGCCTGCTGCCCATTTCCTTCCCTTTTTTAGAAGTATCATGGAGTCTGGTGCATGATGGATGTAGGAGTGTCAGCCATAACTTTATTACAATGACGCTGTAGTGAACTAAAGGTCACAGTGGGATACAGCTTGAAGCTATAGTATATATTTTCAGTTGATGCTGGTTCTAAGAAGCAAAATGTGCAGAAGTTATGATAGTTTCCACTATGTGGAAGGGGGTGGGGCACACAGAAGGAGGGGGTTCAGGCAGGGCAGGGAAGAGGGCTTTGCAGTGATGTGAGGAAGGTATGAGGTCTGCATGGTGCACAGAAGAAAGGTGGTGTGGACAGCATGGGTGGGTCTACAGTCCAATGCCAGCAAACCTCAGCTCCTCCTTGTTAACCACCTCCTTGCCTACATCAGCCCCCCCCCCCCCCCGTGTGTGTGTGTGTGTGTGTGTGTGTTTGTGTTTTTTCTTTAGGACTCTCAATAAACAAGTTAGTAATAGTTTAAAAATAAATTCCTAAGATTTACAAGATTTAGCATCCCTCACAAAGTCCCTCTTTGTGGGCTGTTATCACAAGTGAATTGTGGCTGTCCCATTTTGCTTTTCTCAACTTATTATTGACAAAAGAGACAATTCAGTGGCACAAAACAGACCTTTTTTGCTGAGTCACTTCACTCTTTGGCACAATATTGTCTCTGAATGTGGCATAGTTATCGCTACCTCATTTGAAAACTTCTGATGTCTTTTATACCAGCGATATACCTAACACAATTCTGTACTCACTAAGATGCTCTATTTGACCTCATTTTATATGACGAATTTGTTGTCTTTTAGCAGAAAGAACATTAATAGTTGAATTTCCCTGTAAACTTCTTTGGAGTAGAAAAAAACGTAAAAGAAAATGTCCCATGGCAAAATTAAATTTTATCTATTTATGTATTGTAACAGCTGCTGAAGACAGAGTTAATTGGGTAAATTTTTAAGGGAGTGGGAACAGGAATAGAGACTTTTAAAAAATTAATAAATTTCTGTCACCATCAATGTAAAATCAACTGCATTTTAAACTTCCTATTGGAAGGAATTGATGGCAGTGAATTAGTGCTGCTTCTTACCTGTTTTCACTTAGTCTGCTGCAAAAACACAATACTGAATAATACATACAGTGTGAAATCCTGCAGAATCTGGATTGAACAATGAACTGTAGGTTCAGGCTGACAGCCATTTCCCCTGCGTTCTGATGACCCTCTGGCAATCATAACCTGCCTCGGTGTTATCACCAGAGAAAATGTAATAGTTGGTCCTATATCAGAAGGTTTTTTTTAAGAAATAGAGCGATATTTCCTGTCTATTGATTCACTCTCCAAATGTTTGCAACAGCACAGACTGGGCCAGGTGAAGCCAGGAACTGAGAACTCAGTCCAGGTCTTCCCTGTAGGTAGCAGGGATCCAACTACTTGTGCCACCACCTTCGACCTTCCACAGTCCACACCAGCAGGTGCCAGGTTTCAAATTCAGGCATTCTGATATGAGATGTTGGCAGCCTTTTTTTTTTTTTTTTTTTTTTTTTTTTGACAGGCAGAGTTAGACAGTGAGATAGAGACACAGAGAAAGGTCTCCCCTTCCATTGGTTCACCCTCCAAATGGCCACTATGGCCGGCACGCTACGCTGATCTGAAGCCAGGAGCCAGGCACGTTCTCCTTGTTCCCAGGCGGGTGCAGGGCCCAAGCTCTTCGGCCATCCTCCACTGCCTTCCCGGCCCATAGCAGAGAGCTGGACTGGAAGAGGAGCAACCGGGACAGAATCCAGCGCCCCAACCAGGACTAGAACCCAGGGTGCCAGTGCCGCAGGCTGAGGATTAGCCAACTGAGCCGCAGCGCTGGTATACTGATCAGCCTCTTAACCTCTAGGCCAAACACCACCTCATTTAGGTTTCTGTTACATACTAAAATCCAAACTTGGGACAGTTTGTAACACATACTACTTTGACTAGCTTAATTCCAATGAGACCTGAAATAGTTATAATTTGAAACGTTGCAGTGGGTTTGCCAAACTCTGACCTCTGTGTGGGTTAGCATTTCACGCATCTTAATGATGCTTCAGACTGATCACTTCAGAGGTGCTGCTATTAATCTAAACAATCACGAAACTGAAGGCTAGGAAAAACCTATATGAAGAAAGAATTTTCTGAAAAATATATAAATGTAAAGAATCGGCCAGTGCATCAGCTCACTAGGTTAATCCTCCGCCTGCGGCGCCTGCACACCAGGTTCTAGTCCTGGTCGGGACTCCGGATTCTGTCCCGGTTGCTCCTCTTCCAGTCCAGTTCTCTGCTGTGGCCTGGGAAGGCAGTGGAGGATGGCCCAAGTGCTTGGGCCCTGCGCCTGCATGGGAGACCAGGAGAGATACCTGGCTCCTGGCTTCGGATCAGCGCAGCGCGCCAGCCGCAACGGCCATTGGAGGGTGAACCAATTAGGTAGAGGAAGACCTTTCTCTCTGTCTCTCTCTCTCTCACTGTCCACACTGCCTGTCAAAAAAAAAAAAAGAATCGAAGTTATAATCCTTCTATTCTCCAATGTCCAATTGTAGTTCCAGCTTCACCTGAGCATTTTCTTATATCAAATTGAGGGTGGTATCTCTGAAAGTCTACATTTCCTGAACAGCACACTTATTGTCCTTAGATATGTGAATTTCCTCAGGGACTTCTTTCTGCTCTGAGTATCTTCCATCTTCCACATCTCCTGCACAGCCAACAGGCAAAAGAAGCAGGGTTAAAATTCATATAAATGGGTTTTTAATCATGTGGGTATGTGTGTTATGTATATTGTACAATTATTGAGCAAAATACTCTACAAGTAGATATACATCCCAATACATATAGTGTATTCCACTATATATCACTTTCGTGCAACTGCCAGCAAGTATTATAATGGGTGTAAAAATTGGGATTAAAGAAAAGGTGCATTTTTTGTGAACTCTTTGAAGATCCCTCATGTACTATACACACACACAAACACAGCTATGGAGGACCTTCATGGAACCTTTGAATTTACAGGAACAACTTGAAAAACAGATGTCAAGTATATCAGGACATCTGATTAGGTTATATGGGCTATATGATTCAGCCATTGTGTGAACACAGTCATAGATAATGTCAACAAATGAATGCAGCTAAACTTCAATAAAACTTTATTTATAAAGACATGCTGCCAAGTGTATATAAAAATATGTATTCCCGACATCTCACTTATGACAGTATTACAGTAGGTACTGGGAAAATTGTGATGGTACTTTCAGATTATCACAAGGTTGTCTCTACAAAAGGTTCCACTAAAACGGTGGCATTTGACTAAAATCTGTCAGAAGTAAACCAGTCAGCCTAGACTTTATTCTGGAGTCCAGAATCCAAGCAGAGGTAGGGGCTTAGAAGGTAGCCCTGAGGGGTGAGTATGTCTTGCTCATATTTGGAAGAGGAGGGAGGCCAACATGAATGGAGTTTGGAGAAGAGAAACTGGGGACACAGTTATGAGGGGCCAACCACCATTTTTATTTTGAATTTTTTCCTGGGTGAGAAAGAAAACCCCTAAATGGATATGAATTAAACAGATATCAGATATGAGCTTCTTTTCCTTTATCCTGTTACATTTTCAAATATGCATTATGATTCATTCTAATGGCTCTCTGTGCATGACACAACACGTTAGCTTGTGGTTACCAGCTGCCACAGAACCCTGCCAAGGATTTAACTATATGTGACCCAACACTCAAATGCATGCAAGGTACTCTGTCTGTTTGCCCCTCAAGGGGCTGCAACTATGATATGCTCACATTTACACTCTTTTTTTTTAAACTTATTTGTCTAACATTGGTGTTTATATGTAGTGAGGAAAAGCTTAATATAATCTGAAACATTGAATGTGTTTATGGATTCTTGAATGTCTTTCAGTTATTGTGAAGTGTTCCTTTTTTATCACTTTATCTCAGGATAATTTTAAATTTACAAAGCAAAATGTGTTACATAGTAATATAAAGAGTTTCCATATACTCCTCAGTCCATTTTCCCTGTTAACAGTTCATAGTAACATATTTGTCACGACTAGTGGTCCACACCCAGCTACTGCTATTTTTCTTTTCTGATTGGTGTGGAAGACCAATATATTGTATGTGGACACAATATATGAACATTAATTCTGATGGGAATTCAGGATTCGGAAGTACATAGGAATACTATAGACTTCTTGTGGTTGATAAGGTACATTGTGGGGCGGCGCTGTGGCTCACTTGGCTAATCCTCCGCCTGTGGTGTTGGCATCCCTATGGGCGCCAGGTTCTAGTCCTGGTTGTTCCTCTTCCAGTCTAGCTCTCTGCTGTGGCCCTGGGAGGGCAGTGGAGGATGGCCCAAGTGCTTGGGCCCCTGCACCCGCATGGGAGACCAGGAAGAAGCTCCTGGCTCCTGGTTTCAGGACAGCGCAGCGCCGGCTGTAGCAGCCATTTGGGGAGTGAACCAACGGAAGGAAGACCTTTCTCTCTGTCTCTCTCTCTCACTCGCTGTCTATAACTCTACCTGTCAAAATAATAAATAAATAAATAAATAAATAAATAAACAAATTTTAAAAGATAACGTACATTGCATCAATGAGGATCATTTTTGAACATCTGACAGATGTGAGGAAACAAAAGTCTTCAGAATATTTTATTTGCCCTGTGTGATTACACTTTTTAAAAATTTATTTAAGTTATGCAAGCTTCATGTATTTCATATGTACAGATTTAGGAACATAGTAATCCATCCCACCCTAGCCTCCCTCTCCACCATGTTCTAACCCTTCTTTCTCCTCCCTCTCCTACTCCTACTCTTAATTTCTACAATGATCTGCTTTCAATTTACTTAATGATCATAAAGGTAACCCTATACTAAATAAAAGAGTTTAACAAATAATATAAAGAAAAAAAACTAATATTCCTCAATAGAAGAGACAAGGACTGTAATCAAGCATCAAATAGATATGGAGACCAATGGAACAAAATAGAAAAACCAGAAATTAATCCATGCATCTACAACCAACTTATCTTTAACAAAGGAGCTAAAATCAATCCCTGGAGCAAGGACAGTCTCTTCAATGAATAGTGCTTTGAAAACTGGATCTCTGCTTTCAGAAGTATGAAACTAGTCCCCTACATTACACCTTATACAAAAATCCACTCAAAATAGATCAAAGACATAAGTCAATGACCTGATATCAAATTATTAGAGGACATTGAGGAAATTGTGTGAGACACTAGCATAGGCAAAGACTTTTTGGAAAAGATCCCAGAAGCACAGACAATCAAAGTCAAAATTGATTAGTGGGATTACATTAAATTGAGAAGCTTCTGCTCTGCAAAAGAGACACAGCAAAATGAAGTGGCAGCTGACAGAATGGGAGAAAATATTTGCAAACTATGCAAATGATAAAAGGTTAATATCAAGAATCCATAAAGAGCTTAATAAAGTCAACAATAATAAAACAAACAATCCAGTTAAGTAATGGGCAAAGGACTTGAACAAGCAATTTTCAAAAGAGGAAATTCAAATGGCCAACAGACACTTGAAAAATCTTCAGGATCATTAGCCATCTCAGAAATGTAAATCAAAATCACAATGAGGTTTCACCTCACTCCAGCTAGAATGGCTCTCATACAGAAATAAACAAACAACAAATACTGGAGAGGATATGGGAAAAAGGTGCAGCCACTATGGAATACATTAGGGAGATTGCTCAGAAACAGAATACAATATGACCCAGCCATCCAATTCCTGGCAATTTACCCAAACCAAAAGAAATCAGCATATGAAAGGGTTATCTGTATCCCCAGGTTTATTGTAGTTCAATTCAAAGTAGCTAAGATATAGAATCAACCCAGATGTCCCTCACTTCGGCTGGATAAAGAAATTGTGGTATATGCTATGGAATTCTACTCAGCTATAAAAAAAAAAAACAAAAACAAAAACAAAAAAAAACAGATGAAATCCTGTCTTTTGCAACAAAACTGATGCAACTCGAAACCATTATACATTTAAATACAGTTATGATGTAGAAATTCAATTTGATAATACAGCAAATCATTTGACATAATATGTTTTATTTCTTTTTATGTCATTATTTGTGTTATTTTCTTAATGATTTGGTTAATCACATTTGGCTCAAGAATTTGGGAACTTATTTTCAAATGTTTTCAAAGTTTTATAGTAGTTTTCATTTCTCAGTGTAATGCCCACATATTTCTACTTTAAATATCACAAACCAATATATTTTAATAATGTCCCAGTCCTTATCCCCATTTTGATTTATTGGTCAAAACAAAAGCACAGAACTATTTTTTCAGATCTATCATGAAAGGATATCATTTTTATATACATGATATAGTAATAAATGCTAACATGGATGTGCGGAAAGGGAAACTCTTATATACCATTAATCGGAATGTGAATTACTGAAACCTCTATGAAAACAGTATGAAAACTTCATTAAAAACTAGAATCAGAACTGCCAAATGGCCCAGCAATTCTACTACTGTGTATCTACCCAAAAGACATGAACACATTGTATTAGAGAGATATTCGCTCTGGCAAAGAGATATTGTAGCACTGTTCACAATAGTCATGATATAGAATCATCCAAAGTGTCCATTATCAAATGAATAAAGACAGTGTTATATCTATAAACAATGGAATGCTACTCAGCCATAAAAGTAATGAAATATTATCATTTGGGGATAAATAGATGGAACTTGAAGGCTTCATGATGAGTGAAATAAGCCAGGAACAGCAGGTCAACTACAACATATTGTCTGTCATGTGTGGGAGCTGAAAAAAATTAAATCTGAACATAGAATATTTATTCCTGGAGACTGGGAATGGTGGGAGGGATGAAAGGAGATTAGATTTTTAAAAAAGGGAAACTTGTGTGGATTATTAATAATGACAAATAAACTAATACCAAATTTTTTTTTAATTCTCAAACATTTGTATTAATAGCATTTTCCATTATAGAAACTTAAAATTTGGTACCACGTCACATCTTGACAGTACTTCTAATATAATCCAAATAGCCTGATTAGTTGGTGTTCTATAAGATGGGAGACATAGGTCCTTCGATTTTTTCAGTTGGGCCCAAACTGGAAAAACCAAAGTCCAAGATTTACTGGAAATTTTAGAGACCAGATTGTTTGAAACTTTGATTTTTTGAATGCCTGTCAAGAATGCCAAGAAGGCTCAAAATCCAAAATATCTGGTTGAGATAAGATTCTTTAAAATCATGACATAACATAGACCAAATTTGATCATTGTTACAAGGTGATTATTCAAATCTTTGAAAATAAGCACATATTTAAATAACCCATAGCTCTTAACAAAAATTCAGCTGTTTTTGAACAATTAGAATTTAACAGACATCAAGAGAACATAATAGATTACTTTAACACATTGATTTAACAGAGCATCAGATTTTAATTCTATGTCAAAGAGAAATTGAGCTTCCTGTGATCTTTTGCTGTGAGGTTTCCTTCCTTTACCTTCTTTCGTATTGATGACCATGTTTCTGTGTTTCTGTGTGTAACACATCTTTAAGCATCTTTTGCAGGGCAGGACGAGTGGCAACAAATTCTTTCAATTTCTGTTTGCTATGAAAAGTCTTAATTTCACCTTTATTCACAAATGTGAGCTTTGCAGGATATATTATTCTGGGCTGGCAATTTTTCTCTCTTAGTACCTGGGCTATGTCTCGCCATTCTCTTCTGGCTTGTAGGGTTTCTGATGAGAAGTCTGCTGTGAGTCTAATTGGAGATCCTCTAAGAGTAATCTGGCGTTTCTCTCTTGCACATTTTAGAATCTTTTCTTTATATTTCACTGTGGTGGGTTTGATTACAACATGTCTTGGTGAGGATCTCTTTTGGTCATGTTTATTAGGGGTTCTATAAGCTTCCTGTACTAAGATGCCTCTTTCCTTCTCCAAACCTGGGAAATTTTCTGCTAGTATCTCACTGAAAATGCCTTCTAATCCTTTCTCCCTCTCCATGCCTTCAGGAACTCCTAGAACCCAAATGTTAGGTGTTTTAATAGTATCCTGTAGATTCCCGACAATATTTTTTAGATTTCTAATTTCCTCTTCTTTTCTTTGGTTTGCCTGTTTCCTTTCCTGTTCTCTGTCTTCTAAGTCTGATATTCTCTCTTCTGCTTCACCCTTTCTGTTTTTAAGGCTCTCTAATGTGTTTGTCATTTGATCTATTGAATTCTTCATTTCATTATGATTTCTTGTCACTATCACAGTTTCTTGTTCCACTAGTTGTTTCATTTCATTTTGATTCCTCCTTAATATTTCGTTTTCACGGGAGAGATTTTCTATCTTGTCCATTAAGGATTTCTGTAGTTCAAAAATTTGTTTTTGAGAACTTCTTAATGTTCTTATCAATTTTTTGAGATCCGCTTCTTGCATTTCTTCTATCTCATCATCTTCATAGTCTTGAATTGGGGTGTCTTTTTCATTTGGGGGCGTCATAGTGTCTTCCTTGTTCTTGTTAGCTTGGTTTTTGCGTTTGTTGTTTGGCATGTTGGAGATATTTGGTTTCTTCACTGTGGTGTTTTTCTTGTTACACTATGGCTCTATATTAAGTGGACTGTCTGCTTTCGGTGGAGCCTTAGAGGCTTGAGATGAGTGTGGACTGAGAGCTGTGTTTGGTTCCTCAGGGTTGAGGGTGTGTCAAGGATGACACTCCCAGGTTAGGCGTGGTAAATCTCTCTTTCTTTCTTTTTTTTTTTTTTTTGATTCAAAAGGGAAGTAATTCCACACAGCTGAACGTAATTGGAGGTAGTTAGCAGGCAAATGATATACCCACAGGAGCCAGAGATCGGAAGCTCTTTCCCAAGGACCACACAGGGAATCTCTGCTGCCCTCAGCGTGGGCTCCAATTCTCCTGCAGTCTCCCACTGGGTTGCCAAGTTAGATGCTAATCTCCTGTTATTTCACCCCTCCTCCCAGAGTCAGGTTTTTCTGCTAGGCTCAGGGCCGGTGCAGACCTGAGGTCGCCCTGCTTATGACGTATGTCCAAAATGGCGCCTGCTCTTTGTCTTGCTCGCCTTTGAGGGGTGAGCGGAGAGAGAGAAACTCATGTCTGTATCGGTCACTTTTTTTTTTTCCTCTCTTCTAGTTAGCCTGGTGAAATTTTCCCCACGGAGTTTCAAGCCTCGTTCCCTCTAATCTCCTCTTTCCGCTTGCCTGCTGGTGTCTCGGGCTATTGAGGTTCGGCTCACCTTGTGTTCCAGTGCTGGTGTGTTGATTCTGCCGCTGGTGTCCCAAACTTGGGCTCCCACGCTCTCCACGCAGGTCCACTGTCAATCACTAGTTCCGGAAGAGTTTCCTCTGCTGTTTCTTCCCCTACCCTTCCTTGACCCTGCAGTATCTCCACTTTTATTAACCTGTGTCTTCCCGAACTTTCAGTGTGCTCCCTTCCTATTCCACCATCTTGCCATAGTCTTCCTAATACCAAATCTTAATATTGGGAAGCTGGGTGGGGTTTATGGGAACTATATACTAATTCATAATTTTTTGTAGCTTTAAAAATATTCTGAAATAAAACTTTAAAATAAAATTTAAGTCATGCAGTTTTTTGATAACATGTGTGTTCCACAAATTATGAAAAACCTGTAGCAAAAAAATCTTTCCTCCAAAATTGAACAAACTTTTAATTTCATTTTTTCCATGCACTTCTTGAAATTTTCTCACTGATTTTCACATAGCTTAGCTCATGGTGTCATTGTTAAGTATAGTTATCCTAAACATTAAAATTAAAATAATTTAAAATATCAATAATAAAATTGATAAAATATTTCCAACTAACAATTTTAGAAATATTACAGGTTAATCCGAGGGAGCAAAATAATATTTCCATTGAGCATAATTATTATGATAACATTGACTTCTTTGAGTTGCTATAGGGTGTAAAGTCAATATATCACGTAAAATCATAGCATATCATTAGCCAAGACATATACACTCAAGATTATCATCTATGGTGATCATGTTGTTGATGAAAAACACATAACAAACAAAAATAGAAATTATTCTAAGTATGATTAAGACCATTGCTTATTCTCAGCTTTTTAACATTTTTGCTATGACTCCTTAATCTGTGTCTTTAGGGTAATTCTAATAATTTAGTAGGGAACCGCCAAAATTACTGTTTTGTTAATCATTGCTAATAAGAATGGAGAATTTTTCTAGATACCCCAGGAAATTATACTAATTAGAAATGTCTGAATTTGAGCATCTCCTTGGAGATTAATTTATTCATCGTAATCAGTTAATCACTTTTCTTTACATAATTAGACAGCTCTGGTAGAGGGGAAGACCCTTTATCTCTTAGAATGAAGAAGACTTTTTTAGCTGACAGGAGCGAAACTTGGAAGTCAGCATAAGACCTTCTTAGCATGTAGCATGCATAATTAGATACTGATTACTGCTGGTACCACTGATGTTCTAAGCAGAGAGAGACTTCCAGAAATATTTAGAAAGTTGATTCTGGAAATGTACAAGGGTCTTCTTAATGGGCAGTATTTTTATTTATGAATTATTCAATAAGTAACATTAATAGAGATATATTTTATAATCAGTCTCTACCACTTTCCTCATACAGGCTAAAAAGCAAGATCTCTCCAAATTATCTCTGAATGAGATATCATTACTATTATATTTTACTGGTTCTTCAATAGAAAAAAAAGAAGAAAAAATTAATATATTATTAGGGGTGCATGAATTTAATCAATTAGACAGTATACAAAAAAGAAGTGTGAGAAAAAAATCAACTGATTTAGCAAACAACAATTATGTTAATAGGATATCCATTATTTGTATGTGGGAGAAGATGAATCAGTGTTTTTTAACCTCAAAACTCTTTTTGGAAATTAACCATATATTAGAAAAAAATCCTCTCATAGAATTTCATTTGAAAGTCTACTAAAATATGTATTTCAGGAACAAAAGCAAATTCAGCCAGAAGTCTGTACTAAAAGCAAGAAGTATTGGGAATTATTTTTATTTATCTAATTATCTAGCAACAAAACAAAATAGGTAACACCTTTGGCTCACTCAGGATATAAAGTGATATGCTATTAAAATATTTTAAGAGCACAGCAAGTAAGTTTGGCAAAGGCAGGGATACCAATTATCTGAAAACATATATATTGATAAAGATAGGGGACCAGCATCATGGGATAGCAGGTTAAGCTGCTGACTGTGATGCTGACATCCCATATAGGCGCCAGAACAAGTCCCGGCTGTCTGTTTCCGATCCAGCTCTCTGCTATGGCAAGGAAAGCAGTGGAAGATGGCCCGAGTCCTTGGGGCCCTGCGCCAGCATGGGAAACCCAGAAGCTTGTGGCTTCTGGCTTCAGATTGGCGCAGTTCCAGCAGTTGCAGCCATCTGGGGAATAAACCAGCGGATAGAAGACCTCCCTCTCTCTCTCTCTCTCTCTGTCTCTCCTTCTCTCTCTGTGTAACTCTGACTTTCAAATAAATAAATATATCTTTTTTTAAAAAAAGATTGTAACTACAGACATAATAGACATTAAATTGAAATGTGGTTATAGTTGTTTATTAAACAATTTTAGATCTTTGATGAGGTAACAAAATTTGTTACAAGTGTCTAGTATAATGATCACTATAGACGGACACTCAACAAATGTTGAAAGAATTATATTAGCACAGAAATTAAGAAATATAAATAGTTTAATCATTATCATTTTGTCTGCATTTAGCATGTCTGACAATCAAGTTCTTAGAGTTCAAAATCAAATTCATATTCTAACTGCAGGTAGAAATATTCAGTAAGTCCAAATCATAAAGTTTTAGGAATGCATGTTAAAGAAAATAGTTTTAAAAAAGAGACTTCGGGCCGGCACCGTGGCTCAATAGGCTAATCCTCCGCCTTGCGGCGCCAGCACACCGGGTTCTAGTCCCGGTCGGGGCACCGATCCTGTCCCGGTTACCCCTCTTCCAGGCCAGCTCTCTGCTATGGCCCGGGAGTGCAGTGGAGGATGGCCCAAGTGCTTGGGCCCTGCACCCCATGGGAGACCAGGAGAAGAACCTGGCTCCTGCCATCAGATCAGCGCGGTGCACCGGCCGCAGCGTGCCAGCCGCGGTGGCCATTGGAGGGTGAACCAACGGCAAAGGAAGACCTTTCTCTCTGTCTGTCTCTCTCACTGTCCACTCTGCCTGTCAAAAATAAAATAAAAGTAAAAAAAAAAAAAAAAGAGAGAGACTTCGCCAATAAGATTCAAAAAAGTAATGTTTCTAGTTAAATATGTCACTTCTATAAACTGCTATATCCCCATGATTCATCAGCCTACAGTTTGCATTTTCACTTGACCCCAAATGAACTGTGAAAGTTCCTGTTTGTTTCATAATGAGTAATTACTTACTCTTGTATTCATTTTTACATTTTTGGAAATAAAAATAAAATACCCTAGTGTCCACAACAGAGTACTAGTTATAAACTACAGATATTGTATAGGACAGTTAAAAAACAAAATGATTTTAAGTTTTATAATATTGCATTAACTAGTTTTTATTCAATTATTTGGATATTGAATAATTTATCTAGAATGTTTCCCCTCAAGAAGTAAATGGCTAAAGGCAAAAGGCACAGCTCAATTATCAACAGAATGCATATAATATAGATCTTAGCTTATTTATAAGAAAATATTTATGGCTATTTTATTTTGTAGATTTTCTGAAACCATTCACAACAAAGAACTTCACTTTATTTTCTGTTTGTCAATTGTACCACCTCTGAAGAATTGCAGAATGGCTTTTGGTATACTGAGTATGGAAACTTGGAGTGGCTATATCACATTGAGATTTGGAAATAAATCTATCTTTTTTTCTACATTTGACATGATACAATTTTTTCATGGACATGATACTAATGCACAGATAACATGTAGGCAGGTAGGAATATATCAAACAAAAATTCTTCTGCACATCAAAGAAAACAAAATCAAAAGGCAACCTAGAGAACAGGAAAAATACTTGCTAACATTTATCTGACAAAGGGTTAATTGTCAAAATGAAGCTGGAGCTCCTACAATTCATTAGCAAAATGTCATACATAATATAATCAATAATGAGCAAAGAATGTATGGAGACAAAGGAAGACATACAAATCCATTAGCAAATATATTACGAGATGCTTATTATATAAACTACAGGAGGGAAATTCAAATCAAAGCTAAATTGAGATATTATGCTACAATATAGGATGATTACTGCCCAAAATTCCAAAGGTAAGAAGTATTGTCAAGGATGTGGGGAACTTGAATTTGTGTGAATGTAAAATGCTGCAGCAGCTATGGAAAATAGTGTGACAATTCCTCAGAAAATTAAAAGTAGAGCTTTCATGATATCCAGAAATTCTGCATCTAGGTGTGTACTCGAAAGAGCTGAAATCATCATGAAGAGATATCCATACTTTCACATTCATTGCAACGTTATTCACAATAGCCCAGATATGGAAATAACCCAAGTGTCCATATATAGAAGAAGGAATAAAGAAAAAGTGGTAAATACATGCAATGGAATATTATTCAGCCTAAAAAAGAATGAAAACCTGCCATTTGTAATAGTATAGATAAACCTGGAAGGAATTATGCAAAATGAAGCAAGCCAGTCACAGAAAGAAAAGTATTAAATGATTGCCACATATGATGACTCTGTAAATAATCTAACTAGCACAGGCAGATAATGCAGTAGTGATATACAGATAGCAGATAATTCAGTAATAGCAGTATAGCAGATAATTCAGTAGTAATGAATGGTGTAATTGGAAATGTTTTAATGGTTATAAAGGTTCAATAACGCAAAAAAAAATAAGTTCTAGATGCCTTCTTGAAAACATAGTGTCTATGATATTGGGCACTTCAAAAATGACAATAGGGGCCGGCACCATGGCTCAATAGGCCAATCCTCCACCTTGCAGCGCCGGCACACCGGGTTCTAGTCCCGGTCGGAGCGCCGGATTCTGTCCCGGTTGCTCCTCTTCCAGGCCAGCTCTCTGCTATGGCCCAGAAAGGCAGTGGAAGATGGCCCAAGTCCTTGGGCCCTGCACCCGCATGGGAGACCAGGAGAAGCACCTGGCTCCAGGCTTCGGATCAGCAGGATGCACCAGCTGCAGCATGCCAGCTGCGGCGGCCATTGGAGAGTGAACCAATGGTAAAAGGAAGACCTTTCTCTCTGTCTCTCTCTCTCTCTCTCACTGTCCACTCTGCCTGTCAAAAAAAAAAAAAATGACAATAGGTTAATCTCATATTCGCAGTTCTTATACACACACACACACAATGGAATGAAGGAAAAAAAAGAAGGAAAGAAGAGACAGAGGGATGGAGGGAAGGGGGTGGGAGGGAGGGAGGAAAGAAGGAAGAAAAGGAAGAGGGAAAGGAAAGAAAACAAATAAAAGGCACAAGAAGACTTTGCAAGGATGAATGCCTGTCACCTTGGTTGTGGTGAGGCTATCACAGGTGTTTGCTCATATCCAAGCTCATTAAATTATACATGTTAAATACATGCAATGCTTTTCATATCAATTATACTCTCAATAAAGTTAGTAGATTTCCTGACATTCGGTGAATACTTTCTGAATTGTCATGATTTAAATTTTAGAAGCTATAATATTCCTCATCCCTCATCCCAGTGAACAAAGATTGGCCCTGAGGGAACACTAGGGCCCCTGTGCTGGGCTGCTAAACACAGTCCTTCAAAGCAGGCAGGCAATTAAATGTGCTAACTGCTGCCCAAAGGCGTGGTTTTGTCATGAATCAAACATGTTTTGGATCAAACTAGACAAGTACAGAACCATGTTCACACTTTCTTGGAAAGGAACAGAAAACTCCAGGACCAGTCTGAATAACATTGAAATTTTTGGCCTAATATCTGCTCATGGAAATTCTAGCAATTCCCCTCATTGGCAGTACAGCTCCCATATTCTAACTGCCTCTCTTTATACCACGTATCTTTAATGTCCTCATTGATTTTATCTCTAACAAAATAAAAGCCACCCAATTTGAAATGGTTTTCAGGCAGGATCACCAGCCTATCCCACCTAACAGTGTAACCAGTCCCCTAGATCTTAAAAGACAATCTTTTCCAGGGCCACCTTCAAATGTCATAGGACAGATAGCAAGAGAAGAATACCCATAAAACATATGTAAGCCCTTATGTCAGCTTTTAGAGGATACAGAACTTGAGACTTCCATGTTTGTACCTCTATAAGATTGTGGGTTACTTCTCTTGAGGGGGGAAATGTTAAGGCAGCTAGGTATATATTGGTCTATGTGTATAACAGGGAAAGAGAAGTTTTAAAGAAAATTTATTTGCAATAGAATTGAGGAAACAAGTACTGAAAGCCAGACCAAGTCTCTTGTCTGTCTCCTCTAGCCTATGGTGTCCTTTCCAGTCATTTATCAAAAGAAATTCACTGAATTGTTGGAGCCATACCACTAGTCCAACAAGACATAATCACTGGACTGAAGTAGTCATTTCCTCTTCAATAGATAAAAACTTTGATGATCAGTATTGTCCAGAGTGGTTTGTTCCACATTCAAAAATCCCCCACCCAGACTTTCTCAGAAGAGGGAGGAGGAGAGAAGAAATGGGGAACTCAGACTCATGTCATCAAAACCTCAGTCTGAGTGTAGACTTGCTCTCAGCCCTTTACCAAGACACTTGTCTGGTCTATCAGGTGTGGGAATTTCTGTATATTCACTTTTTCCAATAAACTATGCTGAAATCAACTTCTCATCTCCTCGTTCATCAGCTACATGCTTTATCATCAATAGAACAAGTTCTTGAGGTTTGAATCAATGGTAATATTACTCCAAATTGCAATTCATCTCCTATCAAATTCTATTTCATTCTTAACAGATGTTGAACAAAGAGGATCAGTGTTGTAGTAAGCCTAGAACACTAGCCTAAGATAGAAAGTACACAAAGATTGTTTTAATGGTAGTATAGAAAAAAATGATTTATTTTCTTATAAGGGAAATGAATATGTGTTCTTCTTGGGAACAGATGCTTACCTCATGACTTTATGTGAAGACTAAGGGTCATAGGGTGTAAAGTTGCATCAGATTAACATAGATCTATTGCAAAGATTTTGTAGGACTCATCAACTGCATGAGAAAGATTAAAATACACTATCTTATATCATATTTCTGTGGCACACAATCTTATAAGTGGAATCTGTGGACAACCACAATTAAACAAAATATCTCATGATATCTACCCCCTGTCCTTTGACCCCAGGGCAGCTCCATTTCCTGTGACCTGGCTCTGGGCAGAGCTGACGGGGTTGTGTATAATCTGACTTCTGTCATGACAGCTGTTTGCCTAGTTTTCTGATTTCCCATATAGAAAACAGAAGCTATTTGGAATGTACTGGCCTTGTTGGATCTCCCTTGAGGGCAGAATATCAAGTAAAGCATCTAGTAATGGCCTGACACCTGTCCTTACACTGCTCCTGCTGCATAGCTCACTGCTCTTCCTCCTGGTCTCTGTTAAAATAGAGCATAGAGGAAGCCTTTAGGATGTTAGTCAAGGGGGTGTTCAGTCCCATCCCTAATCTTTGGTAGAAATATATAGTCACAATCATGTTTTCACAGT